>NC_142108.1:25937666-26250333 GCF_056152115.1 Neolamprologus brichardi | reverse complement strand
AGATTAAAAGGTGCAGTGAGAAATACAATGAATAACCCCTCTGCCAGTTCAGAGATTTTGCCCTCATCAGCACACACAAAGGAACAAAAGAGTGTAAAGTGATATTTCTCTTAACTAAACTGAGCTGAACATATAAGAATGGACCTGATTTTTTAAAAAATGCATTAACATAAACCGCAATGGGTTTTATCAGTTTCACATGACGATACGCAAGGCTCTGCAAGGGTCTGCTTGTGTCCTAGTAACGTAAATTTCATCATTACAGGGTGTGCATGATATTTGCATGCCGTCCAGATTGTTCCAATTGTGTGGGCTTTTCTAGAAGCCACTACACAACTGTGCACTTGAGCTGAAAGCATTTTTTACACATATAGAATATGTATGTACAGTATGGACAATAATAAATCTCTGCTGTCTGCAGCTTCAAGGGACTATGATATTATATAACAAGAATATTTTTTTGACACACACACTCATATTCACCTGTTGTTCTGACAAACAACACAATTATAATAGGAGAATAGGAGCAATGCTAAAAACAGATTACATCAGCGAGAACATATTTCCTGTCAAGAGAAAAAAAGAAATCTTTAACTCGCAATGAAGCATACTGTTGCAATCCCCTGGGAAGGACATGCTTGAACTTGCCATTTTAATTAGCTCTCAGAACATTTAAACATGTTACAAAAACACACAGGGAAGCAAATAACACATCTAGTGATTATCTATTCCAAGCCCCCCCCCCCCCCCCCCCCCCCCCCCCCCCTCGATCCCACCTCCACCCCCAGGGAAAAGCAGGCTTCTCAAACAACACCGTTTTACAAAAATAAACTTGTGCAGCTGACCAGGTTAAAGTCCTTATAAAGACGCATTTGCCAGTTACAGGTTAGCTGGTTAGAAAACGGGAATACTTATAACAAACTTCCGTTGTCGGTGCTAAGTATTAAAACATAAATGAATAATGTCTAGTTGTCCCTGTGCCCCCAATTTGTGCAGACATGCATTGTTATATGGCTAATTGTTTTGCTTCTCTGTGTCTTTAACATGCTCCCAGGACATGATGGAGAAAAGGAGCGCACGCTGAAGCACCAGCTGTGCGTGTAAAGGCCTCTTGATGGCTCATTCAAAGCATCATCAGGCTGCTTTTGCGTAAACAGTAACCACTCACGGCTGTCTCAACATGGTCAATCAACCGTATTTTTTAAAACTCTGCAGGGAAATAGCTTTATGATATTTCAAAGTGCAGGAAAATAACACTTAAGAATTTACATAAGGAACTGATTTTCCCAGACTGCAACCAACAACTAAAATCTCTTGACCTTCTCTTGAATCTTTGAAAGAAAGCAAATTTCCACGTTCCAAAGTTGTGCCCGTTGAAATGACTCTTCGGCATTCGTAACATTATTTCAAAGTAACCTTATAATTTCCTAAGGGCTTAATAAAGTATTCTAACTCTGATTAATATGATCGTAAGTTAAAACTCAGATTGAGCTAGAAAATAATCCTCATACAAAATTCTGCCATCACTACTATTATTATGTTTTTGGGCAGTATTTTTAAAAAGAATAGTTTTACACTGAGAACATGTTAATCATGGAACTGTTATAAGCCATGTAGTGGTCAATATAGCAAGCCAAAAAAGTGTATCGACATCCATGGGGACGCTGTCTCCTTTGTGGGTCTTGTCCTCTGAGACCATGAGTCATATTTAGTTTGTTGCACTAATATCTTGGCCAATCCTTAGGGGCATCTAGGATTATATATTGAACTTACAAAGGCTCTTCAACATTTAAAGCACTAAATACTTTACTTTTTCTCTGCAACTTCAGGTGAGCATCATTTTCACTACAGGTGACACAATTGGTGTTATCTGGTTTTATCAAAACTCGTGTAGCCATCTTGAAAGATTAAGGTTATGTGTATAGTATTTATAACAGTTTAGATTTTCTGCTTTGTTAATCACGACAGCTGCAGGTCTTGGTGGCATGGATCTGTGTGTGGCCATCAAAGGTGTCTCCTTCCTCTTGCAAACAGGTATGGGCATTTTAGGAAACACTGTGGTACTTTTGGCGTACACACAGATCGTTTGCACTGGACCGAAGCTCCTTCCTGTGGACATGATCCTGTGCCACCTGGCCTTTACCAACCTGTTGCTGCTGGTGACCCGCGGTGTCCCCCCGTCAATGACGGTGTTCGGGCTGAAGGCCCTATTGAATGATCCGGGCTGTAAGGTGGTGATCTCTGCTTACCGCATTTGCCGGGCTTTGTCAGTCTGCATGACCTGCATGCTAAGTGTGTTTCAGGCAGTGACCATCACCCCTACTGGGCCTTACTTGTCCAGGCTGAAGCCTTCACTTCCATCCCTGGTTATTCCCACCTTTGCAGGGCTGTGGCTCTTCAATATGGCCATATGCATATCAACTCCATTATTCACCATGGCTCCACGAAATGGCACTGTCTCTGCCTTTACCATAGACCTGGACTTCTGCATTCTGGACTTCAGAGACAACTTGTCCTATGTGATTAACGGGGTGGCTATCTTTGGGAGGGATTTTGCATTTGTTTCCCTGATGGTGGGCTCCAGCTGTTACATCCTGCTGCTGCTTCACCGCCACAGCCACCAAATGAAAGGGATTCGTCGCTCTCAGGGTGGAGGGGCAGAGACCAGAGCAGCCAAAGCAGTGCTAACCCTGGTAGTTCTCTATGTGGTCTTCTTTGGGATTGAAAATGTGATCTGGATCTACATGCTGACGTTGTCAAAAGTATCACCGGTGGTGGCTGATATGAGGGTGTTTTCCTCTTCATGTTATGCCTCTCTCAGCCCCTACTTTATCATTTCCTCAAACAAAAAGGTCAAAGCAAAGATCGTGTGCACAGCTGAGGATAAGCAGCCATCAGCGGACACTCAAGATTCGAATGACAAATGACTCTGTCTCTATCTTAACAGCCGGCTGACTCACCTGCTAGACAGCAGAGTTGTTCTATCTGACCTTATCATTTTCAGGATACTCTTATTTAGCTGTTATTTAAACAGTAGAACTAGAGTTGTAGTAGTGTTGTACAACTGTATGTATTCTTAATATTTTCATCTGAATTCTAATTAAATGTAAATTACAATCATATGTACCTGTAATATAGTTTGTGCTAATTGAGAGAGAACATTCTCTTTAGTCATATATGCCAGAAATCCCCTCTTCCTCCTCGCCTCCTTATCCTCATCATTGGATTGATACAAAAGAAATTAAAAGTTGAGCTAGAAGCATTTTTACACAGAAAAATTCTTTCAGGAATTTTCAGGGAGTCTACACCCTAAAACCAGGAATACCGGGATTTACAACATGTCTTGGAAATTTATTTTTAAAAAGTTTCTTGTAGAGCTTAGAAGATTAAGAAGTTAAATTAATATGTAAAAATAATTCAGAGGGACTTTTTTGCATTAAAGTACGGCTGTGGTATTATATAAGGGACAAGCTTAAACGTGAGCGTGATTGATACTACCGTTCCTACAGCAGCTGCGCTGTCAGTGGCCGAAATGTTATGGAGATATTGGGTATTCTGTTTCCACGGATTAGCCTTTCAGGTAGCAGTTGCCCTCTGAAGATGTATGCGTTTCATCGCTGAAGTACGTATACTGACATATATGTAGCATAGTTTTTGTCTATAATTTTAGTTCATGCTTATTACTTAATGTTGACAATTGCGTACGTCTTTGAAAGGAGTTTCTCTTTTGAATAACCTGAAATTTTCACCTGATAGACAAACCTCAGGGAATACTGTGATCCATCTTAAGAAAAACAACAAACCCAGGAAAAGGGAAGCGGAAGAATGGGCTAAAAAGTGTAAAATAGCTTAAATAAACAAGTAGACATATGTGTGAAAGCAGAAGAGCTGTTAAAATGTAGTATTTTCAGAAATTATCCGCGTCGAAACTTACCGGAAGAGGTAAAGTAAGCTGTAATCGGCGCTAGTAGTTAGCTCAGTTGCACAAAAAGACGCTGCAGCGTGCAGCGACCCGAAACTGATGACAAGAAAGTGTTAACGAGCAGTTTGTAATGATCAGAAAGGGTTTCTTCCAGTTTGTGCCAAAGCTACCGTGCTGTTTAATTCCAGGTAAAAAATAATTTCAGATAATTACTTTGGCTACTTTTAGCTAACCCTTAGCGCACCTGTGTATTCACAGGTGCTTGTTTCACACCAAAGCGAGTTCATTTTATCTCTGCTTTCCCTTGCGGGCCTCTCGTTTAAGTTCTGCTTTTTCCAAGCTTCAGCATTGTGTCCGTGCACCATATCTGATTAGGGAACGCATCTGGATTTCTCCACACTCCTCCTCTCTTTACCGTGAAATGACCTGATCCGAGTTGACCGGTTCCCCTGTCTAATAACAATGGCAACAATAGCCTGGTACCAAGAAAAGGTAAGTGCAACACATCCAGTACAGTTAGTGTCATTTAGGAAATAAGACCTTTTATTCTCACTATTTACTGTGGATGTCGTAGTGCTTTCATAAAAATGTGTTTTATCTAATAATATGTGTGGCATTTTAGGGGGTAATGTGTGACAGTGAGAGAGAGAGAGAGTCATATGTGTAATTGTTGTATTAATTTTTTCTCTTTCAAATGCAAAATGCTGCTAATCTTAAAACAACAACAACAAATCTAATTTATCAGGGATTCTTTTCATTGGAAAATATTTAACTGAGCCAGGGTCAGCCTAATTTTCATAGGTAAAAAAGCAAAGACACATTCCTTTGACAGTCTTACAAACTCATCACTTGTTACAAACCTATATTATATACTTTACTAGTAAAGTAGTAATATAACGTAAGATATGTAATGAGCCTTGTTTGTGGTTGTTTACTTACTTGTTTACTACTTTGTACATTAAAAACTCTGCTAAACCATAGACATCTACCAAACTGTTACTATTGATCTGATTTATTTTGAAGTGGCTGTTATTACAATTGTAATAATTTAATTCATAGTCATTCAATCTTGAATCCATATGCTCTGATTTACATCCTTATATCTCACAATTTATTAAATCATTTCCTTTACCTCTTTGTTCCCTTACTCCTTACAGAAATTAATTTAAATAAAAACAACTCTAGCTTAAGACTTTCTTTTATAATAGAGCAAAAGTGTGGTTATATCACACAAGCTTTCCATAGATTTAACTGGACATGGTTTTGTTTGATCATTTAGTTGTTATTATCACCTCATGTGTTTTCTTTGAAGGAAGATAATTAGAAGAATTATATTTCGTTATAGATCGGGGCATATGATCAACAAATCTGGGAGAAATCTCTTGAGAAAGCCGATCTAAATGTAAGATACTCATTTTTCTCTTTAATGGAATAAATGTTTGTGTATTTTTAGTGCATTTGACCTCTAAGTTGAGTAAGAAGCCCTTTCTATTTATATAGGGTTTGGACAGCAAACCAAAGAAGACGGGGCACATCAAGCCAGACCTTATTGATGTTGATTTAGTAAGAGGTGAGTGTGAATAAGGAGCATTACCGGTAATTGTTTTGAAATGTGTTTGAGACATTTCTCCAGGTTTCTTGTCAATTCATACATAAAGCAGATAAACTATGCATTGTATATATGTATGTGCAGTGCTTTATCTGCCTCTGTTTAATCTCTTCTTTACTTCAACCTTGCTCCATCACTTAAAGTAAATGTAGTTTTAACAGACCACCCCTTTCATCCCATCAGGATCTACATTTAGCAAAGCCAAACCAGAGAGTCCATGGACAGCGCTGACTCGAAAGGGTCTGGTCAGAGTGCTGCTGTTCCCGTTCTTCTTCCAGTGGTGGATCCAGGTGACCTCCATGTCCATCTCCTCATGTATCCTCATGCTCTACATTATGCAAGGTTAGCTCACCACCACTTCTTATCTTGCAACTATAGCGTTAAAACAAGACTGACCTCAACTCAAACATCAGTGTAGACATTCAACCTAGACCAGGTTTCATGCATCAGAACAGTTTTTAATTTACTGGATAAATAACTTTGTATCTGCTTAGAGAAGAGTTTCAGTGAAGAATAGAAAACTCTTCTTTAACAGCATAAGTCAGCATTCATGTGCTGGACAAGCTAACCAAAACCGAATGACTGAATGCGTCTTTGTGTTTATTTCTTTAATCAAAATACACAGAATCAGAAAAAACGTTAATAATTTCCCAAGGGCAAATTGCTTTATGTCAATGACTGAAATATGTGTTAGTTGCAGATCTATGCAAGAATAGACTATTTTGTTATATTTTATAACTTTTTAATATATTATTTGATTTAGTTTAGTTAGTTACTGATCTCACTGTCTTGGAACAACCGTGACCAACTGTGGGATTCAAGTATTCTGATTCTGCTTCTAATACTGATAATAGAAACACAAAAAAGCTCTGGTTTAAATGGTGTGGAGCCTTACGGTCACACAGCAGCTGCCACATGACACATAAAAACTCTTCAGTTGTGTCATTTGGATTGTCGCCCCCTTGGCCAACAGTTCAAAATCTGGGCTGCAGAAATGCACTAACCACCGCCAAAAAAGCAGCATGCCCTCTCTCACAACCACTCACTGATTAATTCCAGTCCACCTTAACTCCCTGAAAGCAATTGGTGGAAACAGCAGGAGTACTTTCCTGCGACCGTGTCTTCAAATTGTTGCCTGCAAGCACCCAGACACATGCACACTCCTTTCCAAATAAGGTTGATTTTGTTGGTTTTGTTTAGGTTGTTTGATTACGTATATTTAATTGAAGAAAGTACACAGGTCTCGATATGCTCTGTTTGTGGTTCATGAAGTTAGATCTATTGCTGCAGGCTCAATTCGCCGGCTATTCAACACAGCTTACATTCATTTATATGCAACACTAAACTTGTTACCCATCACACCTGAGGAGCACAGAAGAGACCTCATTAGTAAGCATGAATTCTGTTATAATGTCTCCCCTAAGAGACTGTTTTGTTTGCTGTTGCAAAATGTTTTGCTCCCCTCAGTGGCAGCGGTGCTGCTGTACTTCGAGGTCCCTAGGGCGACTGCCAGCGAGGTGTTTGGACCCATGTGTCTGATGCTGCTGCTGGGTACCGTGCACTGCCAGATTGTGTCGACTGAGTCCAGCCGGTGGCCCTCAGGCAGTCCAGCTGCCAGCAACACCACCAGCCCCACGCGCAGAAGGAGGTAGTTTCCTCATTGTTAGGCACTGCACGCATTTAGTGGTTAGACTAACACACAAACACACTCACACTCCTTGTGGCTCATGCATAAAGTTCCATGTTAAACATGCAGATAGACCCGAAACACTACTCCTAAACATGCACCTGTACCATGAAATCAAGTCCCTCAGAGGTTGTCACAAGAGATTTGCCTTATCATTGTTACCTTATTTAATGTTACATAACTATTATGAACAACATCTCCATATAAAAAACTGTAATATTCAGTATGACTTCTCATGACACTGATCATTTGCTACATTTTCTTTAATTTGCTTTTGAGAGAATTACTGTATTAACTGCTTTTCTTCGTATTTCATGTACAATATGTGATGAGGCTCTCACATCCCAGTTTATGCTGTACATGAAAACAGATCTCACATGAAAATCCCTTTTGTTGTGCATGTTAAGTATAAGCTAATTATAATGTCATTATTTAATATACGAATGTAAATAATAAAAATGTCAAAAGACGGTAATTACCATCATTTACCTTTGACTTGTCTTTTGACTTTCTCTCCTTTAGGCCAAGAAAGAACAGAGGGTTGAAGAAATCTGAAGAAAAGAACAACAGTGGGGAGGCGGAGCTGCTGGGCTGCTGGCAGTTTGAAGAAAACCAGCATTTATACAGAAAAGAGGAGAGAATGGTACAGTTTCTCATCTCTACTCAATCTTTAGAGTCAAAAAATGTCAGTCAGATGTGATGGATTGGTTATGGATGGATGGATGGATGGATGTATGAGTGCCAAACTAGTCTGAAATTTCCCTTAAAAAGTATTTTTAATTGCTGTGTCTAAATGACTGAACTGTAAATATGGTCTGCTTGCTTGATATAGATTTACCATCTTGTTAATGCTTTTAGGTGTAAGTCTACCTCCTCTGGCCTTGTGCTGTTGTAAGAATTTATTCATATAAATAATACATGCATATATATATATAGTAGTCAGTGTTTGTAAAATTCATGTGCATGCTTTAAAAAAATAAATAAATATATATATTTGTGATGATGTTTTACAGAACAAAGGAAAGTCAGGATTTAGGGATTCTGATGAGCTCTCCAGTGAGGAAGAGGAAGGAATACAACCGCTGGAAGTAACGCGAATACCATTTCACAGTGAAAGAAACCCCACTACAGCTCCTGCATCAATATCGTCTATTCGGAAAAGAAACCAAAAGTCTGACCCCGTAATTACACCGAGGCCTCAGGTAAACTTCACTGTATACCATCAAAGTTGCTTAATGGATTTTTAATGTACAGCAAGCTTCTGGGGAATTTAAGAAGCACATACATTAATAAAGCCTGATGTGGAAGATGCAAATTACAATTCTAGGCTTTGCTTCAGAGATGGCACTGAATTAGCAGTTTATTTAATAGTAATTTGTCTAGTTTTGTTTTAGAGATTTGATGTGAAGTAACTTCAATGTCGCATACACAACACTGCCTCTGGTTTAATTTGCTCAGGACGGGAGTGAAGCCTTCATCAAGGTGAAGCCCCGTGAGGTGGAGCGTCTCAGGCCGAGCGTGGGCTCTCGTCCTGCCTCCGACACCGATGACACAATGTGGGAGGAGCTTCTCCAAGGCCCTCCCTCCACAGGGAGCAGTGACAGTGACGATAGTGGGAGGTGCAACGCCAGCATGAGCCTCCCACAAAACGACACTCTGACCAGCGATGACGAGGATGAAAGCCTACAACAAGCAATCACTGGAGTAAATGCAAACACATCTTAAATACTACACATTATTCTGGACGTTGTGACTAAATATGTTGTTTTATAAAATTCTGAGCGGTCTCAAAAGTCTTGGAAGTTTTGACATGTGGTTAAGCTTCAACTTCAAAGGCCTGTTGCCGATTAGATTACACACTAAACATGCATGAATTGTGAACAGGATGTTGTCTGTGGTGTTTCGTTTCAGAGCCAGCTGTCTTGGCTGCAGGCGTGTCACCCATCCAAGGATCGTGTCAGTGCCATCATTTGGGAGCAGGGCGAGTGTAAGAAAGCAGAAATGTCAGTACTGGAGATCAGTGGGATCATCCTCACACGGGTACACACTTTCCTCTTTATATTATTAACAGCCAGTCCAGCATAATGCACATTTGAAAACAAACAATTTCCTAGTAATTACAGTTACGGTCAGATCTTTAGTGGCGAAATAGCACCTTGAAATTATTTCAAATTCTACCGATAGAGCAAAAAATAAAGTGCCAGGCAAAAATTAGGAGCCAAATTTTACCTCATTACTGAGCCAGAATTTGTTATTCTGACTCTTTTGAACATCTAGCTGTCAAATGTGGCAAACTGATAAACACAGATAATGGAAGAAATATTCAAAGTCTAAGGTAAATGTGTAGAATATGTTGTCAAGAGAGTCCAAGAAAGACTGTAGCTTTCATTGCATAAAAATATTCCAGCACATGTCTCTGGTCTTAAACACCTGCCTTCTTGTGTTTGTTATTACCAGGTGAAGTTAGTAGAGCAGGGAATGGGCTATCTCGTTCTTGGCGGGCTCATCACTGTCACTCTGGCACTGCTGCCCTTTGCCTTCCGCTTGGCTCAGCGTCTGGACATGTCGGGCCTCAGCTCCCTGCCTCCGTCAGAGCTGATAGAAATAGCAGTGGGGCCGTTAAATACACAAGCTTATGCCTTTTTCTTCATCACGACAGTGCAAAGAATCTGCCTCACGGGGCTGTTCTTCTTCATGATGTGCGTGGCTGAGAGAACATACAAACAGGTGAATGGTGATTCAGGAAATGCACATCACAAAAATGTACTGTCCCAGGTTCTCAAAATGTGAAAGATTTTTAGGTGTTTGGTTGTTTGTTTGTTTTTTTTTATTGTTGACTGGACAAATTGTTTACGCTTAATGTGCTCTTAATTGTTTGAGCCATTCTGTCTCTCTGCTACCTTATCGTCATCATTTATATATATAAGTTGTGTTTTTATTAGAAGATGTTTTCAGTGCTGCATCCTAAATGTGATCAGTTTTAGCTCTGCTGCAGTGCGTCACAGTATTTTTTTTTTTTTTATGTCTGCCCAACAGAGACTTTTATTTGCCAAGTTCTTCAGCCACCTAACTTCAGCTCGCAAAGCCAAGAAATCTGAGATTCCCCATTTCAGGCTGAAGAAAGTTCAGAATATAAAGATGTGGTTGTCGCTTCGATCTTTTCTCCGGGTTTGTATTTTCCTGCCAAAGCGCTCCCAATCTCAATGTATATCGACATTTTGCTCGGTGTAGACTTGTCCATTTAACCGTGCGTCATTGATTTGTTTGTGCTTCGCAGAGACGAGGACCGCAGCGCTCCGTTGACGTCATTGTCTCCACTATTTTTCTTTTAGCACTTTCCATTTCATTCATCATTTGTGCTCAGGTCAGTCGTCTGGGAGAACATTGATTTGATAATTTTGTGTAAATACTGCGAGTCTAGCACGGAGATCAAATAGCAAGGAGACGGCCTCAAAACATGCAACCATTTAATCATATTACCCAACTGAAGATAAGCCATGAAGCTAAGATGGAAAGTAGTTTATATGCTCTGTTAGGTGCAAAGAAATCCAATTTTCACAACAAAGCAGGGGTCAATAAATGTAAGCAGTGTTGCTTTCTGTTTTTTTCAGCTTCTGCAAAGCCACAAGACATTCCTAGAGTCTCTAATGAACTGGGAGCTCATGGTGTGGTGCGCCTCTCTTGTCCTCTTTCTGTTAAGGCTCGCCACGCTGGGTTCAGAGACCAACTCCAAGTATAGTAACTCTTCTGTGCTGCTCACTGAGCAGGTAAAGCTCCCCCACCCCCCACCCCCCCCCCCCCCCACCCCCAGGGTGGAAAAGACACAAGATTCCAGGCTATTTCTCTGGCTGATTAGTCCATTGATTTAATGTAGGTTTAAATACATTATTTGGCCTTCACTGTAACATTAACACGGTGTAAAACTGTTTTTGTTTTCAGATCAATTTGTATCTCAGGATGGAGAAAAAGCCCAATAAGAAAGAAGAACTCAGTATTGTGAATAATGTTTTGAAGCTAGCTACAAAACTAATGAAGGTAAGCCCAAATTTTCACTGAAACTAAATGCAGTTCCCAGTGAAGGTTGTTATCCAGTCCGTGTAGAGAATGCAATTATAATATTATAACTTTGCAGTGAGTCCAGCTGGGGATTTTTCTTTCCTCAATCCCTGTCATGTCTCTGTTGGTACTCTCTAACATCCATCAGCTTAATCACTCTTTCTTCCTCACTACTGATCTCCTTGGGACAGCCCTAATAACTTTATGCTGAAGGATATGCTATAAATTTGATTGTATTGCAATATGTAATTGTTATATTTCTCATGAAGGCCAAGTGGAATCCCCTTTGTCAGTGGTTTTTCATCCTTAATAAATTCTGGCTTTGATCATTTTTAGCCTCAGGGTATGGGTACCCATGTCATAAATCTTAGATAACATTTTCTTCCTCCTTACATCTTCCAGGAGCTCGATACTCCTTTCAGACTGCTGGGTCTCACAGTGAACCCTCTGATCTATAACATCACCAAAGTTGTCATTCTCTCTGCTGTGTCTGCCGTAGTCAGCGACCTGCTTGGCTTCAACATCAGAGTGAGTAAAGTTATAATGAAAAATGTTGAAATTTGCCTAAAAAGACAGGAAAAATAGATTTAAGATGCACATCCTTGATCACTCTGGACTCCATGTTTTGTTTTGTTTTGTTTTTATCTCTCAAGAAAAAAATAAAACTTTATCAGTGCAACTTGATTGTTGTTGCTCATATAAGCCTCAACTACTCTAATTTGAACCATTTAAATAGTGTCTGTGTTTAAAATTGAATATAATGACTACAACTATAAATATTTGCTATAATAAATCACCAGAGGAGCAACTAAAAGTACAGGCTGTACATTTAGTTCTAGTACAGCTGCATGTTGCCCTCTAGCTGTTGGAGTTGTTAGTAGCCTACAGAGTTGACCTGGAAACCTTGCTTTGGTTGAAGCCATCTGGCAGACAAGCTGGAAATGTGCATTTTGAGATTTCAAAATATTTAGCATGGGAATGATAAGAGGAAAAACATGAACTTAAGCTGCACAGTGACAAACTCCCATGAGAAGCTTAACCAAATGAGAAATATATATTTATTTGGTTGCTTGAAGACAGCAGTATTAACAAATCTTTACTACACTTAATACTTACTTGATTAGTATGTAACTAGAGCATATGATGTGAAAAAACTACTGTAAATTCCTGTTTATATGTGATTTACGCAATTGAGAAACCTTATGTTAATGTGTTCTCTTTACAACTGTAGAAAAGTGTGACATTGTCTTTATGAAATGCAATTCCAAGCTAAACAAAGCTATTATCCTCACGTGTCTGGCTCTATTCTTAATGCAGAAACATGATACATACAGAGTATATACATAAATACATACAGAGTAAATAGGGCTTCTTTGAAAACAGAATAAAAGGTTTCTGGCACAATAAGAGTCTAAAGAGGCCGAAGCTCTAGCAACACTTGTAGTAAAGTCAACAACTTTATTCCTTGACCAACTCGTTTCAGTCTGTGGCCTTCATCAGGGTCATGAAGAATTGTATACTGCATACAGCACTTTAAATAACATATGTGTTAGCATGAGTCCAGTATACTTATCCACCATTCCACTTAATTTTGTGATTACGTAGAAAAAGAATGTTACAAAACTTTAAACAGCCAGTCATCTACATAGAGTATATGTATCCACCAATGAGGCAGCAGCAAGGGCGGGCTGGGGTAAATATGGAGTTTCCATAAGTATTGAACTGATAGTTTAGTAAGTTTAACCAGCATGTGAAGAGTCTACTTCAGTTTTGCTAGCTATAGATTATAATCATTGCTGAGGTCAGGCCTGTGCCCACCAATAACAAAACTAAACATCCTACACACACCCTCATTTTCCTGCCACACTTTTTACAGCTCCTTGTATACATGACTAAATGAGCTGGTGCAAAATACAAGCAGTCCTTTGAGGGAACACATCACTCCAGTCCTGGCAGGATGACACTGGCGTCTCTTTCATTCAGATTTACTGATTACTTTTAAAATACTACATGGTTTGGCTCCACTTTAAATCTCATAAGTCTTAACTCCTTATTTTGCATGTGCTGGCTACTGGTTCCACAGTCCATGATTAAGACAATTGGAGACTGTGGTTTTAAATGTCTTTTAAATGCTTTCTCTTCACATCTGTTTTTAAATGGATTATTTTGTACAGTAAGATGACTAACCTTTTCTTTTTAATTGTTTTGTTTCGTCTCTGCTTAATTTCCAGCTGTGGAAAATCAAGCCTTAAAGGTGAAAACTACAAACCACTAACAGTCAGACACTGGAGACTGCGGACATCTTCTCATCGCCGAAAAGTGTGCAAACCTACTGACACTAAACTCTGTTATCGGTGCCTTCCAACTGAGCTTCATCAGTCCTTCACAAGCCTGAGATACTCTGAAAGTCTCTCACACGCCACAACGCTGGCTGCTCAGCTGACCTGGCATCACATTTTCCATCAGCGTTGCCACAAACTCAGTGCCTCACCTCTGACTTCTGAATGTTCTCTAAATGGTTAAAAATAGCAGCAAGCGGAGGTCTGAGCTCTTTCCAGGCTCCTGTGACAGATTTACACATGTTTCTTGTACATATATGTGGGCATGTGAATGATCAGATAATGTGTAAAGGTTGCTTAGTCTTATTCACTGTTATTTCTTTTAAATATAGTAAAAGTAAGTGTGCCAGTAAATCAAAATAGATGGCCAGATGTGTAATTTTGTTTTCCATAGGACCGAACTTTTATTTCAACCTTTTGTATTATTTAAGGGAACACTGTGATTCTGGGTTGGTTTTATTTATTTGGGGGTTTTAGCAATTGTTATGTTAAACCATCGTCTTTTGACCACTATCTGCATTTTATAATGAGATCTGTAATGCTGAATAAAATAACTATGCAAAGAAGCTAGTTGTGCTTATTGTAAAAAAGAAAAAAAAAATCTTCGCTTTATGGTGAAAAAATAAAAGGATTTTCACCCTTCAGTCTTTGTGTAGCGCTTTTTCTTTTCTTGCTCTTGCGCCTGATCCTCTGCAGAGCCCTTGTGGTTAGGGGGTGTGTGCTTTGGCGTAGGCTGACGTGGATCTATTCTTGACGTTACGGTAGAGGAATGTCGACACGCACCTCCAGCTTGGAACGATACCAGCCGGCTGAGGAGGCACTTCAGGACCAAGGACAGGCCGACCAGACTGGCTCCTCCAACCGAACCGGCGGACGCAAACTCTGTGTCCGGTAGATCACGAGATCCCCGGTCCTGCGGTGCATGACTGCGTCTTTCAGAGGCGGTCCCGAATAGCAGGTCTCTTCGTATTTACCTCCTTACCAGGTAAAACACTGACTCGTGTATGTTCGTCTTGTGTGGATTGTGGCATAAATTATGTTAGAGTGAAGTCGGTCACCCCAGCGAGTGAGAGAGGAAACCACCGCATGCTTCGCTCATGTGCGGCTTTGTATATATACCGCTTTTAAGCCAAGTATTTTTTCCTGTGCACAGATGATGTGGCAGTACTTCTCGTCTTCATTCACAGCTCCCCTGCTGCTTGCTCTGCAGTCGATGTTGCCTGGGATACATTAAGCCATAATACATCGATAGGAAAACCTTGCATACAAAGCTCTGGTTCTCTTCTGTCTGAGGCTAATCCTTCGCATGCATGTTGCAGACCAACTTGGAATATGTCCCTCTGAGGGAGAGAGATTGCTGATCTGAATTGCGCTTAAAGAAGATTCCAATATGTCAAGCACTCAGAGAGACAATGGCTCTGCAAACTCCACAGAAGCCAAGAAAACAGACCCCAGAGTCAACGAGAAAAAATGCTGTAAGTAAACGCCAATTAGATTTTAGTAGGTTTTAATTCATGCATCGCTGCTTATAGAGTGTGCAGGTGCACTTGTAACATAAAACCTTGTTTTGTTGCTCTGACCAAATTACAATCACCTCAGTGAAAGGAAAGCTGCTTCATTTAGTCTCCAGCCTACCAGGGAGTGAATTTCTCTGGATTGGCAAAAAAAGGAAAAAGAATATAAATCATGACCAGTGATAAAAATACTTTGAAACCTTCAGTGGTTTCTGCTATTGTTAAGAAAATTACTTCTCTCTCCCAGGATGTTTCTCCTTCTAATTTCTTCGGATGACATCTCTGAACCCACTCCACAGATATTTGTGTCCAAAGAGACTTTTTATTTTTTGTGTATACACGTGACCTAGTTATATAAGACTGGCTGTTCACGAGTGTGTGCAGCATTGGCATGCCTGTTTAAAATATGTTTTTCTCTATTGTAATGCTGGTTATGAGTCAGATATGATTTGCATTTAACTTTGACTTTCAGTACTTTGCATCTCTTTCCTGCACAGCATGGGCTTCTTACATGACAAACTCTCCAACGGTGATCGTGATGATCGGATTGCCCGCTAGAGGAAAGACCTACATCTCCAAGAAACTCACACGTTACCTCAATTGGATAGGAGTCCCAACCAAAGGTAGAACATAACATTTCTTTCTCATTATGTTTCAGTTAATGCCATCTGCAAATTTAAAAAATTTCATAGTGTGTTTTATTGAACTTTCATATGCTTTCAATCCTTCTTTGTATTTCTTTTTACTTCTTTGTAGAAGTTAAACCAGGATAGTTAATTAGTTAATGTTGGAAAGAAACTCTAAAGATCATGAAAAACAGCATCAGTGTTATCTCTTCTCCAGCACTTATGCATGCATTATATATGTCACAAAAACGAGTAGCAGTGACATTAGAATGACAGCAAAATGTTTAAATGCAAAAGCTGAATTTTTAAACCTCCCCCCACTGACATTGTGCGTGCATAATCAATATTTAAATGTAACTAGTCTAAACTGATCCCACAAAGAGAAGCTAAATTTAGCCACTTAAATTCTTGTGGTTTTAGTTGTTCACTAGAACAAAAGTATATCCAAGTGTATCCAAAATGAGAGGCGACAGCACAGCCAGGGCAGATTTATAACGTCCTTTGTTCATTTTTCAGTGTTTAACTTGGGCGTATACCGCAGAGAGGCTGTCAGAGCTTATAAGTCCTATGATTTCTTCCGCCACGACAATGAAGAAGCCATGAAAATAAGGAAGTAAGGTTCACTTTTACACATGTGCCCACAATACGTTTTTACAATGTACATTGCATTTTATCTAGCACTAAGAAAACTGTCATATCCTCACTGGCTGTGTCACATTTCTTGCATTCAACCTTAGTCGGTTTCATATTTTGCAGATTTCCCTGCTGCATCAGTGACTAAGCTGTTTTTTTTGGCCGGCAGTCAGTATTCAGCCACAGTCAGCTTAAACTGATATACACATACACACAAGCAGCAAAGTGTGCCCTACAGATGGTTGTGATTAGTGACTGTAAATCAGTGTTTCAACAGAAAGATTAACAAAGAACAAAACAAAAGGCCTCTTTTCCTCCTGGTCTAATCTGGTAGTAGTGATTGAAATGGACTGTGTTATGCATGGCTATCATGAAAATGTGACAGGCTCTTGACAGCATCCTAGTGCTGACTTTGACCCAGATATTAAACAAGCTGCCGCTGTCACTCTGAAGCTGATACAAGCCCTCTGTGGACCTGCATGCATATCCAGCCTGAGGTTTTGTGTTTGTTATTATAAAGTATCAGCAAGACCAGTTTAAAGGAATAGTTCCACGTGAAATCTACCTTTTTCTTATGAGTTAACTAAAAACTGGAGCTCAGCTGTGTGGTGTTTTGGCAACTTTAGAAATAAAGTTTTAAAATACGGATTTGTACTTGAACTAATAATTGTGTCCTTCAGACTTCTCCTTTTGTATAAAGAGTTATCCATTGGCAGTAATCACAGGTTTGCACACCTTTTGTATTCAAGCTGTTAATTAATCTGGAGAAATTTCACCCCATGCTTCCTGAATTTCCTCCCACGAGTTAGATAAATGTTTGCACTGCACAATCAACCTGTTCCCACAAGCTCAAAAGAGTTAAGATCCTTTGACTGTTCTGGCCACTCTATTACACACAGATTGCCAGCTCACTGCTTCTTCTAGGAATAGCTTTTCCATAGTTTGGAGCTCTGGGTCATTGTCCTGCTGTAAAAAAGAAGCTCACTCCAATCAAGTAGCAATCAGAAGAATTGCTTTTATTGTTTAAGATGCCTGTCTGCCAATAGAAAGTCTCCCATTGTAGCAACCAAAGCACCTCAAAACCTTTGCACTGTTCAATTAAGGAAATGTGAGTAATTTTTTCTGTCAACCCTCTGCGTTCCCTCTGGGAATAGCCTGTTTTTTAATCAAACAAAGACACCTCTCTGAAATTTCTGTTTTTGGTGCCTTTTTTTTTTTTTTTTTTGCCATTCATCCATCAGTTTCTTAACTGCTTATCCAATTCTGTGCTGGATACCAGTCTGTCACTTTGCTAATACGGAAAGACAGACAACCGTTCAGGCTCACATCCGAACCCAAAATCAATCTACAATCACAGAGTAACATAAGATGCATGTCTTTGGACTGTGGGAGGAAGTTGGAGCACCCTGAGGAAAGGCCAGTTTAATTTTTTGGATTTCAACACAGGACCTTCTTGCTGTGAGGCAAAGGATTCAGATATGTTAATTAGAAAACTTTTTTCTGCTGATAATTTAGCCTTAACCAGTGAACCTTATCAATATGTGCTGTTTAAATACTCTATTAAAATGTGATCCACCTGATTCATGCTAATTGTAATTTGTAATATAATTTCATGTTATTTTACCTATTGTTATTATTAATATTAGTATTATTATTTAGATTATTATTATAATCTAATATATATATATATATATATATATATATATATATATATATATATATATTGCAGTATAGCGTTTAAAGCTTCCACCAGCAGTCCCTTAGCTTCAACTCTTAAGGTGACAAGACTAGAAGCTCTGGCTAAATGACAAACATTTTGATTTAACACTCAACAAGAACACCAACAAATGTATTTTTGTTTTGTTTTGTGCCTTCCAACATTCCTGCCTCCAAATAGATAAAAATCCACCTCCAAATTGTATTGTTTGAGGAAAGACACATTGCAGCAGATTTTTTTTCTCACCCTTCAAGCAGAACAAATTAAACTTTATATGCCTGCATTTTATTGGAGGAGAAATCTACCACTGTGTACCTCATAACTCTTGCACATGATAATTGAACTGGGTCAGTGACTAAACCCTACTGCCAACAGATGGGAAACATTTTTTTGTGATTTTAAAAATGGGTGTTTTTCATGTCTTGTAATTGTTAGGGCGTTTTCAGGTTACCAATATATTTGATGCACAGAAGAAAGCTGTAATCCAAAACTTGGGGGTGGGGGGCTACAAAGAATCTTTTTCATGAAATCTACAATGTATTACTGTAACATTTTCAGATTTCTGACACTGACACTAGAATGTAAGCTTTGATGATGGTGGATTTCAGTAAATCCGGTTTTTATAGTTGGCTGCTGCTATGTTTGCTTTCTCTGCTGCAGGCAGTGTGCTCTGGTAGCGCTGCAAGATGTGAAGGCGTACTTGACAGAGGAGGGAGGTCAGATCGCAGTGAGTCTCTCAGTCTTTATGTGCATGCTTCTCTGTTGACATGGCGTCTCGATGTTGGCTCGTTTCCTTTAAATACCCAGAACAGAAACACATCTGGCATTAGGATAGTCTTAATCCTACGCTGTCCTACAAACATTTCACAGAGAGCAAATAAATATTGTCTTTGTTTTTGCCCCTTTTTTTCAGGTTTTTGATGCAACAAACACAACAAGAGAACGACGAGACCTTATTCAAGATTTTGTGAAGGAGAATGCTTTTAAGGTGAAATTATTTGCTATTTTTACACATTTATATCCCGGTGGGGACTTTTAAAATGTATTGTGGAGATTGGAGTTATTACCTGAAGCCTTGGAAAAGTCTTTACATTTATCACATTTATTTTGCTGAACAGCGCGATGGCCATGGGGGGAAATTACCAAACAGCATTATTGAAATGACCTTTATTTCCCAAGATCCTGTTGAATCACCATCTTTAATTAATCCTTGTGGGTTTCTGTTCAGTATACGTGCTATCATCAATCAGAGGTTACATGAGCTCAATTTAAACATTAACGGAAAAGAGTTTTAATGCACAACCCCAATTTTGAAAAAGTCAAGTTAAATTAAAAACCGAATTGCAAAACATATCAAGCATTTAAACATTTATTATTTCACAGAAAATATGAGCTCATTTTGAATTTGATGGGAGCAACACATTTATAAAAAAGTAAGAAACAGCTAGAAGAGTAAAAGAAAAGAGGCTAATGAACTACAAAAAAACAATATCTACAAATTGTGTAAAATTTTCATAATAATTTTAATAAAATCACCTTTCAAACATTTATCATATTTATTATTATATGTCAAAAATTCGCAGAATTTAAACTGTGAGGCTTTCAAACTTCATGCTGTTAACTGAATAGATAACATTTGGGAAAATAAACCTATCCAGGATCGCTCTCCCTCTCTTCTCTGTAGATTTGAAGCTACCAGTTCTACCAGTCTGTGTTTAAGACTAGAAAAAGTCAAGCTCAGTGAGCTAAATTTGCCTTTCTGCATCTGCAAAGTTCACTAATTCATAACCTATGTGTCGTGTTTTTTGTTGATGCTAATTACCCTGTATTTGTGTAAGTTCTTGTCTAGGTTCATGGCAATGTAAAATTTGTTGTTATAAAAAAATTGATTGTCAGTTTCAGGAATGTTTAGCGTACGCTGACTCTGAGTTTCCATCTTTCTGACAGGTGTTCTTTGTGGAGTCGGTGTGTGATGACCCCGAAGTCATTGCTGCTAATATCCTGGTATGATCTCACCTAAATGAATTTAACCTTTGACTGTGACTTTGTCTGGGTCAAACTCCATTACCTATTAATATTCACACCATCTGCAGCGTTATGTAAGAACTGAACTGGATACTAATATTGTTTGAATGTGTTAACCATAATAGGAAGTGAAGGTTTCGAGTCCAGACTACCCTGAGAGGCACAGAGAGAGAGTTATGGATGACTTCCTGAAGCGGATTGAGTGCTACAAGGTCACTTACCAACCTTTAGATCCTGATGACTATGACAAGTATGAACTGCTTTTCATTATTTCAATCTTTACCATTTATTGTTCTTCCAAAGTATTCTTATTAATCCAAACAGTAAAGTTGTTATATTGGCAGAATTAGACCTTGTAAATTAGTAAATAAACACTAGATGGCGACAGTAAATCACTGGCGTGTTGCATCGGCATTTGCAGGGACCTTTCTTTTATCAAGGTTATAAACGTGGGCCAGCGATTTCTGGTGAACCGGGTGCAGGACTACATCCAGAGCAAGATCGTCTACTACCTCATGAACATCCATGTGCACTCTCACTCCATCTACCTGTGTCGACACGGAGAGAGCAAACACAATGTTGAAGGACGCATCGGAGGAGATTCTGAACTTTCACCTCGTGGGAAACAGGTAGGATTTTTGCACGTTCACTCTGTTAATGCTCATTTAATGAACAGTCGAGCCAGTTTCTGAAGAGAAGATAGCTCCTGGGATAAGATGTTCTTAAACTGCAATATCATGCACTCCAGAGTTGTGACCTTTATTGGATTTAATCCTCTCCATTTCCTATTTTCTTCACTCTCACTGGTGAATATCTGTCTAATAAAGCAAGAAATGCCCTTAATGAGGGATAAATTGAAGCCTCTCCCTTTCTCTCACATCCCAGTTCGCCCACACTCTGCGGGGTTTCATTGATGAACACAAGCTGTCAGATTTGAAGGTGTGGACGAGCCAACTGAGAAGGACGATCCAGACAGCGGAAGAGCTTGGCGTGCCTTATGAACAGTGGAAAATCCTCAATGAGATTGATGCTGTCAGTACCCTCCACAGCTATAGCAATTTTTACAGCTAGACCTCTGGTTTGTAATAATAGCAACTTTATGCTGTTATTTCCAAGACACTTATAAAATATGTTTGCATAGAGGTAAGAGCCAAAGACAAATGAAATTTTCAGCCCTTTTGATCACATTTAATCTCAAAGCAGCAACTGGAGGAGAATAAAAAGGGTTATAACGCTTTGAAAAGATCTAGGTCACATGAAATAAGTCATTATTTATTTACAGTATGAAATCAAAGGATTAAATGATGACTGTTTTCTGAGGATGAAATCGGTCTCCATTTTTCACTAACCTTCAAGATCACCTTATGTTTCCTGGGCTTTATTATATTTGAAACTGGCTTAGCTCTTTGGAGACATTTATATATTTTATCCAGGGAAATTATCCAGTTATGTTTTTTTAGATTTCAAATTGTGCTGAAACATTTCTTTTCATCTTGGGCTGTGACGTGAGGATAAATGATTTGTTTTCCTTTTCCAGGGTGTTTGTGAGGAGATGACCTACGAGATGATCCAGGAGACATTCCCAGAGGAGTTTGCATTGAGGGATCAAGACAAATATCATTATCGCTACCCAGGAGGAGAGGTAACCTGAACTACTACTCACAATAAAGCGTCTGATCAGCAGCCACAGCGGCAGTAGTTTTATTCTGCTTTGTTATTCAGCTTTCTTTCTCTACCAGCGTTGTTCAAGCTGTGAAGGTTAATTTCCTTTCAAGTGTTAGCAATTGAGCCCAGAATGATCTTTTGTTGCTCATTAGTCCTACCAAGATCTGGTTCAGCGCTTGGAGCCGGTTATTATGGAATTAGAGAGACAAGGCAATGTGCTGGTCATCTGCCATCAGGCTGTGATGCGCTGTCTCCTGGCTTACTTCCTGGACAAGGGTGCAGGTGAGATAAAAACAAACATGCACACATGCTACAGACAACATAAGCAGACAATGATGAATCCGTATGCTATTTATTTCATTTCACAGAGGATCTTCCATACATGAAATGTCCACTGCACACAATTCTCAAGCTCACCCCTGTTGCATACGGTGAGTCATTACCTGACAATCGTTACACTGTAACAACATAAGGCAACGTGAGAAGATAATGTAAATGCATTGTCTTTTATCTTGTAGGTTGTAAAGTGGAAATGTTTTATCTGAATGTGGAGGCAGTAAACACGCACCGAGACCGGCCTCTTGTAAGTTGCTCTGAAATGAGCGGAAAAGAAAATCACATAGCTGCACAAGTAGGCGAACATCACTGTTCCGCTGAATGTTTAAAGTTGGTCATTTGTAAAATATGCATATTGTTTACTCGCACTAAATTGGTCACTGAATCTCAGCATATAATTTTAAGATGCGCTGTTGTTTGTTGTGTCTGTTCATTTGGCACAATCACACCTTACCCCCTGTATATATTAGGCTTTGCTTCCTTGCCTCCTTTCCTTATATCCTTGTCTTGTAACCACTTTTACCTTTAGCCTTAATTCCTCAGCTTGGCTTGCTTTATGAGCCTGTGAATGT
Source organism: Neolamprologus brichardi (assembly GCF_056152115.1). Lineage (NCBI taxonomy): Eukaryota > Metazoa > Chordata > Actinopteri > Cichliformes > Cichlidae > Neolamprologus > Neolamprologus brichardi. The sequence goes on along the minus strand of NC_142108.1, from coordinate 26,227,632 downwards.
TAAGTGATATTTTACCTTGAAGGAAGACATTGCTGAGCATGCTTATTTTGCTTGGATGATCTAATCTTTGTCATTACTCTACAGTCTGTCCTCATATTAAGATTATGTATTTTCTGTGAAAGCAGTTTTATCTGACTTGTTTAGGTCCAGTGTTGTCATGGTTTTGGTTGAAGCAGGTGGGGTTTTTTGTCCTGTGCAATCAGGGCTGAGCTTTTGCTGTTGACTGATGTTTTGTGGGTGGAAGCAGTTCCTTACCTTTTGCTTTGGATGAGTTTGGCGAGTGCAGCAATTTTTTAATAAATTTTTTGGGCTGTTCCTCGTCAGGTGCCCCCTGGTGTTGTTTTTTTAAAGATCTTTTTTGTTTAACACCTGCGGTATCTCGTTTTCTACCAGGGTAAAATCCCGAAGGACTCTACTCTCATACATCGCCGGAATAGTTACACTCCCCTGTCCAGTCATGACCAGGTCAAGCGGCCCAGGCTCTACAGCGCAGGCAACCAGCCCTGGCTACCGCTTGCCCCCACCCCATCCGCTTTGATGCCAGAGGAACGGCAAAGCCAAGTTAGTGAGATAGTTAAAGGATCCCCCTCGAAATCACACCGTCTTTCCGTAATTGGTCCCGCCACAGTTGTAATCATGTGTTTGGCATTTTCTCACCTCAGTTTTGGATCCTCTTGATAATTTTGGTGTCTGTGTTGCAATCAGCATACATGACATCCACCCCCACCATCTATCTTTTCCTCTCAGGGCATGTTTTGGGTCTTGAATGGATTGCTCCTTTCTTCAAATGTTGTTTCTGTCATATGTTTGTGCTGCATGATGTCTGCCCCACCGCCAGGCTGTTGACAGCTTGAATATGCAGGACAGCATGTCTACTCTTTACTAAGGAAAGCTCCTTGTGGAGTTAAGAAAAAGACACACAAACATCAGAAAGACAGACGCACATCCTAATCATCTCGTAACTGTTAAAAAACCCAAAGTGATGATTCAGTTTGATTAAAACCCCAAAATAATCTGTGAAATGTCAGCTTTCTGCTAAAAAAATATAATTTATTCCCCCAAATACATTAACCACTTCAGTTTGAAAATGTTAATATTTTAAAATGCATATTCATATTTGTATGTGTTGTGTACTTGTTGGGCTTGCGTTGTGGGTGTAGTGCTTCAGTCCCTCTCCACATTTCTATCTTTCTTTCTCTCTCTCCCTTCCTTCTCTTGCTCCAACCCTGTCTTTACAGACTCGGATAGGAGGCAGCTGTCTGTAAGTATTTTTGGAAACTTGTTGTCAACCTTTGATTGCCGTATTTCAACTCATTTCATTGTAACCCATATCAGTATATGTTGCCGCAGTGGTCTATTCTTTGTGGTTATCAGTCTTTGGGTTCTCTAATCTTCCATTACCTTTGCACAGTGATAGTTGATATCAGCTTTGTTTCATCACAGCGACCTTATCAGAAACACTTTGTCATATACTGATTCTTTGGTATTTTAATAGATGCAGTCAATTTTATTAAAACTAATGAGAGACGACTATTCAACATGTATTATATCATGAAAATCCAGTGGTGTTTGTTGAGTATATAAGATTATATTTTAGAAACGCACTATATAATTAAACCTTAATTAGATATTGATAACATATTAATGGAGCTGTCTCAAAACACAACTTCTGGACTATGTCGCTGTTAGTGGCTTGTTAGTTGAGAATGCGCTGCTGCAGAAAACTGACTTGTGAATGTCACTGAGGGTTTTTTTTTTTCTTTTCGTTTCTTGAAGGAGTCCCTGTGCGAAGGAAGCGACTTTGACAGCTCAGAAGAAACTAGTGGCTGTGTCCGCTTCTGAGTGAAGATCACATCTTCGTTCCTCTTTTACTCTTGCCACAGTGTGGACAACTTCTGAATCCAGTCATGAGTCAATCGAGTGTTTCTTTTGAAAAGCGGGCCGCTTCTGCATGGGGTAACATAGTTCTAGTTATCTCAAGGTCTCTGTCTCGTCTCTGCATGCCGAGGCTTTGAACAGGAATTCTTATCATTGGTGTCATAAATACTTCTGCATGTGCACTTAAAGAAACCAGTAAACGCACACAACATACTATATCACAGGAATGACAAAAAACTCAATATAAATGCTGCAATGCCTTACTGAACTTTAGATATACTGATAGAATTAGATCCTCCATATGTCACTGGATGTAATAGGAACAAGTTATCCATTGGAATGATGGAAATCAATTTACACAGTTAGATTTAGAAAAAATGTTATATTTTGTATGCATATCAAACACTAATATGCTATAAATAAACAATCTATAGTTAGGAATCTTGTCAAATTTGTTCCTAAGCCATAATTTATGTCTTAATTTGACAGAATGTGCTAGTTATGGTCTCTAGAAAATAAAAGTAGTTTATTTAGATCTGCCTGTTCTGAAAGCAGTGAAAATACACTAAATTGCTGGATTTACCAGCACTATATACCAGCAGTAGGTACCTTATCTGTTAAGCAGGTGTTATCAATCACATTTAACACTACAACCTAAATGTTTCTTCTTTTTTTTTTCATCATGCCGATATATTCTGTTGAAAGATTTTATGTAGTAAAACTAAACAGCCAAACTTTAAGCTGTCTCCCTATTTGTGTTCATGTCATTATACCGGCTGTGAATGTGTTTTATTTGTTTTATGCAAATGTATTTTGTTCCTGGAGCAAAATTTTTTAGATTTTATATGATAGATCAAAGTTTTAGTTTATGATTCTGTAATGTTTGTTGTTAAATTGTTGTCCTGCTCAAAGCTGCCTACTGTGCCTTTTAAGCAGACATTAAAAGTACATTTTGAAGTGGCTTGCATTTTGCTTTTTTTATTGATGCTTTGAAAAAGGGAAAGAATTAAACATTAAACTTTGCAGCTTATGTCGTCTTTCAGGAGACGTTATTCAAGTTTCTCCCAAGATGTGTCTTATGTTTTTTTTTATGATCGTGTTTAATATAAATTATTTATACATATTAGGCCTAAGATGCATCCAGGACACAATTAAGGGTATTATAGGTAACATATAGAGTGGGTGATATCAATTGCAAAGGCTGATTTTAGACTCGCAGTACAATCTTTTTTTTTTCTTCTTTTTGTGTATATACTGTGTATATACTTTAGCTACCCTGGTTTCTAAATTCTTATATCTAATATCTACAGTACTGTGCAAAAGTCCTGAGCCGCCCCAGAGTTTATTTTTATTTTGTAATAAACTCTGGGGCGACTCCGATCTGTGTTTAAAGTGGTCTTCTCCAGGTTTTCTGAGGGTCCTTCAAAGCTTTTCTTTGGACACTGGCTGATTTTTTACTCCTTTTCAATCCAGTCTTCTTCTTTTTTTTAACCTAACCATTTTTTGTCAACCTTTTTTTCTTATATATTATTATATAATTTATACATGAAAAAAAGAAACATAAATCAAGGGATGAACCACTGGTGTGTGTACACATATTAGGTTTATCAAAGAAAACATGTATGTTTAGGCACTTTGTTAGTAGCAGCGTGTCATAAAAACATAATTTGTTCTCATTTCTTTAGCTAAAGTTACAAAAGTTGTTAGTTTCACACGCACAAAGCAGTATTTTTGCACCAACAAGCTGAATCCCAGAACGCAATTAGCTAACAACTTGGCATATCTCAGCACTGTTTGCAATGCAATTTGAGAAAACTGGACAAGTAGAGGAGAAAAGAAGAAGTGGCAGGCTCACAAAAATATCTGGAGTAAATGAACAGTACCTGAAAGATAGGTCATTAAGAAATTGGAGGTGGGTGACCAGCAATGGTTTGACACAGGACCTGAGAGGTGTATCTGTCCCTTCACTTGATGCGTCTACTGTTTGCTGAAGCCTCATCAGAAATGGTCTCAGTGGTAGCTGTCAAGATGCCAACATGAAAAAAGGGTGAGGTATGTGAAATTGCACTAAAACCAGCATCCATAGAAGAGCTTTAGAATGTCCTTTAACGGTCTTGGAAAACTATTCCTGCAGACAACTTGAAGTAATTACATGAAATCTGCCTAAGTTCAAACTGTGTTGAAGAATAAAGGTGCTCATACCAAATATTCACTTTCAAGCTCGTTCGAATTGTACAAACCATAATATACAACACTAAAAACCTTGTGTTATATACTCTATTTCTATGTATGTTTGCACATATCGATATATGACTACACAATTTTTCCTAGCAAATGATAAAGAAATGTGGAGTGGCTCAGTACACTTGTGGATTGGGATAAAATAACTACAGCCCTTAAGACTTAATCCAAGATGATCGGCGGTTCAAAATTTAATCTGAGTCAAACTGTAAGAAGCTACACTGCGCAGTCATAGGCTGCACTGGTTTTAAAATCAAATGATTGTTGATTAAATGTCAATACAGAAAAGGAGCTTAATGACAAAATGTGTTTTCGAAATAACCGTCTTCTCTAGTGTACGCCAGGCAGACGTACGTAAACCGTGCCACTAGTGCGTGATCGCGTCATTTACACGTGCTTTGACGTGCTATACGTCCCACTGTGGCGAGCAGGGAGTGAAGTAAGACGGTAAGACAGCAAAATAATTTGTCTCGCTGTCGTATCATTTTGTACTCCTTGTCGTCGTTAGACTTGTCACCGGAAAGTAACAGATTTTCTCGATGGTTAAACTAAATTCCTGGAAAAACGGTTCAATTAAGACCAAGTTAACGAACAGATTAGCATGCTAACGTTAGCAGACAGTACACGGTACGGTTAGCTAGCAGAAATGAATTGAACTCCTTTCATACAGTCTCAGAGTAATTATCGCTCACAACCGGACTGTTTTTGATGGATAATAAGAGGCGGATTTCTTACATTTTCAAAAACTGGACTCTCTTTATGTTTTGGGTTTTTTTTTACCCTGCGTTTGTGTTGCTGTTGAGTGATGTGTTAACTGCCAGAACAAAGACACCAAAACAAAGCAATGTCGCTGTCAGGTGTTTTTACTCTGTTCATCAGCACTTCAGTTGTTATGCGTGGCCCGTTTAGTTGGCAGCATTATGATGTAACTACGAGCACAATGTAGGTTATCCAGTCCTAAAGTCTTATCTGTAGCATTGTCCAACAAATATATTACGTTTTCAACTTAATATAGCTTACAGCTGCAGTATCATTCAAAACACGTCCCTTCCTCATTAGCCATTAAATTGGCGAACTACATGAGTGCAGAATTTCGATGTTAAAATCAGTTAAAGAGCCAACATTGGCACACTTGTAGACCCATCGGGGAAATGGCCTCGAAATCACAGATTCAGATTGGGGAAAACTACTTATCCCACAGTGAGCAGTTTGGAATTTCCCACTCGTAATAAATGGCAATAAGCTTCACTACCTTTGTAGTTTGTGTCAGTCACCCTGTTAGTGAGACACTCCAACAAACGGTCCTGCTTTCTGAAGAGGACTGTTTATGTCCCCCAGTTAAATTTGTATGTTTAAAAATGGTAAATGGACTGGTTCTTATACCACTTTTCTACTCTTTGGAGCACTGAAAGCACTCTATACAACATGCCTCATTCACAGAAGCACTTATTTCTGTCCCTAAGTGGTTTCTAACTAAATTAATACTCTGATGGATGAAGCTGAGAGGAACTTGGGGGTCAGTATCTTGCCCAAGAATACTTTAGCATGCAGGCTGGACTAGCCAAGGATTCGAACCACCAACCTTGCAATTGGTGGATGACCTGCTCTACATCCTGAGCTTGCTCCCTGGTTACTCGGGCGAGAAGCAGGGTACACCCTGGACAGGATGCCAGAATTCGCAGGTTTAACACCACATGTAGCAGCCTAGCACTCTAACATGTTAGAAATGGTCTTCATCTGTAACATACATGTGGAATATATCTAACGCTCTCTACACAACCATTGCGGATTAACAAAGTTCTTACCTGGTACTTGCAGTGTCACTAATGTGATATCACGTTTTTTGCAGGCAGGATGTTGCGGCTTCGCTGTAAGACCAAAAATGGGAGCCACTTGATGCATGGCTTGACTCATCAGTCCTGCGTGCAGGAGCTGAAGCGCAAGGTGGAGGAGCTGACTGGTATCCCCTGTGATGTGCAGAAAATAATGGTTGGATACCCACCCTCCAGCCTTGATCTTCGGAACGGAGAGGCTCACCTCAAGGACTACCCTATCAAATCAGGTATGCTGGCAGGCATCCAACATGTGCAGAAAACATGGACCAAATTAAAAACTTTTAATTACATGCTCTAGTGCAGAGGTGTCAAACTCATTTTACATCACGGTCCACTTTGATCGTAAGCAGGCCAGACCAGTGAAACTGCTCCTTTCTGTCAATGTAAAGAAGTTACATATTTAAAGGTTTTTCTTGTTGAAATTTCTTTGGAAGTGCGATTTCGGGTGAATGTGGGGATCCATGCTCTGTATTTCTTTTTGCAGAATCAGTTTACCTGCTGTTTTAGCTGTTCAGTGGTTGTTGAGTTGTATGTTACTTTTCCTATGAATAGCCATAAGGGAGGTTTTTGATCAGTAGGAAAAGCTGTAAAATTTATGGAAATACAGTTAAAAGTCCAAAATGTATGCTTATGCTTGTTTGTGGTGAGCAGCAGATCAAACATATTAACAATTATAAATGGCTTCAAGTGCACATTCAGGCCTGTGAGGCTTTATATAGAGTTTATTTTATGTAATATTCCTCACTGTACTGTAAATTTAGTCTTTTTCAAGGAAGCAATTTTTCCTAAAAGCCTTATTTTTATGCATTTACTACTACTAGGGAGAAAACACACAAGCTTTAAGCCCTGGGCAAGTTTGAAACTTTTTGTCCTCCACAGTGGAAAATGACTGAAAATAAAAACGGGTATCACTTTAGGCTTCTCCGAATCGTATAAATCCTGCACTCAGCTTTGAAGTCTCCAATATCATTGAAATGTACCTGCACTGCTACACTTGCTGTCTTTGGAAGGTTTGCCCCCCTTCCTTATTTCACATAATGGTATGATCCCAGTCTGTCTTTGCATGTGATTGGCCGCATGGTGTGCCCATCAAAATAAAGTCCCACCCCTGCCTGCATGGATTCTCAGCAGGGTTGAAGATTCAACTCCCACATACCAAGGGGACTTTTAATAATTGACATATGAAATTATCTCACGGGCCGGATATAATTGTATTGTATGGAGGCTGCACATTTGGCACCCCAGGTATATACAAGAATTTATATACCTGTGAGGACAGGTTAAAATTTAAGTATGATTTTAGAATAAGCAGTCTTTATAACTTCAACTTTTAATTGCTTATAATAAAAGGAATGTTTTGTGGTGTGTTTGAATTCAGCCCACCTCTGCTGCTTTGTGATGTGATCAGAAATATTAGAAGCAGAACTTTTTGAGTTACTGAGTCTTTGATTTATTTGCATGCAATAGACATTTTAGGGACATCTGTGCAAAATAATCAGGTACCATTCAGACAGATATACATAAGGTAATGTGTTTCCTCTTCCTTTTCTAAACCAAAGTCTGACTGGGATGAAAAGTGTTGTCATTGGTGTGTCGTCCTCTACAGGAGACACACTCATCGTTGAGGAGGAAAAAAACAAGCCAAAGCCTCAGGATCGTCCCGCTGTGACGAAAGGACCTAACCTCGAAGGTTCACCTATGCTGGCACGCCGTGTGGTCCCAGCTGATAACTCCTGCCTCTTCACCAGTGTTTATTATGTGGTGGAAGGCGGCGTATACGACCCCACCTGCGCCCCTGAAATGAGAGGTCTCATTGCCCAGATAGTCTCGAGTGACCCCACAGCTTACTCTGAAGCGGTGCTGGGGAAAACCAATGAGGAGTACTGCACCTGGATAAGACGTGATGACACTTGGGGAGGAGCCATCGAGGTATCCATCATGTCTAAGTTCTACCAGTGTGAGATCTGCGTAGTGGATACTCAGACAGTGCGAGTAGACAGATTTGGGGAGGATGCTGGCTACCACAAACGCGTGTTGCTGATCTATGATGGCATCCACTACGACCCGCTGCAGAAAGAGATCCCCGGATCCGACACCCCGCCCCAGACTATCTTCTCGACTACAGACGACGTAATCCTGGCCCAGGCCCTCGAGCTGGCAGACGAGGCTCGCCGCAAGCGCCAGTTCACAGACGTTAACCGCTTTGCCTTGCGCTGCATGGTGTGTCAGACAGGCTTGGTGGGACAAAAGGAAGCTCGTGAGCATGCCAAGGAGACAGGCCACGCTAATTTTGGTGAAGTGTGAAAGTCTTGCTGTCTTTTTCCTTTCTCACAAATACAACAACCACCAACCCCCATGCCCTGCGTCTGGCAACTCTGTGGGTCTGTCTGCTTTTGTGATCCTCTACCTCACATTATCTGGCAACATCTTTGGAGATTCTGCAGGTACTGTGTTCCGCCTCTTACCTGTTCAGTATTACTTTTTAACTACTGTCAGTTCTTACAGTCAGAAATGCTACTGCAGTGCTCCAGTGTTAGAAACCATAATATTCAGATCTCTTTAAACTGGGTCAGGATGCAAAAATTCTTAGTTGTTGTTTCGATCTGTTAAGATTACTCATGGACAAGTTCATAAACCAAACAGTTTAGGATGTGTTATCGATGCAGCAAATTGGCAGAACTTACCCTTGACGAAACAAAGATGTGCGAACAAAGAATTTTAAAACGGTCACTAAGAATTATTTGCACAGTTATGTGATCACATTCACTTTTGTCTTAAACACAGCACAGCAAGCTTGACTGTTATTTATCATGTTGGTTATGTAGCATGTTTTTCTTATTACTTTGGGGGCAGATGTAAGTAATTCTTCCACTAATTTCCTTAAATTTAAACATCTGAACTGTTCAATATAGACGGCCTGAGTTAATGCTAAGCAGGATTCTTCTAAAGGATTACTTGATGAAAAATCAATCAGACACACCTAACCTCCTCAGTATCCATTGTTTTTGTTTGTTTGTTTGTTTGGTTTGTACAATAACTTTAGCATAATTATGGATCATTCATATTGTCAATATTTTCTGAGTTGCATGCTCTGAATCTGCACTGGGGCGACTCAAAATTTGGCCATTTGTTTAATCCAGAAGGATATGACGACTAAAAGAAGATCCAGGTATCAAAATGTAGGTAAAAACATTTGAGCTTTCATAGGCCACAGCTTGTTCTGATTGCGTAACAAACAGATAACTCATTGCAGACACCAATGCATCTCTCTGTTACTCCATCATAGACATTAAATGCAATGATTTGTCCCTTGATTATTAAGCTCAAAGTTACACTGTTTTGTTTGTTTTTTTTTTTTTGGGGGGGGGGGGGGGGGGGGGGGGGGGGGATTTGAGCTGTGGTCGACAAGATCAATGGTGGTATGAATTTTGAATACAGTATCATACTGCAAGTGCAAAGCAAAATTGGCCTTAATTTTGTTGGGGGGGGGGTTGCAACATTGATTGTGAGTGGGCTTGACTAAATAAGGCAAAAAAAAGTTATGGTGCTGTAAACAAAACGCGTTACAAAATCTGTAGCTCATTTTTCTATATTTGTGCCGCAGGTTTTGATAAGTGTTTTTATTGTCTTTGTTTTTTTTGTAGTGCACAAGTTTGAAATGCTGTAAGAACTGTTTTTTGTTGTTTAAATTAGACTGCATACTTTGAAAAACCATTCAAGCATTATATTTGTAACAAATCAAGGTAAGGCATACAGTATTTTAAGATCTTTTTTCTTTGTAAAGGCTGCTCATAATGTCCTTTGCTAATCAACATCAAATATTTCCATCTTACATTTATAGCTCTGGGTGGATGTATTACAAGTAAAGGTACATTTAGTTTACTGTGTTTTGTATGTTTTATAAAAACTGCCACTCCTGTTTCACTGTATGAATTATTTTCTTCCCCCACAACAGGAGTCTGTTCTCACATTTTAAGCTAATCATCCATTATCTCTTTGCTAATTTCTTTGACATACACTGGCTATAAGGATGAAGAAAGCACTTGTATTTAACTTAAAGTCAAAGATTTGAGTTCTCATTGTGGCAAAACATGGTGTTTGACAGGTCTTTGATTGCAGAATTGTTGCCAACAGCTTCACAGTGGAGCCTTGACTGGACTTTGACTTTGGTTCAGATTTGGATGGTGACGGTAATCAATTAAAGAAAGCAAAAGAAACAAAACAACTTTTTTGTATGATTTTTTTCCCCCCTTATCCCACCTCATCATCTACCTTAGGTATTTTAAACGCTGGTAAAACCTGAATAATCAACTTGATAAAACCATGAAATGGCTTTGTTGCATTTTGTATTTGCCATGTTCTCATGATTAACAATAACAGTGAATGTTGCACACAAAGCACTACAGAATAAACTGGATTTACTTGATTGTTTTGTTTTTTTTCAGTGTTGTCAATTAAAAAATATAGCAAATAGGATGTGTAAAAGTTGTTTTGTGTCAACTATACTGGGTTTACTCATGGCTAAATGAGTTAAAATTCTGCAGTGCTTGAAGAACAACAAGGTAAAACAAACTAACAAAGAGTTAAATAGTTTACAGTTTCCCTTGTGAGAAAAGTCAAGCTGAGATGATACTTTGTTGCTGCCATGCTTTAATGGGTTTTAAATAAATCTTTATGCTATTTTCCTTTAAATGGTTTGATGCAGGGGGACAAAGAAGCAGTGTGAAATTTAAAGGTTAGAATCTTTTTGTACATAAATACAAATGGGAAGTAACATAGATAATGCAAATTAATAATTATTGTGATATTACTGTGACAACTCCATTATCTTATAACTTTATCTAGTGCATTGCTACTAAAAATAAATCCCAACTGGCAAATTTACCCTAGTCCCGTGCCATCATTGTCGGATTACACTACCTGCATGTTATTTTAAGGAACATCTACCCTTTCATAATAGGATTTAGGATTAATTTACTTACTGTTTGACCAACAGTAGCAGCTACCACTGCTGCAAAACACAAAGCTCACACACAGCCTAGGAATTAGTTTTTGTGTTTTTCTTTTAAATAATGTGATATTTTAATGTTTCATAAAACACCACTACAAACCTCCTTTAACTCTACAAATATTTCATATACAACACCCTTTTACAGCTTTACAGTTTCTTATTTTGGTTTATGTGAGTTTCAAGACTTGCATAAAGGATGCAATTCATGCCCGTTTCAGGAATCAGAAATGTACTGGTTCAGTGTAGCACTTTTTTCCCCCCTGAAACAACAGCTACCAAAAAAAGAAGGGAAAAAAATCACTCCACTTCCGGAAGTTAGCACCAGCTGAAATCCTAATTTCAGCTTGCAGTGAGATTTTGGCTGTGTCCCACATCTGAGCTTTGTTAGCAAATAAGGTAACTAATGTGCGTTAGCGCTTGCATAAATAGACTTTTTTTTTATTTGTTAAACTAATTGGCAACAGTTTTTGATTACACTTAAATTGTTCACTCCCCAGTTTCTACACGCTCAATTTGCAACTTTTTCTTAATTGGGAAGTGAACTGAATGGATTGGGCTCGGAAGTATTTGCATATTTGGTTTTGCAGATTTAACCTGGTTGTGTCTTTTCTAGGATCGAACCGTGGGTGTTAAACCAGGAAGCCCCTTTAGGATGCCTTTAAGGTGGTATAGCCTCTGTGCTAAACGCTGTGGCGACCCTTCGTAAAGCTTGAAAGTGTTGTACTGCTGCATGAACAAGTAATGATTAACTGCATCACTTAATTACTTAAAATCACGTAATACCACCCCACCGACACACAGCCACCCAGATCACTCGTGCATTATCAGTGAAATGTAACTTTCTAGCTATGCATCGTCTGTGCTGTTTGAATCAGCACTGTAGTAAACAGAACCTGTTCTCTTTTCCAATAAATACATTAATAATAATTAAGGAGAAGAACGACAATAATAATAACAATAATAATAACAATAATAAAGTTAACTGAAAAAATATGTGAAGCGCTATCTTTTTAGTCAACACTTTTTACAGGATATTTCCTAAATGCTCACCCAAAGCCTGACGCCTAAAAGATAAAAACATAAAGAATACTTTAAAACATATATACATGGAGGAATAACATTAAATGTTTGAATTACTTCCAGTAACGAGCCGTCCTGGCAGCATACGTCTGACAGACAGAGACAGCAATGGTTTACATTTGTTTGTTTTAAAAAAAAAAAAAAAAAATGAAAACGAGGACTCGCGGGGCTTAAGGAGAATGTGGCTTCTGATTGGCTAGAAGCTTAAGGGACAAAGTCCCTCTTCCAGGTGTCTCTGAGTTGCGCGCTCACCTTTACTTCAGTTGCACGCGGAGCAGGATATGAGAGACGACCGTGCACGGACAGGTACGCCTATATTTACTTAAAAACCTAAAGCTCTGTTGTAAATAGGGTAAGGAACAGTTAGCATGTTTTTCATTTATTGGATGCTATTTAAATAATTTACTGCTCGTGGCAGTTATTTTATGTTTTGTTTTGTTTGTCAAACTTAACCAGTATTTAAACACTTTTCGGTGAAGGGGTTTTATGGCGGTTTGGGGCTAATAGTGTTAGTTACAAAAGACAGGCTTGGATTCAGTAAGTAATGTGAATGAAGTGGGTTGAAGCCTGGGTACAGTGGAGAAAATGATAATAAACCCTATTACACAACATCCTACACAGAATTCATCGAAGGTAATAAAAACTTAGCCAGATGCTCTTTTACAGCCACAATGAAAACAACAGTAACGCTGTCATTGCACCACATTTTCCAAAGAATCTGACACAGCAGTTTATTGCTTTGACTTGTGCATCATAGTCTTGTGATAGCTAAACTCGCCCAGTTTTTGTTTTTGCCTACTGTGTTGATAGGATAGGTGTAACTCACTTAAAGAGATAACACATTGTTAAATGTTCTTCGGGTTCATATCACATCATACAGTCTGATTTGTTTTGTTTTTTTCAGAGTAAGGGTTATAGCAGAGTGACTGGGACCTAATAAGCAGATAAAAACGACAAATGTGAAAAGGTTTTTCAAGCCGGTCAAAAATCACAATAAACGTTAACACTGAGCTTACATTGTTCAGATTCATATCCTGACCTGGGACTTTGCCTACTGATCTGGCCATAGGGATTTTTACAATTTTAAAGGGATGGCATGGCATGGCAAAGCACGAACAGTGGACAGGAGCGCTTTTGTGCCTCCACTGCCCTATTTGGCAGACCTTGCGTCTCAGGTGTTGACACTTATCCAAAAGTGAATTTCTTTTCACCAGGTCCAGACAGGACTTCCTTTATTCTCAAATTGCAGCTACGCTACAATACCCATATAAACGAAACGTTGAACAAAATTTCCAAATACAAAGCTGAAACTGCTTTTTTAAAACAGGTGTCATATAGCCTTCAGGAGACTGATTGCTTCTGCCTTCCACTCCCTCTGAAATTGATCCGGTAAAGAGAGATTAGGAGCGGCATGCATGTTGTAATCCAAGTCACATGTAGTAAGAGGACTAGTTAGATATCTGCTAGAAGCTCACCGAGCTATGATAACCTGCATTTGTCAATTTCCGTGCTTACAATAAAGCTGTGCCCTTGCTGTTCTTTAGCTGCATGATCAGGTATGAAGTCCACAGTTATGCAGGTCATAATTGGATATTATAAAGTTTATATACATTTTCTGTGCGCAATGTTATGTATCAGTTTTGACTCAAATACCTAACATCACACAACTCAACCATAGTGTACACACAGGATTACAGTTATACTGTTATAAGACCAATATCATTCAAATAACCACAGACTAATTTTCATCTCAGACTGATGAAGCTGTACGCTTCGCTTATTTTTATACTTGACTGTTTTAAAAGGTAGTTAGCAATGATCTGGATATGAACACAGTCCTTTGGTGCTGATTGCCATTTATAGATAAAACTGTCTTTCATATCTGGAAGATGTGCTGCTTAGTTGATGTCACGCTGCACAGATGTTTAATTATTTTTTATCAACATACCAGAGAATAAATTCCTTTACAGTTAGCAGACCATGTGAGCACATAGAAATTACATGAAACATGGTCAGACCCAATGTTCAATGCTGTGCTATTTGCGTATAAAATGGCTTGACTTCTATATATTTCCTGATTTTATTTGTTTTGCAGGAAAAAAAGTTTTAGCTGTACCTATGATTGTCATTAGCATTGATGTATCATTATCACAGCGTCGAATATGACCTATTTTGCTTTCTATTTAACAATTTGGTTGATTTTTTATGAATTATAAAACAAAAGATATCGAAAAACATCCTTACTCATTTGTCAAATGATACCTTTATACGCTGTTAAGAAATTCCTACAAAAGGTTAAAACTAGGTAACACAAATGCATCTATGGGGTAAAACCTTGTAAGGGAGATACTTATGAAGGACAGTGTTTTCTATGGTGCTGTTGAAAATGGTCTACAGGGCCATAAAGAATTAATAGCAGGGGGAAAATGTGGAGAATAATTAATATATCCCTTTTTTTTAAAAAAGAAATCTTTTACTTTGCTAAGAACAGTTTCAATAGTAATTTTACTCTGTATTTCAGATTGAAACAACAGGGTGTGTCACTAACTGTGGATAAGTAGGGCACTAAGATGCCCATAAGTGATACCTGGCCAGGTGACACCGGAATGGAGACAATGAATGGCATGGAGAGTGCTGGCAGCTGTGACAGTGTGGTCAGTGTTAATTCTGGCTTCGTAAGTAACCAAGTTTACCCTCTTCAATCTAAGAATATGTACACTAGTAATAGCACAAAACATATACGAAACAACTTGAAGTAGTGAGGCAAAACAATACTTGTAACAGAGCTGTAACATAAAAGCTAAAAGTCTATTTCTTTTCTTAGAGAGGATTTCTATCTCTCATTGTGGATTTCTTTTCTAAATGAAAGCCCTGTTTTAATGCGTTTCAGAGTGATGATAGTCTGGAGCACTTGTCTGCTGAGGAGAGGGCCTGTCTCATGTTTTTGGAGGAGACTATTGAGTCTTTGGATACTGAGGAGGACAGCGGAGTCTCCAATGACGAGCCTGAACAACTGCCCAGCTACAGCAACCTTGCTACTGAAGTGGCTAATCTGTCAGCTTCCATGAGCAAAAGCAACCTTGATGGTGAGTTAATCTCTGGGAACAGATGCAGAATTAGTGACACGTTATTTAGTGAAATGCTCTAGGTAGGTGTACAGAATTTCTAGTGATAAATGTGTACTTGTTTGACTTCCAGATTCACAGACATCAACCAATCACCAGAAACCAATCAACAAAAATTTTGATGCCAGGCCCATGCACAGCTACCTGGTTCCCACCCCTCTTCTTGTTGCAAGCAGTACTTCCTGTTCTGTACTCGGTACTAAACCAGGCACTCCTGCAGTCAAAACTGCCTCCTCTAAGCCTCAGTTTACATCTAAAAACAACAAACCAGGATACAAAGACAACCAGAAAGCAGTTGTTCGCCCAACATCTTCAGAGGCTAATGTTATACCTCCTTCCACAAAACCCTCAGTGAGGACAGCTGAGGGTCCTTTACCCAGAGGACCTCTCTCCTACGACGCACTTGTACATTTGCGGAGGAGTGCCTCCACAAAGAAGACCCCTTTATGCCCAACAGTTGATCATACTATAGACTCAGAAAAACACCATTCTGCCCCGGTGGAAGGCCCAACACTTGGAAATCTCCAAAGATCAGACAAATCCCAGTCAGAAGTTTCCAAGTGTAAGAAAGGTCCTCCAGTTGTTCCCCCAAAACCCAAAAAGTTTCCTACCAACATATCTGCAAAAACTCAAAATGAAGAATCTATAATATCAGATTCTTCATACAGTGTCAAGAATGCAGCTGATCCCCAGGTGGTGAGAGTGGAAGCTTTGCAGAAGCTGGGCCTCCTGAAAGGCCAAGAGGCAGAAAATGATAGAGTAACCCCACTGCCTACACCCAAACCTAACTCCTCCTTGGGTGTAACAGCTGACAAGTTTACAAGAGATCCAGCTAATAGTAATCCATCAAGGAGCCAATCATTTTGTAATGCTCAAGTGCCAAAAGAGTCCAATAACAGGCCTCTGCAGACCAGTGCCAATTTGCGTCAGTACACCAAACATGACCAGCAGCCTGGGTCTGCATCACATCCTGCTCAATCCAAGGGGAAGAGGACAGCTAATCTGGAGCAGTCTGCCACCCTGGACAACCATAGAAGTAGTGGAAACACCTCTGAACCGCAAAGCATCAAATCAGCCAAACCAGTGACAACCACCAGGAGCACCACAACAGCTCCCCCAGTACCTCAGAAAACCTCAAACTCAGTAGGCTACACCGTGATGGTGGTGCCTGGGATGGGAGGTGATCGAAAAGAGGCTCTCAAAAAGCTTGGACTGCTAAAAGACTGAAAGAGCAGATGCCTGCTGGCATAAATGCAATGCTCAGAAAGAAGCACAAGCACACGATCAGCTTAAAGAGAGTTAAAGCGTTAAGTGGAAATCTGGCACACGGCACTTTGTCAAATAAAAGCAGGAGAGGAAGCTTTTAAAGGGCCATACAATTATGTTCTACACTTAAAATATACAACACATAGTCATCTAAAGACATTTTTTATTAAAAATACAATTAAAAATGCACTCAAAAGTAACAGAAACTGCACCTTAAATATTCTAAATCCAGAGCGTCAGTGTATAAAAATAGTATCTTAATGTATTGCAAACCTAACAAAATTCTGTTATATAAAATTTAAACCCTATTGGCTATTGGCACAGGTACTAAATCAAAGACACGGATAAGGGTGTGCCAGAACTGATATCTTACTCATTGTTTTATAAATCACAAATGTGCCTGCATGTTGATTTTTCTTAGAGCAAATCCTCAAAGCACCAGATCAGTTCATGCAGTCTTTTAATATTCTGACTTTTTTTCTTCAAGTTTTGGGGGATAATTTTCAATACTTATGTCCAACACAAGAACTCATGCACCAGTCGTTCTTCAGTTTCTTTCTACTACTTTTTTTTTTTTTTACTGTGTACAGTAGATTAAAGAGTGTTACACAGCCTTCATTGTGTAACACTGAAAATATGAAACGAAAAACAACCATTTAATTATTTGTGTCTATTCCACCATTGATATAAATGTCACTGAAAATAAAGTTTTTATCTAATATACTGTATTTTAAGCCATCTTTTTTTTCCTTATTGGAAGTTGGGCGGTGTTAGCAGCACTCCAGACTACATTGCAGATCGAGGTCACAGAGTGCTAGGGCAGGTTGCGTGCAAACATCACCAATGAGCTTCAAACCTCCATGAGTTTCCTTGGCCAAGTACCTCCTGTATGTGTGTTTTACACTCACATTATGAATCTTCTCAGCGCTACGTTCCTTTGCTCACGGCAAGCTATTTGGTACTGATGGAGATCACCAGCACTGGTCGTCATAGATACGCACTACCATTATGCATATATATATATAGTGGCCCTGTACTTTTGTCCATATAGTGTATATAATTTCTCCAGTGAGCTCTGCATCTTCCACGGGGTTTCTTCCCAGTTGGATATGTCCAGAAACCCTCCAATACAAGGGGTCCAGGAGGCATCTTAATGTCTGAATGATCTCAACTGGCTCACCTCACTCCCTCAACCTGTATCTAAGGCTGAGCGTAACTAACCTTCATGGGAAAAGTCATTTTGGCCACTTGCATTCATTTCCTAATTCTTTCTCCTCTTTAAATAATAAAATCTTAATATTTGCAGATAAACATTCCAGATTACACCAGTCCATTTGGCTCTGTTCAAAAAGCAAAAACAACCAACACTATACATGAGGTTGGTTTGGAGTGTTAACCCTACTGTTACTTTTCATTCACATCAGTGATGCCAGAGTCTTGCTCAAGGACATTTCAGCACATGGGAATCCAAGCTGTGGTTGTCTATATTCAGCCTGAATGTCTTGATTAATAAGCGAACCCACAGACCCCCGAGGCAAAGCTTTATGACTGTATCCCTGCAGTCTTTACCTCTCTCCTGTTACAGAAAGGCTATCAGCCATACTGCTCATCTTACACACCACTCAGATGATGGAAAAGCCTGCTCAGCCGTTCGTCCATAATCCTATTATCTCTAGCTCCACCTCTGTGCAAACTTAGTAGCCCAGCACTTCCCTGTCTCTATTTTCTTGTAACACTCACATGTCACACTTCTAATTTCTCCTGATGGATTATTTGAATGGCATGATATCTGTTATGCAACGGTCCTGAAGAGCCCAGATTAGCTCGTGGTTAATTATTGCAGAAGGATATTAGAGTTGTGTTATCGCTCAGTAAAGCAGCAGGCCTGCCAAAAGGTATCGGTGTCTATGTCTATTGTGTCGCCACAATAAATGATGTCAGACTCTGAAACGGACACAGTTGTCTGCTAGTCGAGCAACATTAAGCAGCAGACAAAGAAATCAGGCCAGTGTCAAAATGAGAAATAAGATAGTCACAGCTGCAGGAAGGATCGAGTTAAACAGCATTTTTTTCTGCATGTCCAGCAATCTTAAGAGGACTGACATCATAATAAACCTTTCAATATTTAATTCTTAAGATTAAAAACTGCGACAACAACTTTCTGTCTCACATATGTTATTTGCATTTAGCTAAAGAATCTACTAATTAACATCACACCAAAACCCACACTGGTGTCCAGAGATGATGTGTAATATGAGATAACCATATCCTAGGATACTGCTGCCTTGACAACAGCTTTCCTGACCCATTTGTGACAGCAGAGTACTACAGTTTGACATGCAGGCTGATATTATTTTATATATTATTATTTACTACTGTTTATAATACACTGGAGTCAAGTTTTAATGGCTTTTCTGTAAAGTAATTGAAATTAAACACATGAGACATCAGTTAATTTGATGTCATCTGTTCTTGACAAGTATTTTAAATGCTGGGTAAAAAAAAAGGAAATCAGCAACATTACAATGCAAATATTTTAATATTAAAGAACCAAACTCAAACAAACATTAAACTATGTCTTGTGCAAAAAAGAAAAGAAAAATCGAGGAAGCATCATACAGTAGGTAGCAATGAGTTAAAAATTAACATTAATAATATAATTAAAAACTCATGACGCAAATGGACTTGTAACATCGGCAATAAATGATTCCTGTGTAAATCCAGATAGCAGCCGTCATAAAAACACACACTGATTCACAGTCAGATATACATATACAACACTTATTTTTTTGATGAGTCATCAAAAGTGTCATTGTAGAAAACTGCAAATATGTGGGTCACAGTCCGTTTAAGTCGCCTCATTATGGATGTGAGATTTGCTTTTTTTGCGCTTCACTTTACCGTTAGACACTGGGACATCCAGCGACTCCAGACGGAAGGGGCGAGGCAGGATGGCGTCTGAGCTCGCAGACAGATTCATGTTAGAGCCACTCACGGAGAGGTGGCCTGCCACGTTAACTAGCGGAGGAGAGGGGACGGCAGCAGGAGAAAAGACAGACAAAACTAAACAAAAGTAAGAAAGAGAAAAAGAAGAAAAATCAAACTAATCTAAAATTAAATGGTCTCAATAAGTAAAAATATAAAATATACAAAAAAGGTAAAAAAGAAGCTAAAACGTAAAATGCTCAGAGAGATAACCTAATAAAAAGGCTTCCCAAATGCAATACAAAGGTTTACTGTAACAGTATGAAGTGTAGTACATGATTATTTTTTGTTCCTGCCAGTCAGGATCTAATGAAAAGCAGAAACACGAAATCACGGCGTACAAATTTGTTGCTAAATAAAAATGAAATAACATTCAACAGTAGAGCTAATTCACTAATTTAACTGGTAATATGTACTAATTAGAAGCCCGCAGTTTCTTTTCTCACCGTGGGCTTTTGCGGTGTCACTTCCGAGGAGCTGGCTCGCCCTCTTTGACTTGAAGTAGCTGCTGGCAATATTCTCACTGTCACTTCTGTCCAGCATTTGCTTGTACCTGTCCTCCTCCACCTGCTAAAACAGAAATGACCTCTAATCCTGCTAGAATGTGTGTATGTCAAGTAAAAGCCTATGCATGAAATGCAAACACACCATAAATGCCTCTCCAGCATCAGAACCTGAGCCTCTGCGAGCTGAAGCTTTTGGAGTCACTGCTAAGAAAAAGAATGTGATTAATAAACATTTAAGGAAAGTAATTTGCAAAACAAACAAGATTTACTGTCTTGTCAAAAAAAAAAAAAGCTTTCACTTTTTTTTTTTTTTTACATATTATACCCCACCTAAAGGCAGTGTTGTTTTCTGCACCATCACATCTGGCAGTCTCCAGGTGGCGCTGTCCTCGTCCCAGACAGCATCCTTCTTCAAGCGGTCCAGGTTGCTGTAGTTGCAGTCACGGCGCACCAGAGGCACCATACGCTCCA
Source organism: Neolamprologus brichardi (assembly GCF_056152115.1). Classification (NCBI taxonomy): domain Eukaryota; kingdom Metazoa; phylum Chordata; class Actinopteri; order Cichliformes; family Cichlidae; genus Neolamprologus; species Neolamprologus brichardi. Next base: position 26,207,234 of record NC_142108.1, on the reverse strand, counting down.
GCAGGCTGTGCAGGAGCTGCCCTTCCTTCTCCAGCCTGCGTATAGTCACCAGGTAGTCATTCCTCTCCACCTCAAACTCTGCCTGCAGGTCACGGATCTCCAGTTTGGCTGCTTTCAGCTGTTGCAACAGTGACGAAGCATGTTATTCATGAGAAAACTAGCTAAAACCCACTTCTTAAAAACGTGTCATATGTAGGGTTTGACATTCAAAGAGAGAACCGTTTTAACACATCAAATTAGTAAATCCCTGAAGAGATAACCTAATTTTTCAGGTTAAAAAAGTTAATAAATTACCCAATTTAAATTTAGTCAAAGTCACCTTCTAATACATCTCCAGACCGCTGCTGTTATTTTGGTATCACTATTTTGGAAGACCATTGTACTTGTGCCTCTACAATGAGTGTTGGATCTTGCCCAGTGTTTCAAAACAGGGAGTATAATACTTTAACTTGATTTTGGAGAATTGTACAAAGTCGTAGGAAAGATGGTGAGCAAAGACTGGGTTTTTGTGGCCGAAAAACTGTTGCCTTTTCAATGTGTGGTGATGTTGTTGTTAAGGCTCTTTCCACTGGATGTTCTCCCACAGATGCCCCAGGATGTTAACGCACAAGTCTGCATTTATAGTCTGAAAGTGTGGTATGAATTCACAATGTACAATCCCACTCTGGTGAAATTGCACTGTTGTCAAAATTTGACTTTTAAGGAGTAAAATTTGTCAAGAGCAGGGGTGCATGAAAAGGAGATCTTAGGGAGGAGAAATAGATTTCTGTGGGTGGATAACCCAAACTTTCTGATCGCTCTTTGAAATGTACAGAAAACCCTTAACACATATGCTTTCTCCCAACAGAAAGATTGCATTTTGCATCTGCTGTAAGCTCCTCCGAACTGCTTCCACTCACCTTGCCCTGAACTTTGACTAGCATTTGGTTTTTGGCATGGACTTCTTCCTGGATAGAGTTGTAGACATTCAGCAGCACATTTTCGCTCTCCTCGCTGTTCTCTGACAGAGCATGGACAAGCTGAGCTTTTCTCTGGTCAGCAAGTTTTTTTCTCTGCCGCTGTCTTTGTTGCAGCTCTTTGTTCCTGGCCTGCTCCCCTCCTACCACCTCCTGTTCCAGCTGCTGCAGTCTGAGGAAAGATTGAACACCAAGGACACCGCATAGATGCGTGCTTAGTATAATTCTTGCTATATTATTATAGTGTAACCCTCAACCCTCAACATGTTAAACATAACTGTTCTGCTAATTACCGGGTTATGGTAATAACACAGAAGAATGCAACGATGTAAAAGAATGCAAGGGTAAGCACATACAGAAAAATATACAGCTGGAATCTGATTATCCACTCCATTTGTAGCCAAAAGTATAAGTATGACACATTCATCATGGAGTGTGATAAGATTGTAGATACCATCATAACAATATGTTCAGTATCCTGTGAACAGTGTTGAAAATGCTCACAACCCAGACCCATAAGGAGTAGAAATTAGATAAATCGGCTGATTAAGACATATCATATATAATAATAAAATCATAGCTATGAATCTGAGGAAGTGTTCATGTTAAGGAAGTTTCCATGATTAGAACAGAAGCCTACAAACCTTTCCAAGACGTGTTTCTGGTCTAGAGGCCCCGGTGCAGTTGCATCAGAAGACTCCAAGAGTCCAGCTCTATCTGGATCTTTTTCGGAAAGCTTGCTCGCCAACACGAGGGAATAAAATTCAACATTTTGCCTACATAAGATTGCTTTGTTACCTTGTTTCAGGATACGAATATGATTTGAAGAGGAGTGATCTTTATGGAAAGTGGGGCTGGACACTACCTTAGTCTGGGAGGTTTCCTCAACTGTACTGTGGCACATGGGATCAGTGCTCATGCAGAGTTCTTCCAAAGCAACCTGGGATGTACAGCTGGCGCCCACTAATGTAGAGAAGCGGCACAATAAAAGAAGGATACATGGGGAGAATCCAACAGCGGAAAAGTTTTGTTCTGTTGTTGGCACAGGATGTTCTGTTACCATTCTTGGGGACAGAGCTCCCCCTGCTGACTTGGGCCTTCTCCAGACTGGACAGCTTTGATTCATAGGAGGAACGCAGAGCAGCGATGTCCTCCTGCAGCTTCGCCTTGGATTCCTGCTCTGCATTGTATTCAGCCTGCAACTTGGCCAGCCTCTCCTCGTACTCCTGCAGAGACAGCAGAACACAGATCATAAATCACAGGGTCTTTATACAATGCATGCTTAAAGTTGAAGTGATAAATTGTTGTGTGGGATTGGTCCATGTTTGCCTCTTTAATCTTTTCCTTCCTTTCTTCAGTGGGGGTGGACTGTGGCCTTGAGGGCACAGCAGGGGATGACTCAGAAGACTGACCAGCCAGCAGAGCTGCATTTTAAATAAAAGTGGGGGTTTTTTTTATAGCACTGGTAATTAAAGAAAGACAACATGCAAGAAAATAAAATATTTCTCTGCATCTAAAAGAGGCTATGTGTAGATTTAGGAATATTAAGCTAAAAAAGCATGCTGTTTTTCTATAAAAATTTACTTGAAAGGTCAGCAGTGCTCAGCTGGCCTGTGAGGAGCGCCCGCAGCTTCTTGATTTCCTCCTGATACTCTCGGAGCAGAGCATCCTTGGGGTCCTCGTTGATGCGAGGCCTGTTCTGGATGCTCTTGGCCCGGTTTGCATATCGCAGTGTACTTAGGCTTTCCTCATAATTGTTGTCTGCGGGCGAAAGACAGGCGATCATCAGGGTGCGGGTGTTTCCTCCCAAAGAGTCCTGCAGCAGCCTGGTCAGCTTGGAGTCTCTGTAGGGGATGTATCTGGAGCGTCCATCTACCAGGGCGGAGATGACGTTTCCCAGGGCCGAGAGGGAAAGATTGATCTTTGTGGCTTCGCGGAGTCGCTCGCCGGTAGCACCAGTTTTAGACTGACGCTCACTTCCTGCCAGGTCCACAAGGTTGAGTTTTCCTGCCCGTAGATGGTCCTGGCCAGATGAATCTGAGAATTTGAGTTGACGCAGGAAACGCAAGCAACATTCAACACTGTTACAAAGCCTTATTATTTACCTTTATTAACCTGGTATGTTTTATTCAATGGTTTGAAAACTACATGCAAGCACAGGCAGAATATGCAAACTATTAACAAGGAGATTCATATACTATCAAATTTAAAGATATAGCACCACAGAACAAAAATAACTGATGGTAAAGTGCTGATGACATTAGGAGATATAAGAGGATCACATTCAAAAGTAGAATATCAGCACAGACTGAACAGATATAGTGAAGGCAAAGATATTATAAGTTCACCAGTGCTGCAGATCTCCAGGTGGATGGTGAAGATTGAGTGGGAGCGTGAGGAGTCTTTGTTCATCAGCGTGTAGCCCACTGCCCGGTTCCTCCAGCCTTTCTCTATGATTCTTTCACACTCTCCCACACTGTGCACAGTGTGCATGGAAAGGTCCCGTACATATACCCCACGCTCTGGGTGCTCTTTCAGCTAGGCATTCATCAGCCACACAAAGCACACACATACGCACAATCAGCTAGTCTGTCACCCTGTTACAACACCTTGACCTTTAGGGAATCAACTGTGCGTTTAAATCACCATGGCAACAGGTACAGTACTGTGCCGAAAACAGCACACTCACCTTGCTGTACTAACCAAAGAACAATAATTCATTTGGCTTCTTCTGATACAGTGTAGCCTGTTTAGTTTATCTAAAAAGCAGGGACTCACCTCCAATCTCTGCTTGGCATCGCTTCCCAAAAGATCTCGGATTTCTTCGTTGTAAATCTCCAAGTAGGAGGCCCTCACCAGGAATTTTGTATTTTCTGCACACTAGCTTGCACACACGAGATAAAACATATAATTATTCTATCATTGCCGAGACAAGCCGAGACAAAAACTAAGAGCATAATATTACGTATGCATGTTGCAAGCTACAAGATCACTGTGGTCAACAGACATACCTGAATGCTCTCAAAGATGTGTTCAAAGGCCCGCGGGATGACACCCTTCTGGGTTGCAGGTTCAGACACCCCTTGCATGGTGAAAGACTTTCCACTTCCAGTTTGTCCATAGGCAAAAATTGTCCCATTGTATCCCTCAGTCACACCCTGTAAAAGTGACATTTTTTATTTAATTTAATTTTGAGGTGAGCAAAGGGTATTCACAATGACGTCTGCATTCATTAGGAATTAGATATAGGCTACTGATGTTGGGCTGAAGGTGTCCAGTGACAAGCGTGCTTCTTTTATAGAGCCCAGCTCTGCAGGCTGGTAATAAAATCAAGCTTACCTCAACCAAAGGATAAGCAATCTCGTTGTACATCTGCTCAGTTGTTTGATCAATATAGTAGGTCCCATCAAAGGTGAACTGTTTAGGTGGCTCATCCACTGCACCTGGCTTTTCTATGAAGCACTGGCAGCGCTGCAGGTCCATGGACAGCACCATCTTACAGCTGAGCGCCTTCTCCCTGTCGTTCAGGGGCCTGCACCTGACCACCACCTTCACCGACTCTGACCCCATGTCTCAATAATCACTACCGAGCAGCTGGCAGGTGTAAGAGATAAAACTAATGTAAAATACAAAGCCGCTCCGGTCTCCTTCGCAAACACTCAACGTTTACTTAGACGTAAGACAGCAGGACCTCGATGGCTAACCTCACCTTAATAACAAGATGACAGCAGCAGTTGACTAACGGGCCACATCCCCAGTGAGGTTCAGTAAGAAGCGATCAGCAGAAATATCTCCAGGTACAGTGTGGACGGATCTCGTCAGGTATCGCTTCAGGTCCTGTCCCATTCTGTTCCTCTCCCCGAGGCGTTTGAGGTTGCTTAGCAACCATAAGTAACCATTGAGGAATGTAACAGGCCCAGACCCGCGGCCATTTCCGGGAGGACGGAGTGAGGTCAAAGGGCGAAAAACAGTCTACTTTATGCTTCATGTGTTACTGTCAAGAAACTAAAAGTGAAAACGTATTTTAAATAAAACAAACAGACGTTTAAAGAGAAAAGAAAGACTACAAATGCACGTTATGTTCAGTTGTTATTTAATGTTTTGCTAATAATCACAATCTTCTGTTGCGAAACTAATGTCGGGGGTGCAGGTAGATGGTGTGCAAGCTATGAACAAATCAACTATAGTCAAGACGACACAACATGATAACCACAAACCCAGAGAATGATTGAAATCATTTTGTACCATTTATACGCGACCAATGAAAACTCTGAACGGAAATGTAGTCATATTAACAGATACGACATTATCAGCTAAACAAACTGCATACAAAAATATGAGTAAAAAGGAGTAAAAGTTTTACATTTCAGTAACATTGTTACTAGACAAGGAAACAAGAAGAAAAAGTGTGGCTTTGCCATCAGGTGTAGTAATCAGTGATTAATTCCCCTTTACAGATTCAGGTTCTTAGTTTCATGTCTAAAAAAAAAAAAAAAAAAAAAAAAAAAAAAAAGGAAAAACCTCCTCTGATATTTTATAGGCACAAATAAAAAATATATTTTTTAAAAGCTTATGTTGAAATAAAAATAATAAAATCAGAAACCACAAAATATCTTTAACACACAAGCACCCTCTTAGGAAATGGATACTGTTCACATTAAGTGCCAACACTATTAAACAGTGACTTTACAGTTAAACCTTCCCGCACCAAAACACAGATAAAAGATAAATGTGCAAAAGAAATGATCAGTGTTGCTTATTTTGTGCCCTCTGAGGTTGGCAGTGCACATGTTCCAGTGTCCAGGGTTTACACCCATTCGTTTCTGTGGGTACTTTTAATTTCGGCTTCGCTTGGGCTGAAGCTTTACAGGCTGCTGTTTGCTGACGTTTTCCTCCCACTCATAGCAGTGGTTCACTCGAGCACAGCTCAGCAGACATGGCAGCTCGTCCTCAGTCTCTGTGTAGTGCTCAATCAGCTCAGCCATGGAATTGAATTCAGTCTTGCATTTCTACATTTATAAAAATAAATAAATTAAAAAGGACACCAGTTACACATGATTATAAATCAACTATGACATTTCTAATCAAATACAAACAATTATTATGGTTTTCAAGAATAATATTGTCAATTAAGGTGGTTGCTAAGTGGAAACCTCTAGTGCACTTCCCCAAAAAGCCACTTGAGGGCTTTAGTTAAAAACACAGACTGTATAAAATTTGGAAGTCACCCACTATAAAGTCCTGATGTACAGGATAGCCTCAAGCTTAATGTTTTTGACCATAACATTTTAACACCACACGGAAACAAACACCCCTTGCTCTCCACTGCACTCCTAATATCAACATTTCATAAAAAGTTAAAAAATAATAATCCATGTTTCAGTAAATGTGAACTGAAACTACCAACTGAGCCCCAAATGACAGCGATGTCAGAAAGAGCTGAAGCCAATTTTATCCACAGACCTCAATTTAATTGGAAGTCTCCGCAACCAGAGCTGCCGCCCTCTGCTGGCCATTATAGGGAATGCGTATTTAAAGCACTTCCACGTTAAATCAGATATTTCAAAAATCCCCCCCCCCCTCCCCCACCACGACCCCTTTCCTTTTCTTTCATTTATAAAAAATATAAGAGCTTGTGAAAATAAAGTAACCAGTGAAAGAGATTAGATTTAATCATAATCTGGTTTTCACATCATGTATATGAGCCAACAAAAGAATTACCTCCAGCACGAATTTCCCTTTATGGGTGTTTTCAATAAGGTGGGTAATCGGGCCAGAGGAGAAGCGAATGATTAGAGAGCCAGATTTAGGGGTTTTTGGATGTTGGCACAAAAGGTAGGATCCCAGAACATCATCTGCAAGCAGTGAATAGCTGCTCTCACTGCAATACCAAGAAGGAAAATCACAGATGTAGTAACAGGAAAGTGACACTTATGAATGTAAAGATGTATTTGATGTGCGATATACTAACGTTGCGATACCAGCCCAACACCACACTGCCTGAGCTAGTGCCTCTTCTGTTTCAGACAAGCTTGGAGCTCGGGATTGCCTCGCTGGCAACTTGTCGAGATCCTTTTCTGGTTTTGATATAATAAGAGAAATAATGTAAAGTTAGATTTTATATAAAGGTGGAATATTGCATCACCATGTGACGGGGAAGAAGCATCCCAGATGATCTCAACTCAGTGGACGCTATGCAGTGATGATGATAAAAGAACCCCTCAAAAACAAAGAAACACATTCAACTTTAAAAAGGAACATTAGTAACAGAAATAAAATGTAAGCGCTGTAGAAATGCACAATTACCCATATGAGATGAAATCACTTCATCATGCGGACTAAAATTTAAACAAACAAACTAACAAAAAAAAAACAAACCCTGACACCACAGCAGTGACTGCCCTTCACCAAATACTGATGAAGTCGCTTTACCTAATCAATTCTTTGAACCTCGATAGCGCTCTGTGAACACTCGGCCCACCTTGAGTTACACTCAGTTGATCCTGAATGCTGCGCTGTTTGCGTGGCGTGAAAGTGAAGGAGCGGTAAGCACCAGAGCGCAGCACTTTGGTGCGTATGACTTTCTTGCGCATCAGGGAGGGAGAGGAGATGGGAAAGACCTCCTCTTGGCTGCTTTGTTGGTCATCTGAAGACTTTGGAGTTTTCTGTAGAGAAAACATCACATAGTTTGTACAGATAATTTACATTTTCAGGCATACATTTTGAAACTGCAGTGCTGTGCAAAAACTTGGGTGCGGTAATTTTCGAAGACATGGGAAAAAATACATTGAAATACAATATATAAAAAGGCAAAAACATTACAACATTTGATAACAAACTAATATTTAAATTAGTCCATGAGATTTTGGGTGAAGTTAACTAAGCCAAACCTTAGTGCCAGGTAATAATCCACCAAAAGGAGCTCTTCTGAATGAAACCAGGGCGCTGACACTAAGAGGAAAGCCGTGATTGAGCAGTGAAGGCTTGCGATGAGGCAGTGAGCCAGCAGAGTCTATCTGGGCCTCTTCTGGATGCTTCTCCAAGTACGACAGCTGGAAGCAGCGGCACAGCAGCAGGTTCAGGAACTGGGCCTAAAGGAGGAAGGGTGCATACAGAAAACCTAGCAGTTAAACTGAAACAGTGTTATTCTGTGTCATACTGCAGTAATTCATCAGGTAAATTATTAACAGTACAACGGAACTGATAAAAGCTTAGCGCTTCAACACCACAGCTGACGATGTTTAGTCAAGCACAGGCATCTCGCAGAGATGAGGCAACTGCAGTGTCATAGTATTGCCGACCTCTCCACGTTGGAACAAGTCTCGCTGCTAACTACAATGCGGTGAGACTGGCTCAAAACAATTGAATGCTACCAGATCCACCAGTAGAGTCACCTATTATTGTGTCACACAGGAAGCATGGCTTCAAGGGTGACTTCTGAAGATACAACAGTCGGTTGGGATCAGATCTGAGTTTAGCACAGAAAGGAATTTGTTATCATAAGATCAATAAGCACATTTCCCATCACTCTCTAGTCCAAACCTGTGTGACACTGGAGGGTTTTATTTGGAGTTACCATGGCAAACTGTTCAGTACTGACCACATTTATTGGATTTAATTTCCTCTAATGTGTCAAAAGCTTCTGATAACAACAGAAATGTTAGCTTTAGCTATTATATCGGCATTACTTCCCTACTCTGGGCTGCTCTAAAATAGTTTGCCTATCAAGATAATGAGAACGGAAATATGGCGACTCAGTTTCAGTGACACCATTAACACAAACTTTAAAAGGTTGTTCTCATTCTCACGTCATTTAAACACGTGACCATTTTAATCCTTTTAAAGCATCGCTGTCAAAACCCCGCAACTATTTCAAGCACGGACCAAAACTATGCAAACATATAGGTTGGAAACTTTCTATGATGCTGTGCTCCACTGAGATAAAACAATGCTCCTTCAAGTTGACTTCTGTTTCAGGGAAGAGGGTGAAGTCCCAGCGAGCCAAATCTGGCAAGTAGAGCAAAAACGTGTGTGTTGGTCTGGCCTCAAACCTCTGGTCAGTGCACCATGAGTGGACACACAATGTCAAATTTTCTTCCTCCATCTGGAGAAGTTACATATTATGCATTTTGAAAAAAGAAAGAAAAAACAAACTCTTGCATTGTTTGATTTCTAGGTCGTAGCCCATCATCACCTCTGGTAATGATTCGGCATATAATAGTTTGAAATGTCTGGTAAGCAACGTGGTGATATCACAAAACACACATGTTCAAGCAGTCAGGACAGGCCTTCCACCGAGTGCAAGTAGTGCCAGAAGCAGTCCATAGGTGCACACAGAGAGAACCTTGAATGGGGTTGCAGCTAAAGTATAATCAGTCATTGTTTCTGCTTTTTATGAGCAGAGCTAGAACACCTTTAATCACACACTTTAAAATATACTGTGCTTGACAGAAGGACTTTCTGTCCAGCATGGGAAAGCGGCAGGGTTGTTATTTGTGAGTAAACAGAAAGCCCTAAATACATATTTACAGCGAGCTCTAACTATAACAGAACAATGGAGAATCCTTACTGCTCTGGCGTGCCTTGCTTTAAAGACATGGCAGTAGAGCTGGGTGTCTGGGCAGCCTGGGTTATGCGCGACAAAGGCAAACTGTGAATCGACGGGTCGGGCTGTGGAAAGAGAGATTCTCCGCAGAGCGTGGGCCATCAGGAGGATCTGCACACAGGGACAGGTCGCGAGCAATAAGGCACGAAAAGGAGAGCGACGGAAACAGGTCAAAACAAACTAACTGTCATTTTCTCTACTTACCGTTTCATCCTCGTTATACATTTTCACACCTTTAATGGAAAACTTTAGGGACACTGGCCGTCTTGTCTTGCATGCCTAAATGAATACAGGACTGCATTAGGTACAGTCGTTATCATCACATTCGTAGGTTTAGATAGAAAGATAAAGACTCACTTTAAGGGACTTCAACTGTGTGTGCAGCTGCTTAATCTGGTCATCCAAACAGTTGTCATCCACAGGAAATGAGCCTACATACTTCACCAGTGAAGACAGGAGGTTAAGCAAACACTCACACAGACACACAAATGCAAAGTCATGTTTCCAGACATACCTCTGCTGATCGTGTCACTGTACTATCTTCTCTGACCGGTGCCTCACCCATAGTGCCCTGTGGAAATACGAGATTTCAACACTTGAAGTCCCGAGAACTCCAAGCAGCAGAGTGAATGAGATTTAAAAACAAGTTGAAAACATATGGACTAGATTTAATGTGCGTTTATCTATCCTCTTGATACTCAGGGAAACATGAAAGATGAGTCGGTATTAAACATAAGCGTAGCAGTCGCAAGAGCCTGATTTTGAAGACGCTTCTTTTGCCGCATTAACGTCGCCTGCTGCTACGAGAGGCTCGATTGTTTTGTTGGGATTATCCGCCACGAAATGCCCCGAAAGAAACCCAGAAAGACACAAACGCGTGAAAACACAAAACTTTTGAAGGGTTTCCGCCCTGTGGAGTCCAGCAGCAGCGGCAGGCTACACCGGGGCGTCTCCACCTGAGCGCACAGGTCACAACAGCACCTTCATATCACAGAAACTCACTCTGAGAGTCGCAACTAAACCCTCCTCATCCACCTCCTCACCCTCGGACCGCACCGCGTCTTCTTGGCACGCCGACCAAACGCACACCGAGGCTCCCCCGCCGTCACACTTTTACCTGCAGCCGTTACCCCCAGGTGTGCAGCGGTATTCCGAGGCGGAGTTTAGCTGAAGAAAGGCGGAGAAAGAGGAGGAGGAGAAGAAAGAAAAGAGGGTCTACGTGAGAACTAAATCAACCAAAACACGAAACTTACGGAAGATGGCTCAATGAATCACATCACCCTCCCCCTGAAGCGGTTTCTGTCCACTCCGCACATTCCCACACAGCGCGCAAGAATTCAAGCTCACGCAGCAAAACCAAAAATAACAGTATGTGTCAATACAAGTATTTAAAAATCACACTATATTAATTTATAGTTAAAAGCTGTGCACTGAAAGTCCACTGGGTAAAACCTGCGAGAAATAACTGGAGGCGTTACCAAGATGGCAGCCTGCATGGGAAAACTTTGTGTCTAGATGAACTTTGGGTCCAAAAGTTAAATGTAGACTATTTTAAGCCCCACCACCACCACACACACACCTCCTCCCGATAGTACTCGTGTTCTACTTCAGAAACGATATTTGGGGTCATAACACTGTAATTTGTACGCCGTGACATTTAATTATCTTGCAGATTTTATCATGTGTATCTGCACTTATGCTATGTTGTGTTATTAGATACAGATATAAAAATACAAAAAGTTAAGGTGCAGCAACATTACAACGACACACAATGAGTCCGTGTGATTCAGTAGTATTTTAAAACCTTTATAATGACACGTGGGAATATAAATGTTGCTGAAGTAAACGCTCAGAATACTTGTTTCCCCACTTTTCATCTACAGTTCTGGTTGTACATGTTAAAAGCTGACATACACTCATCGTGGGCCCGGTAACTTTTAATGTAGTTACTTTTAGTAGTTTCTCCTTAAAAAGGAGGATTTCTTTGACAGGATTCTGACCAACACTCAGAGCAATGGGAAAGCAATAACTCAATGAAGATCTAAGAAGGAGAATTGTAAATTTATAGGATTTGGGAAGCTCTCTTGGAGCAAATTTGAAGCAACCGCAGATATAAAGATCATCAGTTCAAACTGCTGTAGATGCGTATAAGTTATTTGGATGCATTGTCACACTGGCCAGGTCTGGAAGAAGACCCAAACTGTCCCCCTCAGATGAGAGGAAATTGGTTAGGATGTTGAACAACAACCTGTAGCCACCAAGGCTCAAGCCTGCCATGAAGTCAAAACTCCTGGAACCCCGGCATCACTGTGTTGACCTAGAAAGAAGCCCCTGCTCCAAATTCAACAACGTGAAGCTTGACTTTAATTTACAGCTGCCCACATAGAAAAGCAAATGCCCTGTGGAGAAAAGTTTTGCATACATGCAAGAGGGGTATATGATGTAGCATTTCTTTATTAAAGATCTAAAAATAACTGGGAATTAAAGTAAGTGGAAAATATTTTAGCCTTGAAGATTTTTGCTCGATGTGCGCTAGCAATGGCCTGGTGTAATTACTTTAATTAAATGTACTGCAGCAGTCCCCAAGGCTATGCTAACCATTTACATTTCCTGTGGGGTGGTGGGGGTTAATGACAAAGACAATCAGGAGGAAAACCTGCTGAATTTTACAAGAAAGAACAGAGGGGGCTGTATCTGCTATAAAGACTAAGATCTTTTGGAGTTCAGATGGAGCTCCTGAAAACCTCTTCTGGTGGCAATCCGTTATCTTTTAAGTTGCCGTCTGCTGGGGCATCAGCATCTCTGCTGAGGACGGAAGCAGGCCGATTCAGATGTCCAGCTCCGTTCTGGGACGACCTCTCGACCCAGTGGAGGTGGTGACAGGATAATGGCAGCTAAACTGTCAGTCCTGTTGAAGAACACCTCCCACCCCGTGCAGCACACTCTGACAGCACTAATCATCAGCCCTTCAGTGACAGGCCACTGCATCCTTGAAGATGAGACATCAGAGTCCTTTCCTTTAAGCTGCCGTCAGACTCTACAAACAGCAGACCACATGCACCCACTGGGGACTGAAATCAAAGTGCAACACTGCTGCTATGCATCTAAAGATGGGAAAATATATCATATATACATAAATTTAAATTACATTTCTTCTACCGTATATAGAATATTGTTTTTCTGTTGCTGTAAAACATTAGTTATAAGTTTCATCTGTTTATTCTGAATTGTCTACCTTCCTGCTGTAATAATTAGATTTTCATCATCAATGGGACAAAGGCACCCTATGAGATGTGACATTTTCATTGCCCACTAAATAAAAAAAATAAATACTGCAACAGTCTACAAATATAGCCATTTTATTAATGACTTGGAAAAAAGCTTAACAACACAAGGGATACATGCATGCAGGGAAGTTATTATCCTATTATCCTCCTTTTTCCACAACACACATTTCTTACAGTTTGGTACTGAATACAGATGTGAAGCGATAAAATCAATTTGTGTATATGCTTGTTTACACCCACACACACACCCACACACACACACACCTCAAAAAGACATTTTCCCCTCAGTGTGACTTGAATACTAACAGTATTTTATCCTCAACTTGGCACCTGCAGGTTTAATCTTTTTGTTTTTTCCAGGGGGGCTATATCTGTTTAAATAACCAAATATAAATTATTGTAATAATAATAATAATAATAATAAAGAAGGAAACTACATAAATGAGGAACACAGATTACAGTTCAGATTTGTATGCATTAGTTGCATGACCACATTTTGATTTAATCCCGGGACAAAACACAGAAATTTCAAATTTCTGTCTTTTATAAAGTACTAACAACTTTAGTAACTCTTTTGAACTTTTAAACCCACTTTTCAACATAAAACTGACGCCGTTTTCACCCGTCTAGAACACTGATCTTTGATTTGAGATTAGGAATGTGTGCTGCCAGCAACTACAGAGTACACGAGGAACATGTGTAAACAAAAACAAACCAAAAATCGAAAAAGAAAAACATAACAAAACCGAAGTCGCTACGTGGCTCTAGTTTTAAAGTATGCTTGATGTTCCTACAGTCTCCCAAGACGGCAGCCTCGCCGATAACACTAACGGAGCTTTTCTACACACTGTGATTAAAAAATTAAATTCAGAAACTCTCAAAGTTCAATTAACTGGTAGGATAAGGTTCTTATTCTACAATCGAAATAAAAAAAACAAAACCCTACTGCCCCATAAAGAGGGAGAAAACAATGATATAAAGAGAGAGAAAGCACTGAAACTAAAGCGGCAGACTGCTGGATATTCAGCCCAGTTTGTAGAAGACGCTCCTGGGTTCAGTATTTCCCTCTCTTAGACTTGCGAGCAGACTGCTTGCTGCTCTTGGCCCCCTTTTTCACTGCGGGCTCTGCAGGGGACGACTCTGCGGGTCGTTTGGATCCACTTTTGGCCGCCTGCTTTTTAGCTGCAGGCGCCTCAGGAGGCGACTCTTCGGCCTTGGAGCGCTTGGACCCGCTCCTTGTCGTCTCCTTTGTGGCTGTAGGCTCCTTGGGGGGCGACTCCTTGGACACAGGTCGCTTGGCCCCCCTTTTGTTTAGCTTTTTAACAGCTGGTGTCTTGGGCTTTTTTGCAGGGGCGCCTCTCTTGACAGGTGTGGCTTTAGATGGCGATTCGGATTCCTTCTTAGGGGCTGGTTGTTTTTTTCCCGAGCTCTTGGCCGAAGATGCTGCTTTCTTGGCTGGAGACTTCTTTGCGAGCGAACGTCCTCTGCCTTTAGCTTTTGACTGACTAGCGCTCGAAGATTTCTTGGTTGGAGGAGGACGACGAGCCTTTGGTGGAGGCCTCTTCGGAGGTTTCCTAAGAGTCGTTTTAACAAAAAGCAATTGTTAAAAATAAATTAAAAAAATCATTCTCCACTTGAATTGTTAATCATTGTGGGATGGATGGCTGTCATTACAAAAGAGTGGACTGATATATGGAGCAGGACCCATCTTTAAACGTTTAACTAAAGCATGTAATTAGGAGTCGAGCTGCAACAGGTATATGCACCTCTTACGGGCCGGGGCTTCATCCTCAGACTCTTCCTCTTCTTCTGATTCTTCCTCGTCTTCGTCTGAAGATTCAACTGTTCGCCTTCGCTTGGTCGGAGGTGCAGCATCTTTCTTTGGAATTTCTTTGAACTTGTCTGGGTACAGGATGGTGGGACTGAGGAGGGGACAAGAAAAAAGGATCAGACATCAAGAAAAGAAAGAACAAAGAATTCCAGAAGCTGCACAGACAAAGCTCCTTTATCAGACAGAAAGAAAAATAAATTAAGTATTAAAGGGTTGGGGATTTCCAGATGCAAGTGAAATACCTCGGGTAGAAAGGGAACGACAGCTGGTAGGTCCCGTTGAAGCCGTGACCAGTAATCTGCTCCATCCATCCGAGTACTTTACACTTTGTCAGGGTCCTCCGAAGATTGGCCACTAAAGAGAAGAGAGGAAAAAATAAAAAGTTCTATTAGTGACGCCATTGTTGATGCAAAGAAAGTTTTAACTGAAACTTGTGCTATGTGTGTTTGAGCTGCTGGCTAATTTTTTAATAAAAAAACAAAAACAAAAACAAAAAGAAAGAAATTATAGCCCTAATCAGCTGCAGCTATCAGATAGTCGTGCAGATCCTCCATCATCCTGAACAGCAGCTGGTGACGGTAGTCCTTGATATGCTGTGCAGATGGTGATGAACTCAGCTCAGTTCTCCACCGCCTGCAGGTTCTGAATGGGTCTCAGATAATATGGAAGAAAACATGAACTACCGTCTGCAGCTGCAGCTCATGGTGAAGGAGTTTAAGTCCACAAAACAGAGAGACCGCAGAATGACACTGAGAACCTCAACAACAGCGACCCGTCAGTCTGCTGTTAATGAAACATGCCTAGCAGCAAATTAACTTTCAAAATAAGAGTGAGGGGATAGTTTACTAGCAAAAAACCAAAATCATTGCAGAAGGCTGAAGGGCTCAGTCATGAGAACCAGGTTTAAAGGGTTCACCTGCTGCATTTCTTGTGATTTGTTTAAAGAGAAAGCGAGTGTTGTGTCTAGTTGTAGTTTCAGATGGTGCAGCATGTGTAGATAAGGCACCCTTACTATGTCCATGTAGTGCAATCGGCCTCAGGAATCCTGTTGAGCCACGTAGGATTACCTGACTTACCTAACTGGTACTCCTTTCTGTCCTTGTTGGCGTCTAAAAGGTACCGCCGTAGAGTCGTGGTGCTGCAGGTTTTCGGTTCATTCATGGCTGTGATAGCAGCTGTGATGGCGTCCTCCAAAGTGCCACCCTTGAGCAGGACCTTGTTGCCGGTACGCTTCAGCTGGTGGGTAGAAGCACTTTAGGAAACAAAGTCTGCAGTTCTCTCACGTACAAAGAAACAACCTGTCGTTTACCTCTATGCAAAAGTATAAAAGAACAATGAAGCCCGAGCTGGCACACTGACTGGCTCTGTGGTCCTGTCCTGTTTGTGACGTGGAAACAAAGCGGGTCCTGAAATGTTTAGGTGTTAGTAACTGGTGGCAACTGCTACATGACTATCTGAGATAGGTCCGACTTTAAAAAAAAAAGAAGACATTATCTAGAACTGCTCTGCTATTTCATTTTCTGTTAACAGAAGACATTTTTTTGTCCAAGGAGGCCTTTTCTTAACCAAAAATTAAATGTTTGTTCCCCATTAAAAACAAACAAACAAATGCATCCCTCTTTTTTGAGCAAAACAAAGTGTTAAGAATGCTTACCTGGAAAGTCCCCCTCGCTCCTTTCCCAGTTATTTGCTCCAGTTGCCCTTTCTCAACAGCCCTCACCAGGGCGGACTTCAAGACTTCTGGCCTGAGGAGTAAATCATCTTCAGCTTACAGCTTTTAAACACAATACAGTTAAAGCAGTATTGATATGTCAGTACACGTGCTGTACAATCATTCCACCCCGGAAAAACAGTTTAAATATTTAAAAGCCCAAAATTACCATGACATTCCTGCCCATGATGAGTGTATGGCAACTTCTGACCACAATGGCACAACCATCTTTTATATACAGTCTATGCCTATGTCCCATTTTATATACGAATTAAACGAGTCAATGACAAAGAGCACCTTGCATCTTGAAACAACATTAGACAGAGAAGAGGTGATACGCTGCACCTATTTTCGATGTTAAAGCGGGGAAAGTGCTGCTCCAGGTACTTCTTGATCAGGTTGTAGGAGGCCTCTTTGGGCTCACAGAGCCGAGTGATGATGAGAGGAAGAGCGTCTCCCAGAGACTCCTGCTTCTGAGCAGCTTTCTAAAACAACATCCATTTACAGACATGACAATTACAACCAAAATATCCCAGTCTCGGGGAAAAATGGCGAAAAGGAAAATGCTGACACTACACGTTAGGCCCATATCAAACACTTTACCGTAATTAAAAAAAAATGTTTAAATCTCCTGCAAGTGCGTCTCCTTGTGGACATCTAGACCACTTCCTTTGCAGTCGCCAATTTCAAAATTGTACCCTGGAAGTCTCTGATGATTTGTATGTGCAAAATGACAATTTTCACTCTGCATTTCAGCAGAAGACCTTCTCCACATCTCAAGGTGACAAATCAGCTAACGCTCACACTTCATAGCCATCCAATCGCAAGTTACAGACCAAGAATTTGTCCTTCTTAGAGTGTCAATCTGCTCTGGCTTTGTTGGGAGAATCCCTTCAACATTAATTGTGGCATATACAAGTGTGCTGATGATTAAAAACACTGGATCCCCCCCCCCCTCCCCCCCTCATTCTCAGAGAGAATGAGAAAAATATGCATCAAAAATTAGGAAGTTGTCAGATCAGGGCTTCTAACAAGCAATTGTGATGCAGAAGAGTACCAGGAGATGATCGTTGAGGTGTAGTCACCTTTGTTTTACCTACCAGCTGTAGTGCTCATGAACTGGGCTTAGAGCAAATCTCACAATTGAAATGATTTAAAGCATTCATATACATGCTACATCCAGATGCTTGGCTCAACTTTAGGACTTCAAACACGGGGAAACTGCTAACACTCAACCCTAAGAAATTCCCAACAAGTTTTAAGACTGAGCATCTTGCAAGTTGTTGTGACGTACCTTAGACAGGGGAGTCTGCTTCCCAATGGCAAAGGTCCCTGAAAGACCTTTCCCCTTCAACTACGTGAGAGAGACAGTTAAAGCACAAGCAAGTAGACTTAAAACCACAAATCCTTGAGAAAAACAGAGCACTTCTGACAGTTTCTTGGCTCCTTCACCTGTTTGATGGTTCCCTTCTCCAAATGTTTCTTCATGGACTTCTTGATGAGGAACTTCTTCCTGTCAAGCTCCATCCCTGGGTATTTTTTCACGATATATTTCATGACAGATTGGTATGAAACTCCAGACCTGTCATTGCAAGACTACAAAGGACACGGACAACAAATAAATAAATAATCGAGAGAGCGGCTGTGTGCCGAGAGATTCACTTTACAGTGTTTGCACACACCGTGATGGCTTCAATGAGGATGTTATCCACTTTGTTCTGAGTGCCAGCAAAGTTGGTAACAGGGACCTTTTTGCTCGCAGTGACGCTAGCCCACGCCGGAATCGTCCGTTTCACCTTCTTGACTTTAGACTTCTCGTACTTGTAGCCATCCTTCAACCTGTTGCCAGAAGCAGCAAGACACAATTTCAGTCATGACGGTTGATTCTTTAAAAGCGATATTTCACTGTGATCGTTACCACCCTTATCTTTATCACATCCTCACCTTAGTAGGAGAACATAGCAGTGTGTTGCGCACTGTCCAGCCGCGCAGTCCTTGCATTTGTCACTTTGTCCGTTTGTCACCGACGGGAAAGACAAAATGAAATTTGAGAACATCTGTCTTAATGACCACCATGGTAATTTGACCCTCACTGAATTGCAGTGCTAATGATCAATGTGCAAAAAAAAAGAAAAAAGGTGAAGGTCTGTTTTGGCAAGGTCTGGGAGAAGAAGAGGAGGAGGCCAAAATTCTATGTTACGAAAGCTAAAGTTTATAGGGGAGAAAAACAAAAACAAAAGAGTCCATAAAGGCTTGCGACCAGCCCAAAAACCGTGATCATCGGAGCTAAACTAAAGTGCTAGATTTTATTAGTGGGCAAAATGTGAGTATATATCACTGATCACTTGGACTGGGGCGTTAGAAAATCCTCACACTGTTACGATGCCACTGTCCTCTCCTCCTGGACTCCTCCAAGACTGCGCACATCTGTCTGATGGCTATGATGCAGGGAATGAATGTGGATGTGACAACTCACATCTTTTAGAAATGCAACACTGCACGAGAGGAGCAGTCTGCAGTTATCCAGCAGAGGTAAGGATAATATAAACAGATAAAAGTGCTATCAAAGTGAAATATCGCACTGTTCACGCTTGCAGGCTATCTTATGGTGAAACTCACTCTTTCTTCTCTTTCCCTTCTCCTTCCTTTTCCGCTGCAGCACCGTCGGCCTTTTCCCCGTTCTCTGCGGGCGCCGTCTTGCCCGCAGCGCTGCCCTCGTCGCCATCGGCTGCTGCGGCTGATGACGCGGCCTGCTCCTTTTCGGTAGCGGGCGACTCCTCCGAGGAGGCTTCAGGTTCTGAGAAAGCATTAAAAATAAAACCTTAAAAACACTATACCGCCTTTATTTTTCTTCATAGAGTAAAGCTGATATTATTAAACTTACATAAAAGTATGACTCGAGGTCTTTAAAGTTTTTAATGAAAAAATAAAACTGGAAGGGAAAACCCTGCATTACATAAAATGCAACATTAGTGTATTTTCTTTTAATAAAATAAAATAATAAAAATAAACAGGACCATAAAACAACATAATGAGCATAATCAGGCTTTAGTACAAATGTGTGATAAATCTGCAGGATTATGAGTCAAGTGACACAATTAAGATGATATATTTTGAATTACTTATGAGACAAAACTAATACGAAAACATTTTATATAAAACACTAATCATTAAACAATCAAACCTATATGAAACTGTATATATGAAACTGTAACTATATAATATAAATGTGAATGTATAACTGCTATAAAGTATACAAGAAACCTAAAGTACTCTATTTTCCTAATAAATACTGCTGGAAAAAAAATCTGGAGATGAGTTTTGTTCGTTCTGTGTGAGATTGGTTGAAGTTGAACACTGGGACAGATGGCTGGCAGGGGGCGGGGCCAGGGTTTGACAGGGTGCAGGTGAAGGACTACCTCACCCTTACCTTTCTCTGCTGCAGCGGAGGGGGTCTTCTCCTGGGTCGGAGTCGCTGCTGCTCGGCGAATCGGCATCACAGGAGATTTACCTGAAGAACCAGAAAAGATCATGAGCACAACTATTGTTTGGCTTTGTGAGTAAAATTTTTGATATGCAAAATTTTACCACTTCGCAAAAAAACCCCAACTACATAAACAGTACTGTACCCGTGGATCGATGTCAGTAGCTGATATTTACCTGACAAATAGCTGTTTTTGTTTTTTAAGTTCTTTGAAGTTCGCATTTTATAAATTAGTGCATCCGTAGATTTTATTTATTTTACAAGTAAATTATTAGGATTCAAGATGTGTTATTAACGGTATTAAAGGTGTATGTTTGAGTAGTTATATCACCAATTTCAGGTAATTTCTTCATGTCCGTCAGGTAAACAAAACATGCTAAACTTAAACCTTCAGTATGAGTTCTGAGGAGTAAAAGATACAATAAAGATTTATAAATTTCACACTGCACATGTACAATTATTACAGCACATAAATATCTGTTAATACTAGTTAGAAATTGAATAGGACTGTTGGTTTAACTGGCTTCACTGGTTTGAGGCCCATTTTGTGTATGCACAGGGTTAAAACTGCCGCTGGTGCCAAACCCCCTTCATTCATTGAGGCCTTTTATCCCCCAACTGAAGAAAAGGTGCTGTTTGCATTACGCAAAACGCTGAGCGCCTACAAAACGGCGCAAAGCTTGCCCCGCTGATGGGTCGGTCTCTGCCAACAGATTTCCATCACGTCCACGGGAGCCAGAGGACGAGGTGCCAGGATTTTTCAGCAGTTTTCGCCATTTTGTCCGTCGGTTTATACACACAATAATGGCGTCTCACAAGGCAGATGAAATTCATTCCAGCTGCACAAAGTGAAAACCCCCGGCTGCTTCCCGAACCGTATCCGTGCAACTGCATGTTTAGCAAACAATTTATCAGCACGCGAGACAAACTTACCTTTAACACGTCGGGGAAAACGGAAACACTTTGGGCTAAATTTCTGCACGATCCTTTATTTCGATTCCTCTGTTTACGAGCCCCGCCCCGTTAGGACTGCAACGTGCTGCGTCACGACGCACAGCGAAGGATTCCCACCGTCGAGGCTGACCCACCTCCACCTCTATCCCCCTTCTCCACCCACACAAAAAGCAAGAAGGAAAAAAACCACACCAAAACAAAAGAAAAAAATCTCAAAAGAACAAGATGAAACTACTTAACACAACCGTAGAAATAATAATAATAAAAACTACAAAAAAAACTTAAAAAAAAAAAAAAAAAAAAAACTATGATCAAAACCCCCAAAACGAAACAAAAATATCACGTTAAAAAAGGCTTTGTAATAGATTTCTATCTAATCCCCTTAAAAGAAATAAACAACACAAACAACAGAAACTGTCTAAAACAATACAAAAAATTTAAAAAAGGAAAAAAATTAACAAAAATAAACTACCAGCTTGTTAAGAAACACAAAACAAACAATTATAATCATTATAGTTTGAAAAGACAAAAGGCATAACATCATTATGTCATTCTGGATTTTAGTTTTTATAATTTCTTAATTATTATTAAGTCAGAATGCTGTTTTTCCTGCTTTTTTGTGAATTTTCTTTGACATATCCTAATAAAAACTTCATGATAGATGTTGCTTATTTCAAAGTTGAGATATCCTGGAATTCAAGAGCAGTTTTGGCCACACTGGTAAATCCTTTAAAGTGAAATCAGAGAAAGTGTTGCTCACATGTGTGATGGGATAATGCCTGGATGGACAAAGCTATAATTTGTGGGATCTGTAGTTTTTGAAGGGAACAATGAAAATGGTTATCATGATTAAAGCTCCAAGTTTACTCTCCATTAAAGTGGCAGACATTCAACTTTAATCAGAACAGTATTTGGATTTTGACGAGCCAGACAGATTAAAGACACCCTTCAGGGGGAAGTGAACAGCTAAAAACAAACACGTTCTATTACAGCTAATGGTTTCATGATGCTGCATAACAATGTGCTGCTGCTGTAAAATCCGCAGATCGTTTTCTTAATTGCTTGTTTTCTCTATATCAGTCAGTTTTACAACGCCCTGGGGTTTCTTTAAATTGTTTTGTCAAATACGCTGAACATTTTCTAATTTAAGCTGCACCATTTTGCAAGAAAAAAAAGAAAGAAGACAAAACTCAAGTGATAAACCATTCCCCAGAATAGCAGCCAATAAACTGCCATTGACGGATACAAAGAAAAATGGCTGTAATTCCTCCACAGTTAACGCAATACTTTTGTTAAACCCCTCACTTCAATCCCATCTTAATTGTTTAAAATCCAGTACCGGTGTTCAAAAACCTATGAAACCTTTCTGTAACAGTGACAAGAGAATCGACCTCATCGGTGAACGTGTGTCAGAGTCATTCATGCTAGGAGTGTCGCCTGCTGCTGTAAATCTAACCCAAGCCCTAAAAGCACATGTGATGATGGGTGCGTGACGTAACAGACGTTAAATATGAACGTACGAATGTTTACATCGAATACGAGCATGAGAAGAAGCGCTGCAATGATTTCAACTTCCCGGTGGCTCCAGGCGATTCCAGCTGCTCCTTCCTGCTTTTCTTCACTGGCTCAGTTTATTAGACACACACACATATACACACGCGTTAAAGAAATAATCTGGCAACCCACCTTTCCCCCCAAAAAGAAGAGACGAAAACACGAGAATAAGCACTTTTTTAAATACCTTTTTTTGTCTTTAATGTATTTACAAGCTTTAATCTGCTCTGTAGGTCTGAAGTGTTACAAGCATGTCATGTTCAGCGACTCTGGCCATTTGCTTTTTGAAGTTGCTCATTCCATCTGAATGAATCTGGTTTGTTCGTCTACGTTTCTGTGACAGTTCGGACTTGCATCGCTTCTTGAATGCATACCTCTACCTCTCATGAGGCGTATGTACATATCAATGCAGAGCAAGCCAAGGCTCAGGGAGACACTTCTTGGTTATTACAAGATAACCTTTGACCTTGGACAATGTTAATAGTTCCTGTGCATTCAACTCCTCTTCTTTTTTTTTTTAATCTTTGCTTCCCCTTCATCCCAAAATAATTTTGCTTTACTCTGTTTTAAACCAAACAGCGTGGAATCCGGGGAGGCTGTTTATTTCACAATTATTATTTTGTTATTATAATTAATTATATTGTTATTTCTGCCGTCTTGTTCTCATTGTGAGCATCTGCAAATGTTAAATAACTTTCATATTTGCAGTCCTTAAAAAAATAATAAATTAAAGAGTCCAGAACCTATGTATCTTTTAAGTCTCTTCTTAAAAAGTAACAAAAGAAAAGTAAGTTAAAATTTAAAAAAAAAATATTTTCTATGTATAATACAGGTATTTAGTGCTTCCACCGTTGGGATCCAAACTCAAAATGGCGGCATGTTTCAGAACCGTACCGCAGAAAAAAATTCCAGCCGTAAACATGTCGTCCTGCCCACGCAGCCATTTTGAAAGTTTGTTCTGCTGCCAGGATACAGTTCTACTAAGTCGCGTCCGCGGGTGGCTCCCTCGTCAATTATCTTCAGACTCCTCCTCTGCCTCGCGCAGCCAGGTGAAGAAGGCCGTGACGGACTTCAGGGCCACGCCTTTGCCCTGCTCCTCGGCCGGGTCTTTGCTCGACTCCCACTTGTAGAAAGCGTCCTCCGAGATGACGTCCTCATCATATAGGCAGTCAAAGAACATCCTTAGGAGGTCTAGAAGACAGACGAAGAGATCGAATATTCAACTGCACCTTGTTTGACAAGTTCTTTTCGAAATTAGGTTAAAGTTGAACCCTGTTCATTTTCATTCTAAAAGAACTTTAAAATAAATTTAAAACCAGCCAAAAAGATAACAAGACTGATTGAAAAGTTACATTTATGCAGTGAAGCCTTCAAGCGGGCAACTTAAACTACACTGAACTCTACACACACCTAGTTGAGGCTGTAGCCAATAAGCTTATCCGCCTTTGTGACTTAAAGAATAGGCGTATTTTGCTAAATTTAATTCGTTTTTTAGTCGTCAAGACTTGAAACCAGCAAATGAGCACAGAAATTAATCAGGAAACCGTTTACTGAGGTCACAAATACAGTCAGCTGAAGACCATTTTTCCCCATACACCTCTATATAATCCTGCCTTTTTGCAGCTAGAGAAGTTGCCCCCTGCTGGTCATTACAATGAATGCTTGTTAAGGCAATACCAACTTCACCACAGTTCCATTTTTCATGCTGTTTCAGACTTAATCAGAGTCTTATCTTCTGTCACTGCTGTTTATGGAATGGTACTAGACTTGCAGGTAAAAATATAAAACAAGGTAGATGGAAATATTTTTTTTATGACCGTAGTAGAATGCTACTGAAGTCTAGTGTTTTGTTCTTGGTCTTGTTTGGTTATCTGAGAGTGTTTGTGCACCTGTGCATTAGAGGTGGGAATCACCATACATCCCACGATACGATATTATCACAATACTTAACGCACGATACGATATTATTGCAATTTTTTAAAATATTTAGCGATATTCAGATTCTGTACATAAAGGTAAACTTTATCAATATTCATTTTATCTAATATCAAAGTCTCACACTCAGTCTTTCTCTCATTTCAGTCAATTTTATTGTTGACAAACTGAACGGTTTGTATTACAGTCTAGTCCAACTTAACTGAACGCAACTATCTGGTACAATTATAGCTATTCTGAACTATGCAATTTATGAAAACTATGCAGCCCATTCAGCAAGTTAAACACATTTGGACAGTGAAGGAATGTCAGGATACTTGCTCAGAAAAAGGATCAACATGCTCTGAAGTCAGAGCACAAAAACTTTTTTTGTAACAAAATATCGATTTCTGCTGTCCCTGTATCGATACATTATTAGCAAACAAAATATCACGATACTACACAGTATCAATTTTTTCCCCCACCCCTACTGTGCATGTAGTTTATGAATGCAGCTTTATATGCTTTAGCTGACAAAGTGACACTCTAACCTCTTGTCTAAATACAGTCACTACTAGTTTTCATAGAATCAACATAGAAGCAGCAAAAAAAAAAAGTGGCCATCCTTTATATACAGTCTATTGCAAACCCTACCTAACCCATGTTGACATAACTGCAAGATATATTTCCTTGAAACACATTATATTCTTATACCTTGAGAACTAAACTGCAGTGAAGTTCTCATCAAGTTTATTTATGTAAATCCTCCACAGAGAAACACTGAGACTTTTAGTTCAATCATTCTTTACCTTGGAAACAGCCACTAACTATTAAGAATTTACTTCTAAGAACTCTGTGGTGAGATCAAGTTCTTTAAATGAATAAAAAAAATGTCTTAATCATTACATGTACAGCCGCTTGTAGCCAGTATTTGAGCTCTAATCAGCAATAACAAAAGAAAGGCGCTCGTAAGGAAAGATAAGAGCAGCAGGTTTTATTAGTTTTATAAACTATGAGGCAGAACTTACTTGGAGGCTGATCGAGGGCAACGATCAGCGCCTGAAGTGCATAAAGTGCTTGCAGCTGTCGCTCAGTGTCTGAGTTAAGGTACTTGAGTAATACAGGCAATCTCCTCTGGATCATGGCCGTGTCCACTCGACAATTGGTGTTATCATCTGTACAGCAAAGCAGGAGGCAGAGTGAATGCATGCTGAGCCGGCCCGCTCGCAATTTGGCAGAGTGTAAATATTGCAATCAGCGGTGGGATATAAGCAGAACAGAGAAGTGTCTTCTCCAGGTGGTGGAGTGGCTTACCTTTCACTGCTGCCTTACACACAGCTGTCATCAGAGCCCTCAGGAAGGGAGACGAGCTCATCTGTGTTTCATCTAGATTTGCCTGGGAAATGGAGCAGAACTAGCTGTCATTGTCACATGACTCCACTTAGCAGGTAAAAAATACACTGCAACCTCACATAACTTTGCAGCAGGACATGTTTTAACTATGTTTTCCCCTTCAAACCATGTTTGGATTGCGTCCTCAGCTCAAACACTCAACCACACCAGGATTATATTACACGCTGTATCAATGCGTCACTTAACACCTACTTGTCCGCGAATGATCTGATACTCTGTTCTACTGTTCACCATATTTGCACAGTGTTTGAGTTATTTTCTGACATTTTAGTAGTGAGTGCAGCTGTACAATGGTAAGTGGCAAATGGGTTACATTTATGTAGTGCTTTTATCCAGAGAGCTTTGTAATTTCATACACACTGTTTGCTCAAAGCCAGGAGGCATGCTGCTGGTCTGACCATCATGAGTAACTGGGGTCAAGGAATCAAACCACAAACTCTGGTATTGGTGGACTTCTGAGCCCCAGCTGTCCACTTCTGTAGAGTCAGGTACTATAAGAGCAGGCTACATTAAAACAGTTGGCATGGCTTCTGATTCTATCGTCATTCCAGCTGGCTACCTCAAGCTTGGTCACCTCAGACATCTTTAACACGTCGTCCTATTCATGCATTAACATAACAGGATAAAGATGAAAACAGGAAAAGTAAGAAAAAAAATACAACTGAACAACAATGATGAAGCACCACGAGGTGCAGCGCTCAACATAAGAGAACAGAACAGAAAGACAGTGGAAGGCAGAAAAGTCACAAAAACGTTCAGTCCTTATATTTATGTCTCTTTTTAATTGCACCAAAGGCACTGAAAAAAGGCACATTTACAGAATCCTATATCTAAAAAATTAAAGCGAAGGAAGAATAAAAAATGCAAACACCAAGTCTGTTCTCATTCCATACTTTTAATTAAAAAAAAAAAAAAAAAAAAAAAAAAAAGCAACACAGCAAACGACGGCCTGCCGCTCCTCCTGCTTTTAGCCACTCGGTCACAGTTTGTGTGACGTTTGAGCTCCTGAGTAACGTCGCTTGTCATACCTCCACCCAGTCAAAAATCTGCTCATCGCTGGCCATATCCTCCAGGAGGAGTCTCTCCAGATGCTGGCTCATCTCCTCAGGAGACAAGATCCTTTCGGGCAGAGCTGCCTCAGGATTGGAGCTGTCTGACTGAAGAAACTGGAGTTTCTGTTGATGTGAAAATGACAGGAGAGGACAAGAAATGAAAAGGTGATGAAAAGGGGGAAAAAAAGGTTTTCCTGTTGTCTGTTTACATAGTTTTCTTTATCATTCCTAGGTAACACCTGATGACATCATGCAGATCTCTAAAAACAGCAACACATGAACGATGAGGAAGCAATGTGTAATCAGACAATGAAAAAAGCGAAATTTTTGGACCCTAATGTTAACTTCTATCTGACCTAGTGACCAATGAAAGAAATCA
Source organism: Neolamprologus brichardi (assembly GCF_056152115.1). Taxonomy (NCBI): domain Eukaryota; kingdom Metazoa; phylum Chordata; class Actinopteri; order Cichliformes; family Cichlidae; genus Neolamprologus; species Neolamprologus brichardi. Next base: position 26,180,094 of record NC_142108.1, on the reverse strand, counting down.
AAATGTTGTCAAGTCTGAGCCTGACACTAACCAACCTGTTGTAAGATGAAGGCCTGGACATCCTCTCCCTCTGGAAGAATGTCGGTCCAGTTGAGGCCAGATTCCCTCCATAAAGAACCTACAGTCCTATGGCTCTGTGGAAACACAACAAGACAAAAGTTAAACCTCTCCCCTCACACACATCTTCTTGCATTTTCAACATTTTGAAGGCGAGAATAAGGAGCATAGATACTTACACAGATATATTATTCATTAGTCCCTAATCTTCATTGATTAAATGTTACTGAGGTCATGAGAACAGATTAAAAAAAAAACAACAAAAAAAGTAAAAAATAATCATAAAAAACAACAATATAACATCTAAGCATTGCTTACCATGTGTTTGCATAGTAAGTGCAGTATTTCAGATATAAGGATCCCAGCTCTTCCCACAGGAAGCAAGGGTTTGCTTAATTCACTGCAAACAGAGACGAAAGAAATTGAAGTATACATGTTTTTCCCCCTGTCACACACAGCTTTGTTTACAGCAAATATGCAATCAGACCAATTATTTAAACACATGTGCAGATGTAACCCTCGTGGTTTTTTTTTTTATGTCTGATGGAAGGTAATCTGAGACTAAAGTGTAGATAAATTGGTGGCAGAGGTGAATTTATTTCTGAACAAATGCAGCAAATCTTTCTTTTATTTTTTTAGTTATTTGTACCTAAAGAGCTCTTTCATAGAGAAGCCCCCCTCCTTCAACACAGGGCTGAGCAGCTCAGCCAGGTACAGCCAGATGTGAGGAATGTCGATGGCCATGTCGTCCGCTTGCTCCAGCGTGTCTGCAAACCTGAGAAAAAAAAGACAAAGAGAAGATCAAGCAGTGATTAGATGCCATTTTTTCCCCAACTTGGGGGGGGGTTTCTTATTCTTAAGCCAAGTGGGCAATACAGTGGTAGAAGCCCTGAAGATGACGATGAAGATGCCAGCCTTCTTCTTCAAAAGGTTTGAAAATATCAATTACTTCTGAAGTTGCTAGATCAGACTGGTGGAAAAGCACAACCTCCCCCCCTAAAAAGACACAGTGCTTCAAACTTTATTTCCAATTTAATAAACACATCTGGACAATGTTAAAAATACTGCAATGTGCTTTTTAAAGAATATACTTTCACTTTAATGTGTATTTCCATTGCAAGATTGGTCCAAAATTTCAGTGCCAAATAAGTCAAATAATAAAAAATGGTTAAGAAGAAAGTAAATAGAAGAGTTCTAGTGATCGACTGATTATTGGCCACTAAGCAAGTGAACTGACCCTTTGTAGAACTGGGCCTTGGGCACGGTTCCCTGCTGCACCAGCTGGAAGAAGAGCTGGCCCATGTGGTCCCGCGTGATCTGACTGCGCTCTAGGGTCGACTCCACCCCAACGCGCACAAAGATGTGAAGCTGGGAGCCCAAGTCAAGCTCGTCCACACACTGGATAGCCTCCTGCAGAAAATGAAGTAATATGGTCAAAACTGATTCAGCTGGAAATTATTGAAAAATGTAAATACTGAAATTTTCCATTCTAGCAATTATAAATCATTAAAATATCAAACACGGTTCATTATCTTACCCTGCTGGTGGATTTAAACTCACACAAATCTTGGTTAAAGCTTACAACATATCTTAAAGTGGTATGAAAAATACAAAATGCATGCTTGCCTTAAAGAAAATAACTTATTTAATCATGAATGAATCTTCTGGAAAAATCACTGTTAATATCCATGTAAAGCAGAAGCTTGCTGATGCGTATTAGAAGTTGTGCACCGTAAACTTCACCTACTGCTCGTGAATGTCATACCTTGTAATCGTTTATGTGTAGAAATTCGTCAATGATAGACTTGGACTTCCTCTCGATCTCCTCCTCAGACAGGGCTGGTCTGTCTGGGATCTGGACCACTGGCTCAGGTTTCACTGTAAACATATAAACACGTCCTAAGTCCCAACTTTGCCTTTTGGTGGAAAGAACCGATGGCTGCTTTAAAAAGTAAGTTCAACACACCCCGCAAATCTTCTTCTTATCTGGATTGAGTTACATCAACACTGGCAATCAGGATAAACAGTCACACGAAGGTGGTTGGCAAATACACAATTATACCCAGGGATTTCTAACCCTAAGCACCATATAGCAGCATAGTGTTAAAAAGTGCAGAATGAATATCTGTGCGTGCTTATAGTGTTTGAAGTTTTCATTCGAATTGAAAAAGTGCTTTATAAATAAAATCTATTTAAAGCCAGGAAGGAAAGCTGGCTGTGCAAGTTAATAGACTCATTACTACTGACTGATCATTAAACCACAGGAAAATCTGACTACATTAGCCTACAACACCGTAAAGCACATCAAGAGGTGTTAGATGACCTTAGAAATATTAAAGTAAATAATTCAAACTGGTAAGTAGGTTTACTACTTTTATATAAAGTCAACAAGCGAGATGTATATGATAATACAACCCTAAAAATGTAAACAGGTTTCTTTTAATACAAAACTACAAATTTTCTATAAAATGCACCAAATCAGGTGTTCCTGAGAATTTAAATTTCCTACCAATGCTCATTTAAAAAAGGCAGAGGCCTCAGGCTCTCTCACTATCTGAGTACCAATGTCCAGGAATGATAGGCATTTGATTGATGGTGCTTTTGTACATGAAATGTACCCTGGTAAGAAGTGGCCTACCTTGTTAACACCAAAAACTCAGGGCTTCGCTTGTTTTCACCTGAAAACTGAATGAAATATGTAAACTGCAGAGGCTGAGCTGTGTTCTCACCAGGCTCCCTGACTCTACTGCGCTCCATCTCCGTTTTGTCCTCAGTGACACTCGGTCTCCGGGGCTCGGCTCCCTCTCGCTCACGGTCTCTTCGCGGCTCCTCTGGGTTCGGACTTTCCAGCAGCTCTTTAGAACTTCCTCCCCTGATGAACGGTCCGGGCCGTGCTGATGGCGCTGCAGAGATTAGTGGCTTGTCGCTGCGCTCTCTGCCTGTACTGGCACGACTTTTGTGAAGGGGGGAGAAAAAAAAAATCGAAGTCAAACAGGATGTTGCTCAATAAAAGGATATTCGAGAAATCAGCGGACAATCAGGAGGAACAAATAAGAGCTGGAGTTGTTTTGTACCTTCCCAGAGTTCTCCTGGTGTCATAGTCTGGGTTCTGGGGAGGTGTAGTGGAGGGCTGAGGTGAGAGTGTCGGCTGCAGTGCAGAGTAACGGTTCAGGCCAGTTGTCCGTGACAGGTCTGTAACAGGAAGAAGAAAAATGAGGAGTGATCACAGATCATTAGATTTGGTGTTATTAAATCTCAGTTCTTTGTATTCCCTACGGCAAAGAAAGACACGGCTCAAAGTGGTTTAACTTACAAAATGATCTTTAATTTTACATATTCCGGAATATGGAGACCTTAACACACGAACACACAAGCTCAGGTCTGAAGCACAAAGGGGAAGCCTAGTTATTCATATAGACGTCACACAAATTTTTAGTTTCGATCAAACACTCTGCTTAGTTTCACTTTCTGCCTGCAGTTACCATGCTCTGCAAAAACATGCAGTTTCCTGTCAGCCTGCGACCTAGTCTCAAAGTTGGCCCTCTCTTATAGATAATACAATATAATCATCAAAATAAGCATTAAAATATATATTTAAATCCCAACAGTGTCAAATCAGCCAGAGTGCTGATTTGACTCAGTCACTATGCAGCATAATCTGTCCATAGCAGCTTTAAAAGTCCAGCCAACCCCCAAACTAATGAATGCCACAATCCACTTCGGCCCTGAAAAGCTTCTGTCACCCACCTATACTTATCATTTCATGGTTTTCATCTGCAGGTCCCACACTTGTAAACTCCAGAGAGCCCGAGAGTTACTGCTCCATTACTCAGCAATTAATGAGCAGACCATTAACTTTAACTACTCAACAACCAAAAGAAATAAAACAGCAGTGGATCAAAAGCTATTCAGATACATAAAGGATATGACAAAATGTAAAATCAAAGCTTTCTTTTATTAGCTTTGAATACTTTTGATTGCAAGTAATTCATAATAAAACATTTATGGTTATTTGAAAGACCTTTCCAGGTCAAACAGCAACACCTTCCCAATTTACCAGGGGAAAAAAGCAACACATAGGGAATCACAGCTACACGGTTTTTCCTGCATACAGAAATGTTTGGCACTCCCCAAAGAGGTTTTATACAAAGAGGATAATACTGTCACTAAATCTAAACGAAACTAAAACTAGGCATTGCTACAGATGGTTACTGAGACATCTGTGTGAAAGTGAACCGATCATGCTGATGCACACTGTTACCCACCAAAGGCCTTGAACTCACAAGCTGAACTTTTTTTAAAAATATAAATCTCAATTTATGGAGAGAAGTGTTTATTAAGCCTGCAAAGCAATGCTGCTCCAAAGGTTGAATTATTTTGAACTAAAAGTGCTGCGAGTGCATTGCACTGGGGGAGTGTTTGCCCTGAGGACTGAGGGCTGTCAACGCTGAGCTTCACAGGATTTGTATAGAAAATTGATGCTTCCTGTGGAGACGGAGCCTAACAGCCACAGGTCAGAGCGTGGAGAGTGTGGAAGAAAGCAGTCTTTGTTTTCAGAAATTTCACACAGTACCTGCTCTTCATGCATCCTGATGCTTTTACTGTGACACATCTGAGCCAGCTGCAGCTACAATCTCACCATCAGACCTGATTTTCGACATTTTTGGGGGGCCAGTCACAAGGCACTGAAGATGTATTTCTTATAATTTCTAATGTTATTCCATTGAGTTTCACTGACAGCCATTTATTGTATTTGAAAGATGTTTGTAAATTGCCAAAACTGACTTAGTGTCAATAAGTCAGCAGCTGAAAGCTGAGCGATGCTCCAAACTTTGCCATTTTGGTGTTTTAGTACAACTAATGAGCCTCTGAGACTCGAGATGAAAAGACTGTTATGACGACCACAGTTTGTACAGTGTGCTCGGTTCTGTTTTTCCAAGTTTTGCTAATGATGTTATAGCTTGTTGTGGCATCTTACCTGAGTCGCTGGCTTTGGCTCCTCCGCTGCTGCCCTTCACCCACGTGACTTGAGCCCGTGGGCCGAGCTGGATCTTCTCATCCATCTGAGGCTGCGGGAACACAATAATTCAGAAAAAAAGCTTCAGAATCTCTGCTTTTAAGCTGGAGAAGAGCAGTATTTTAAAAGTAAGGACAAGGAAGACTGACAGCTATAAGGCCAAAGGAAAAATGTAACGTGAGTGTCAAGTGAGTATCAAGTTAAATGCGGCTGTAAATGATGATAGCACCTAAAATGCTGCCTCTATACCAGACAGCTTCTGGGATATTTGGTTCTCTCTTATCGACTAACAGTTAAAACTGCCAGAGTGCTTCCAGCAGAGGGCGCTCCAAAAATGAACTAACTTCTTTTACCCAGCAATAGTTATAGTTCCATCAGGATGTCAGTATATGCATAACTGAGCATGTAGAGTTATGTAGATGGGAACAGGGGACATTGATGTACTCGGCCCAGTTATGATTATCCTTAAGAGTCATCTTGAGTCTGCGTAAACAGTTATCTTCTGTGTACAAAAAAACACCAGCCAGCTGAAAAGGGGCTTTAACATGAAATGAAAAAACCAAACACACGGTGAACGGAAAACAAACTTGTCACAACATGAAAACCATCCCACAATTTGTTTATATTACAATGCAGAATTGAGAAAGTTCAGCCAAGTCTGAGAATCTGAGAGAACAAAGCAGCCGCACATTACCCACACACCATCAGACCCATTACACAACATGCTGCAACAAAACACTGTCGCCGTCTGTGACAGGTTTCTAATTAGAGCTCATTTCTGATACCTCCACCATCACTGGTGCCTCCTGAATTGACGGAGTCACTAACTCACAGGTTTTCAAACCTTTTCTAGCATGCCCTTTTTTTTTGAGGCCAAATTTTTTAAACCCACACCCTGCAATTTTGTTTAATAACTATTAACAAGAATCCAAATTTAATTTTAGTGAGAAACAAAAAGCCTGTACAACAATCTCGTCTATTCTGCCCTCCAAAATTACATTATTTTATCTTAGTTTTCCCACGGTGCTCCAAGCTCCTCAGTCTGAGAACAAGTGATTTTGCTAACTGTGAGGAGAAGAAATAATCAACATAATGATGCTTTTTCTTAAAAAAAACAAAAAACTGTTTAGACAGTCTGCTATTTTTAGATCTCACTCTGGAAGTTCTGACCACTTGTTCTGGGTGCTCAAACCTGTGCCGAGAGCAAACATCAATTCTGTTTCAAACTGACCCCAATTTCATGTGAGGGACAGTCATCACTGGTGCTGGCCGCTACACCTCCAGTTATGATTGAACAGTTTTCATGTGATGAGTTCAGGCCAAAGTCATGGTCTCAGGTGAGGAGTGAGACCTGGTGCATGTTCATTTTTAAGAAAAAAAAAAAAAACATTCATCGTGTTGTTCACTTTGAATTTGTCCCTCAGGGTGAGACTGTCAGCCAGGAGTTCTAGTGTAATGTCCTGAGTGATCTGAGGGGGAGTATTCACAGGAAACAATATGAACTCGATTGTCATTGTATCGACTAAAAGTGCAAAGAAAACGGATGGATTTCATACCCACATCAACAAAATCTTTGCTCACCGGCCAGAGGTGCCTTCCTGCAACACTGCCCACATGCCGAATATGTAAATTCAGTTGAAAGATCATTGTTTTGACATCACAGAGTTTACTAGTCACATAGTGAATTTTGCTGTGTGGGGGGTAAAAAAAACCCCAATCCACTATTTATACGTAAAACCACCAAGGACTCTATTTCAACGCCACTAGAAATACTTAAATAAATAAATAAAAAAAAAAAAAAAAAACAGCAATGGCGGGATGCTGGGATGCTGGTCAGGTGACAGACAGATTTTGGAGCATGTGGAAAACCAGGTGGATTGCTGGCTGTGCAGAGCAATAGCTGAACTGAACAGAGAGTCCAGAGTGCAGAGCACTAATCTGAGCAAATAAAAAGTGAAACTGAGAGCAGAGCAACCAAATTGAATATGTTTCTGTTGTGAGAAATAGAAGAGCTTCAGACTGAGGCCAAGCAATGTGCACAGAGGTGGAGGCTGATCTGTTCACTTTAAGTGAGCAAAACTCATTTTAACTTTCCAATTAGTTTCTTCTTCTCGTAATTAAATATACATATATATTTATGTTATTAGTTTTGTTGTTGTACTTGTTAATAGAATAATAAAATATTTAAAAATCTTTTTGTGTCAGCAGAGAATTTGGAATTTGAGTATCCTGACAATCCTACAGGTTTTTCCACAGTTTTTCTAAGCTGCTCTGATTACTTGTTGCATGTTCAATAAAGACAGAAAGGTTTTGTGTTATTAGTTTAAGTTTTGTCTGTAATTCTGACTTAGGTGAAAATCAGACCACGCTATAAGTTTCTCTTTTTCTCCTTTTTTTGAGAGCCATCTGAGCAAATAAACTATTGTGGGTAAAAAAAGCAGCAGCCTGGAGTTTCAAATGAAACAGCAAATTGCAGGCAGTTTGTAGGGGTTTCTCTTCCAGTAGAAAAAGGGCACTTACAGCATATTGAACATTTTTAAGATTTATTAAAGGTTTTTCTTGTCTTTCCAGCTGGTGGCGCTCTAACTAATGGCTGAAGCTCATCTCAGGCTACGACCAGCATGGACAGCATGTCTCACCTTGGAGATCTTTGGGATCTTGTTGGGGTCGATGGTCCTGCTGTTCTTCGTCATAGGCACAGTGTTCCAGGTCTCTTCTCTCTGCCCACGCTGATCTCTTTGATCTCGTGGATCTAAGGGGCATAAAGCAGGAAAAATATAGTTCCGTGGGAATTCAGCGACAATTCTGAACATTTTTCATCATTTCAGACACACATTAAACACATGATGAAATATTATAGGTCAGCTGACAGATGGGTGGGGGTAGGGGGGCTTCCTTTCTGCTGCTGGGCACAATAGCATCTCTGCGGGCTATAGGGACAGGAAGTCTGCCTGTACACTTGCAGGCTTCCTGAGTCACTGTAGCTGTGCCGATATGACTCTAAGCCTTAAAGAGGATTTAGACTGCAGGCCTGACCTGACCGCCTCTTGCTGTCCTTGGAGAGCAGCTGCTGGTGCACTTTTCTCTGCTCTTCCTGCTCTTCAATCTTAGCCTCTTTGTGGATCTGCTCAATTGTTTTCGGGCCCTGGTCAGCTCTCCTGGAAACCCAGTTGTGCTGGAAAAGAGAGAAAAAAAACACCAGATTCATAAAATACACCGAACAGTGTCAGTCAGATATAAACCAACTGAAACAACAGCCAGAGCAAATTACCGTATTTCCCTTGTTTTATCATGACACACAGATCCGATCACATATGAGAAGAGTCAGTCACAAAAGAAAATCACTTATAATTTAATGAGTGACCACACCTGACAGAAGATGTGTCAACAAGGTTTTCAACTTGCGACAGCCCATCATTTGTTATTAATATCTATGTGTGCGTTTATGACGCTGAGCATGAAGGTTTTTGTTTTTAAACAAAGTACGTTCTTGCTCATTTCAATTTCAAATTTGACAGGAACGTAGCACAGCAGGGATTTGAATTTTTCCTCCTTTGCGTATGAGATGCTGACGCTGATTCAAACAGCTTGTGTCAGGCTAGAGTTAAGGAGCAATCTCAGCTTAATCAATGCAGATGCATCTACAGGAAAAACACAATATCAACCTTAACAGCGACACCACAGATGAGGTTTGATATATGTATAAAGCTGAACTGACAATTCTGTCTCATTTTCATTAGGCTTTTAAACTCAGGCTACAACAGCTAAACACAAACACAAAAACCCATAAAAGCCAGTGTATAAATGGGAGCATGGATATGTGTGTACTGCAAATGACTGCGTGAGAACAGTTAAAATCTTTGTGTGGAGACAGCTGACCGTTCTCAAACTGGACTTTCATGTTAGCATAGATGGTTTTGGTGTCATGCATACAGATGAATGAAGCACCCGTCACTGAGATGCTGGTTGGGTCCAGAGACAGCAGCAAATAACAAGGGGAAAAATAAACCTTTACATGTGGATTTATTACTTGTGAACCTCTTCTTATTTTTACTATGAAGGTGTTTTCCAATCAACAACTTCCGATTTCTAAACTAGACATGTTTATAGGGTTTTTTTTATAATTAAACATCTCAATCTAATCAGTTTATAAAATAAATAAAGCAGTAGATGCACGCAGCTTCTGTACAAGTGTTAAGGATATATTTTTTAAAAGCTGTGTTGCACCTTGTTAGCAAGTCAGTATCACTGGGAATGGTTTATACCCCACTTCCTGTTAACTGATTTGGTAACTGACACTCACACCAGACTCCACATAAATTTCTTCAGAGGTTATTGCAAACAGTGATAAAATAATAACTGGGCATAGTGGCATAGTAAGTGGTGCTATATCTACAAAATTGAATGGAATATACACAGTAGTATTTATGGTAGCGTCTAATGTTTTTGTCCACTGCAGTGAATAAACATTAATGCTTATTTAGAAGACAACAAACACCAGCAGCTTTTTACTAAAGCTTCTCTTCTAGATTTCCCACAGCTTAAGACAACCTAGATTTAAGACTTATTACAACTTTTTTTTTTTTGCCACATTCGGAATTAAATTTAAAACAAACTTAATAACCAAGACTGAAGGAAAAACAAAAGCACATCGACTCCTCAGGGTTAGAGATGAAACTTGTTAGCTTTTTCGATATAGTTGAGGTATTTTGTTAAAGAATTTTGTAGTAAAACTTCCCTATGTTGATTTTGCTGTTAGCCAACAATACATTTATTCTGAGCTAACTGGCCACTGTATTTTAAGACTGAGATTTTAAATTGAAATAATGCAAATCCAGACAGAATGGACATTAGCTGGATTTGAATCTGCCAGTCCCAAAGTCTATGTGATATTTGATTGTGCTGATGTGTGAATAGCTCGTGTAATCGGATGCATGTCACACTGAACATGTGACATGTGCACTGCATCTTACACTCTCTATCCAGACTGCTTGCACACTTGTAGTGGGAACATATTTGAAGCTGATTATTTTCTGCTGTGTGCAATATGTGAGTAAAATATCCTGACCGGATTTTCCTAAAGTTTTCATCAGTTCATTCGTAAAAACAGAAGTATACAGCTAAGGAGTGATCAGCACATACAAGCTTAAACAAGGTCAGGTATTTAAATACTCCAGGGTCATGTTTGTTTGAGGTTTGTTATTGTTTACTGTGTATTTTACCAGAAGGTGTAAAGATTCAATGGTGGAGTAGATATCATTTGAGCAATACTAGATCAAAACACTGATATCCCGCATGTTTCAGAGAAACATGTCAGAAAAATCAATGAAATAAACCTCCGTGGGGGGAAATGCATTATTAGTTCATCTAAACATGGGCTGAATTCTCCACTGAAAACAATTATCAGAAATGCACACACTCACCAATCTCAGGTCTATAACGTCCTGTAGCATGAACCGTATCCGAGATGAAGTCTTCCTCTCCTTGACGATTTTCTCCATCTGATTGAAATATTGATCCATCCGGGGCTGATGAAAGAGACAGACAAGGTTAGTTTGAGATACGAAGGTTAAATTTTCAATTTCTTTAATGGACAGCAGGTCTGAGTGACTCACATTGTTTCATTCTACTGACAGATTGTTCAGTTTATTACGTGGAGGGGAAGCTGCCCTGACCAACCAACATTAAATGGGAACATTTTGGGACGCAGCAGAACAAAAACTCTAATAACCCAAGATGAATGGACTCAATTCGATGTAATAGCTCGCCATTGAACAGAAATGTTCTGAAAATAATGAGATTAAACAAGATAAAACTCATCTAAAAAGGGAACAATGACTGATTTATGATCAAATTCTTTAGGATTTTATGGCTCTCAACATATTCCAGAAGCAAACAAAGCAGATTTAAGTGGTTACGCTGAGTTCATAAGATTTTTGTAAGGGTGCAGTCTTTGCGCCAATTGGTTAGCTCTTTGGTAACTTTTTGGGGAATTTCTGCTTCTATCTACAGTAATAGCCCAGTAGTGCAGAGCTAATAGAAAAGAGGGGAGGAAGAGCGAAGGAGCATCCACAGCAAAGGGCGAAAGGCTGGACTCAAACCCAGGCTGCTGCATTTAAGCTTTATGGCATATGCTCACTGCTCAACCAGTAGGCTGAAGTGGCAATGTGGGGCTGGTTATTGACAGCAGGAGGAAAACACTACATGTTAAAAAAAGACAAACAAAGACCCAAATATCACAACTGTGGACTCTGCTCTCGTCATTAGGTTTGTCTAACTAAGCCAATGTTCACATTTATTGAACTTTTGCTACAAATCAACTGAAACCATGTCAAAGAAAACCAAGCAGCAACTTCTGGAGCTGAAACATGAAGCCAAGGCTAAAGTGCCAAAAACAAAAATTCCTCTGTGTTGTTCACTGCTGACAACCCATGTTAAAATACCCAACTTCATAGTACTAAAAACATGTTAACAACCTAGCATAAATTGGTTGAGGCCTCTATAAAGACTTTCCCCCCTATATAACAACTTTACAGATGTTGATGTTTTAAATTAGGGATGTTAAACTCGTTTTACATTGTGGGCCACATACAGCCCAGCTTGAGCATATGTGTGCCAGACCAGTGAAACTCCCCTTTCTGTTAGTGTAAAGTTTAATTACACATTTAATCCTCGACATATCGCAACATAAGAAAAACAAGTGTGATTTCGACACTACATCTCAGTTTTTCTTCGTGATAAAGAAATGCTGCTGCAGTAGTAAATGAAAGTCTTTAGGCTTAAATATGGAAATATGGAAAATTAGAGAAAAACTTCTGGTAAGCCATTGCAGAGACTGTTCTGTAATTACAAAACAGGAACTTTTTGTTAATTCAAAGAAATGGACAAAATGGCAAAACCAAAAAATAATCATGCAATCATTCTATTTTGATGGAATCAGGCGGAAGTTTAAGACTCATTGTTTGGGCTTCAGTTTTGTTGAGCAAAATCTAATTTTAAAATCACAGCTCAGCTTTCATTAAGCTGAAACACAAGCTGTCTGAGCTCGAATATTCCACAAGCTTCCTTGATTACCTCTTCAGGCGTTGTGAACATATCAGAACAGGCATATTTCAAATACGCTTAACCTAATAATAGTTTTGCAATGGCACAGGCATCCAGCCACAGCTTCACCAGCTCCAGCATCTGTTGTTGTAATTTCAGTTTAACATAGCGAGGTTTAAATGATTTAATACACTGCAAACACCAGTTTGTGACTCATAAAAACACACAACCCCCTCCCCTGCAGTGAACAATCTTTTTGGTTAAAGAGTAGGTATGATGTCAGTCTGTTGAGATTTTCCTTGGTTGACTACAGTCCTAGATGTTTTCCCTGCTGGTCAGAGGACTCGTCTTTTGTAGGGTGACTGGTACATGACAAGGATCAAACCACACATCACAGTGCAGCAGAGAGCAGTATGGCCTTTAGGTCAGTTATGTCTCTCCAAGCATCTAAGGACTCTTTCTGTGACCAGCTGAGAGTCACTGATATCTACAGGAGAGCCAGTCAGACAGAACAAAGCAGAGCATCGACTGCAGAGACACTGTGGGGATATCCCCGTTTCCTCATAACCTATATAAACAGCTTCTCTGTTGCCTCTGGAACTGAATGTAGCCAAACTGTTGAAGGATCAAATCTCAAAAGAACTTCTTTTTTATGTCTCTTGAATTTGTGCTGCTGTAAACCAGAATCACCTCATCTCACCTCATCAGATTCACTTAACTGCTGCACAGCCAACGCTTACCTTGGTGGATATTAGCACAGGCATAATGATGTCAAAGTGCCATGCCTGTGTCATAAATATAAATTGATTCACCTTTGACTCTATCCATCCAAATGTTCACTTTCATTTCCGAGTCTGGCTTTAAGTTTTTAACACAGCCTCAGATAAAAGGTTTGTTCAAGGTCTCGCTGCAATGTCAAATCACCTCTGAATATATAATGAACAAGACTATGCGTGTAGCACATTACACCAACAGCCTTCAGGTTTGTGCTAGTATGTACGAATCAGTGTAAATGTAACATTACTGTAAGTGTCAATCACATCTACCTTCACCGATTCACTTTCTTGCCCTGAGTCTGATACAACACGCAGCATAAATTCTGTACCAATTATCAGCAGAGGCTTATCTAATCTTGGCATAAATACTGGAAAACAGGAGACAGCTAACTGATTACGTCTATAAGTTAAATGTGCATACCAGCATCTCTAAGTCTTGGGTTCAATGCTTGTCTCCAGGACGCCGGTGTCCTGCAGGTTTTAGATGTGTCCTTGATCCAACACAGCTGATTTAAATGGCTAAATTAGCTCCTCAACATGTCTTGTCTAAAACCTGCAGGACACTGGCTCTCGAGGACTAACGTTCCCTACCCCGGGTCTAGTCTATATGACCATAAAACCACATTTTTACACCTTGGATGGAAATTTCTCTGCAAAACTTACACAGACAAGGTCAGACATTGTCAATTTGCAGATTCTGAGGTGTTTTATGCTAATTGTTTATCAATATTTGAGTGCAATTCCTCCTGTTTCAAGTCTTAGCTTTTCATTTGAAGCCTCAGCAGGTAACTAAATACTTCCCCAAACACTGAAGACACTTAAATTTCACTATTAAACATAATAGTTAAACTATTAACTAAAACTATATATTAACAACTTAATAAAAGAACCTTCTCCGCCAGCTCACCTTTGCCTTTTCAAAGTCGAGGTCCTTGCCAATGGTGGTGAGCAGCCTGCACAGGCACTCCAAGGACTCCTCATCGTGGTTCTTGAGCAGCTTGACTACACAGTCATGCATAATGGCCTCTGTCAACATCTTGAGCTTGAAAAGCTCACCAATGAACTTGATGTTGCCGATTGAACGCCGCCGGGCCTTGTCCTTTGCTTCCTCAAGCTCCTCCTGAAGCCGCTCACGCTCAGTCACCTAAAGAAAGCAAGGAAACATCAAAGTTTAAAAATCGTATCTTGCCAGGAATGGAATATAGTCCAAATAAAATCCAAAGTAATACTTCTGAAGTCACAGATGACATACCGATGCAGCAGAGTCCAGCTCTTTCTGTTTCCTCTCAAACACCACATCGTCCACCTTGTCTTTCTCAAACTCCTTCTGGCAGCGATTTAGCAGCAGCTTGCGAAAGTTCACTGTCGTGTTGGGTTTGTCTGTCATCTGCACTCTGAGCTGTACGTGAACAAAGTTTGTAGTAAAGAGAAATTAGAGAAAAGGCAACATCCCTAAGAATCTTTTAAGACAGACCAAAACAACTGAAGTACTTTTCATGTTATACTAAAGAAAAAAAAAATTATACACCAAAGCACACCCTTTTAGATGTAAAAAGTCATTTTAAACCCATTTTTATTTATATGCAATATTTACAATACTAACAATATAATAGCATAGTATAATAGGCTTACCGTGGCGAGGCAGCGGCACATGTTTCCATAAGCCACGGAGAAGCTGGGCTCATCGATGGCCTTCTCGAAGACCAGGTCGATGACGCCTTTGAGTCTCTCCTCTGTGTCGATGGTCAGGTCTGTTACCTGCTTCATCAACTGGTTGAACTTCTGAGGCGTCAGCTTGTTCAAGATGCTCCGTACTTTCCTGAAGAGCTCCTGTAGGGAAGCCATCACGCAATCATAAATAGAACTTAATAACTCAGCTTATCAATCAGACACTGTATATTGAGTGAGTTCATTTAGTGGTAGGTTTAATTATTTAGGCGGCTAATTTTTGCTGTATTATTTTATGTGTTATTTTGTGTGTTTTGCTGGCTGTGTATGGTATATTTGGCCCTGCCTGTGTCCTCTGAATCTCTGGATCCTCTGCGAGACTCTCTCTCTTCATGCCAGGCTTCCAGGCATTCTCTGATTTTTTTAGCTGAACATCATCATTCACCACCACGTTCATGATGATCTTCCTGGGTGGAGGCCGTCGTTGCCCAATGCTCATTATCTGTGAATATAATGAAAGAAATCAAGAGAGAGTTAACACTGCTAATGACATGACTTAATTACATAAAAAATAATAAAAATAATAGGAAATAGGAAAAACAATAGGACACAAACAACACGACTACCAGGAGGCACTCATAGAAGTATCAATTATTCCAGCTCTGTTTAAAAAGACTGCAGTGTGTCGGTGGCTACAAACCACCCAAGTATTTTCCGTGACTCTCTTTAGCATTTTTTTATTCATTTGATTGTGATTGACTTGCCAGTGGAAGTTCCTCCCATTGTTATTTTGAAAGTTCAAATGCACCTGACCAGCTAGCCCTACCACTTCCTGTCTTGTGTTTTCCGTGCTGGCTAGCTTCTTAGCCAGGTTGCTATTGTGGCGATCCTCTGGATCATTCAGCTGCTTTTCCAGAGAGGATCTTATCCTGCAATCGGATGGACTCAAACACAACTAGTGACAGTTAATAGAAGACCCGCAGCAGGTGGAGAGCTGGTTCCTGCCAATTATATCTCAAGATAGTGAAGTTGGAGTGTATCGAGGAATGGGAGACTCATGGGAGAGGCATCTGATTATAATGCATATTGCACTGAATCCCCACAGTAGCGGCTGAGGTTTTGTTTGCATATATACTTGTGCGTTGGCATGTTAAGCTTATATTCCACCACTGTCATGTATTAATGTGCTAAATCAAATTACAGTCTATTACACTTTGTTTCAGAGATATTACCCTTGTACTAATCAATAAATAGATATATCAATAAATCAATAAATAGCACTGATTTAACACCGTACTATACTATAATTACTAAATTTAATTACTATAATTACTATAATTTAAGAATGATTAATTTATCACAAAGTAATGGAGAAATAAAATATTTGCAACTAAGAAAATAAAAAACATTGTCAAATATATTATATAGATTCTAAAATATTGTATTCTTTTAACTTCTCAACATCCAGCTAACTGACAAACCACTCAGCTAGGTTACATTTTAGCCACATGCTCAACATCCATAGTTTACTTGAAGATGTTAACCTTTCACATCGAGTTATATATATTGATCTTGTAGCTATAGGTTTTCCGTTTTAAGATTTCCATTGTGGATACAAAACCCTGCCCTTAAGCAAATCTCTCATGCTGCAGTGAACGTTAACATAGAATGCAGACAAACGTGGGTGCAACCCAAACCTGTAAGAAACACTGTATTAACCCTATGGATTATTAATAGGGGCACACTTGATTAGGTTAATTCAGTCTTGACAAGTGTACAACTAACTGTGTTACACTGTACACTGGAGTAGAAGCAGTGCGAGTGGGATTTTATGAATGACTGTGGCAGCTTGCGCGAGTACATGTGTGACTCACCGCAGAGCTTCGTCCTCCAGACATCTGTCTCCCAAAATCTGCGAAAGCAGGTGTGAAATCGGGTCCTCTGGAAATCACCCTGGAATCCACCGCTCGGGACGGCAGCTTGTTTTGGTTCATCTGCATGAAACATAACATACAGAATATTTCATCAAACGCACACATAAACACACAAAGTAACCCTAACAGCAGGGGGAGCAGTGATACCCTGGTAATCTGGTAATATTGGCAACAGGGCAAGATGAGCCTAATAAGCGTGTGTGAGTGTGTTTGTGTGTGTGGAAGGATGAATTTCTAACCCGGTAGTCACTTTTAAAGGTGGACTCCAATAAATGACAGTCATACTACATTATCAGTCTACGGTTTATATGTTCTTCTAGCACTGGTAATAAATTATGCTCGGCTTGTTCTGCGGGCCGCACAGTAAGAAAAGTCAGAACCAGATGTGGAAGGGGAGGACAGAAGAAAGGAACGCAGGAGAGAGCGAGATAGTTGTGGGGGAGGAGAGAAGAACAAATCCAGCTCTTTGTCTTTCAGCTGTCCTTGACTTCCTCTTGACTCTTTTCCAGTGAGATTTCACTTTCTCCCACAGAGAAAATGAGACTTTGGGATTGTACCAATCAACTGTTCGCCGGCCTGGTTGTTCTTTTTTGAGAGATGGGGGAGGGGCATGTGCTCTTGACACTGCCAAGTATGACATAATAGCAATGTGATTTTAATCAAAACAGCATTTCTGCAGGCCATATGCTCCACCCATACATATGTGTGGATCGGAGCAACAAACTGAACTTGCATCTTTGATCCAACGCAGAAACTCACAAACTAAAACAACGTCTGTCGCCTGTTGACATGTGGTTAAAAAAAATCCTTTTCATCCATTTCACAAAAAAAGGTTGATTTGAAACTAATGCTACAATTAATGATTGTTTTCAGCACCATTATTTTTTAA
The DNA here is from genome assembly GCF_056152115.1 of Neolamprologus brichardi. Lineage (NCBI taxonomy): Eukaryota > Metazoa > Chordata > Actinopteri > Cichliformes > Cichlidae > Neolamprologus > Neolamprologus brichardi. The sequence goes on along the minus strand of NC_142108.1, from coordinate 26,162,709 downwards.
TCTTTTAAAAACAATGGCATTATGAATAATGCCCAGAGCCTGCTGTGATTTCTGTGTTTTACGTCTGTTCTTTTTTCCACGACCAACAGTCTAAAACCCAAATGACAATAAATGCACAACGCTTTGAACTTCACGTTTAAGAAGCTGAAACCACAAATATTTTTCAGATCAATGAGATAGAGTTGACTGTTTGGAATTAGTCTACATCATGGAGAACATTTGTTAATACCTTCAGATCAGGGGTCAGCAGCACACCTCTTCCAGCCCCTGCCGTGAGTGCAACTGTGCTTATTTTCAAATACATGCTGCTGGAGACCATCAAGACTCGTCATTCACTGGTGTAAGCTATTTAAACTCCAGTCTTTTGGATTTTGCTGCAGTCCTTTGGTGACTTTGAAGAGAGCAGAACCACATCATACTGCATTTATTTCCTTCGTACGGTTTAGGAGAGTTGCAGATCACCCGAAAGTCCATCGATAGCGAAAGGGACAGCTCTTGCTTCGAGCACTGCCAAAGCGAGAGCTAAATTTAATACACCTCATGAACACCATGGGCCTCCAGCTACCACACTACAGCCTGCTTTAGGAGGAGAGAAGACCATCCACTCATTTTCTTAGCTCCTCATCCAAGCAGGGGGATATGACCTGGATAAGTTACCTGTCCATCACAGCGTTAACGCAGACAACCACATGCTAACATACGCACTTAATGCGAGTTTAGAAACACCAATCGACCAAGTATATTTATGGACTGTGTGGGAAAAAAAACCAACACAGGGACTTCATGCAGGCACAAATGCCACAGCAATGCCCCAACCAACAAGGAGGCTCAAACCAAGAGCCTTCTTACTGTGAGGTGACAATACTAATAATTGCAACGTCCTCCAACTAAAATGAGAAACTGCTTTTGTTTTGTTTGCTTCTTACTGTTCTGAGGCCTAAAGACTCGCTGAGCACCTTTATAACGCACACATCAATATCCCCTCCTCAGACAAAGATGCCCAAAACCTATTATTTTTTTTGTCACTGAATTATTTAAGTGATAAGAGAGTGGTGATACATATGGGATTTTAACTAAATGTCAGCTGAAGTCTGGTAACAAGAAGTCTGGCTCTGGGAATAAATAACAATAATGGAAAAAATAAAGGAGGGGTTAACCCAAGACAACAGAGATGGGCCTGTCAAGGCCACATATCTGCAAAAATAAAAAATAAAAACCTGACAACATTTTCAACAATCTATTTATCTACACAGATGTCAGGCTGTTTAAAGCTTTATGAATTCTGCAAGACTGCTGGGCTATCGGTAGCTTACCTTGTCCAGCACCACATCGCTGATCGGTGGGAGCCCTTCAGGCTTCTGTATGCAGGCAGGCATGAACTGGAAGCCCAACAGAAACTCTCTGTTATACTGACGTTTCCCACTGGGTTCAGTCAGGTCTGGACAGCCAGCCAGAATTGAAGAGGAAAGTAAAGGGGAAAAAAAGGATAAACAGATATGAGAAACAGACAGAAGTGCAGAGCTTTTCATTTAGAGGCAGCTCTAAATATAGAAATATAAAGACAAATATTTTTATTTGTAAATGCAGAACTCCATCCTTTGCTCCCTGGATTTCAGTTTTGCCTTGGGTCATTTGAAAACACTGTTCACACAGACTGAGGTCCTTCTCACCTTCCATGTCTGGAGGAGCTCCGGTGGAGTTCTCCTTGTCTCCAGGGGTGGCTCCGCTGTCGCTGCTCTCCGTCTCCGAGGTGTGGCCTGCTCCGTTCCTGATTGGCTCCAACTCTGCTTCACCATTTTCCTCTGGAGCAGTGGGCTTTCCATCAGCTTCTGGACTGCTACCAGAAGCAGGAGCAGGGGTAGAGGTGAAGGCTGATGGTAGGGGTGCTGGGCTGCTGCTCAGAGGAGCTGACTGCACAGCCTGGTCTCCAGCAGGCTGATCTACTGGCTTAGACTCATCCTATGAGGAGGCAAGATTCCATTAAGGTCCGAGCGTGTTCAAATTACGGTTAGGGTTACATTTAAACATATATTTTTAAGGTCTAATTATAACGTACTTGCAGGGCACACTTGTACATGAAAGCTTAGCTTTGAAATGGGTATTCACTGATTAAATTAAGGTCTACCTGTTTATTTTCAGGATAGACCAGTATATTAAATCTGTTGAGAGAAACCGCTGTTCTGCAGCTTTCTCTGAAATTATTTTACAGGTTTCAACTGCCCCCCCCCCCCCCCCCCCCCCCCCCCCCCCAAAAAAAAAATACATATTTACTGTAAAATAAACATCTGGAAGTCCCTTACATATTACACACTAAAACGACAGTTCATAAAAAAAAGAAAATGTAAAAACTGAAGCACAACATGCTGCTTTTAACAGACTGCAACAAATGGTGACAGAGTTCAAAGACATCCTGCTGGTATCATTTATTCCCCTTTACCCTCTCCCCATAGTCATTTAACTAGAATTTGAATAGCCCAGTTCTTTTAGCAGTCCTCATCGTGGAGACTCAAACGCCATCTATGCACATAAACAGCACAACAGGAAACACTGAACTTCCTCTGAGTAATACAGCAGAACAATTAAAATACAAATACAGTCTACCATCAACTCAACTATAATACTTGTATTATAATATAAATTCCCATTGGTTATTATATAAGGATATAACCTTTTTACTCTTGGTGTGGGAAAAGCTTGTTTAGTAAACAACCCACTGTATTCTTTACCTTTCTTTTGGCTAGTTATGCAGTCTTAGGGAATAACAGCACATTTCACCCAGACAATATATCTCATTTCACTAGTGTGATTGCTGCATGCAGAACCCAAACAACATTAAGCGGTTCAGCTGAACTTGGCCAAGGTATGCATGCAGTGTGACTGCTATTCATGAGAATGGGACTCATATGCTTCAAAAGCTACCTTCATCAAAGTTTACAAATCTAGAACAAGGTGTGTCACCAATTCTAAAAATTGTCTAAAATCAACCTCTTAAAAAACCTTGACCATGAAAGAAAAGGAGCAAGGGTGCCAGACAAAAGTTTAGATGTAGAAACACACTGAAGCGTACTCAGACAGCTTAGTGCAGTGTGAGCACAGCCCAGCAGGTGGCATGGGAAGGGAAAACAACAATGCTAGGACATGGTACAAGACAGCTACACACAGGGTATAACCTTCATCAAAGACCTAAAAAACATTCAAATCAAACAGTGCCAAAGGTGTGGAGATATTTTCTGAAACACCACTTATACATGGCAGGAAAACACCACTCTGAAACACCACAAAATTTTTAGTCAGTGTAAAGGATTTCCTCTTTTTTTCCCCTCTTTTCCTCTTTGTGTTTGTCTCCTAGTGTGCTTTGTGTATACTATACTAATGTATCTGTTACTAAACCTTCTATTTTTACATATAAACTTCTGGCTTCCAGCACTGAGATGATCTGAGAACAGAAACACATAATGAACTTTTTTAGGCTTATTTATTATCTACACTCCTAAGGTTTTATGTTTAAAACCTCTCTGTGTGACTTTTTGGTTTTTTGCATAAAACGGCTCATAAAACCTGTTCAGCATAGACTAAAAATAAGCTATTTAAAGCCCTTTATTTGTTGGCCAGTATTTGGCGGTGTTAGAACTCCGCCACAGCAACAAGCCTGTGCAAAACCATAAAAGAAAGGAAACGAGAGTGGAACGGAGATGGTTTTACATGCAGTGGACTGGCTGAGCAGTGGAGATGATGGATAACTCCTTGCTGACGATAACAACACCCCAAAGTCATTTATGTCTGCTTCCCTAACCACACATGTGGAAACATTTTCCACTTGAACTATTGCCCAAATTGTGCCTTTCCTCCTCTCTCCCTCTCACATTCCTGTAACACTTTGCAGGACTACTCCAAAATCAATTAAGACAAAATAAAAACTATTTCGGAGAAAAAAATATATCACAGTATCTCAAAAAATTATTGATTGTTTATTCGTCCACAGACTATAAGCCACTTATCTCCAGAGGCTAGTAAAAAATAATCCACAATTTGATGTCAATACCTAGGTTTTCTTTCTTCTCTTCATCCTGAATTATGAGTTAAGAGGCCAACTTCTTACCTCATCCACATTTTGAGGTGCATCTCCAGTAGAGGTCCCTTCATTTGGTTTTCTCCGGGTCTTTGGTATTGCAGAAGCAGTCTGATTAACTACAGAGAAACAGAAACGCAGGAACTTAAGATCACTTGCAGCCAGTCAGTAAACAAGTCATGAGGGATTTAAAAGGTAAATTTGATTTAGTAAGAATGATGGCAAGAAAAGTATCTTTTTACTCAAGTTACAAACCCATTATGTTTTTATCAAACTATCAATCAATGCTCCATTTCAGACAGTTTTTACTACTGTCTCTATGATTTCAAAGAGAGGAGCTGTCCTTAATATGGCTCTAACCTTCAGTTTGAACATTTTGACAACCAGAAGGGCTAAATTTGCTTATTTCAGCTAAAGGTCTGCATCCAGATCCAGTTAAAACAAACAAAATTCATAGAGAGAAATGAAAATAAAAAGTCAACATTCAGTAGGCGCAATGCCGAGACGGTGTAACAGGAACATGACCCTCAGTTTATTCAGCCACTCAAAATGAATGAAGATTTCATAAAAAGCCGTGTTCGCTACCAAACAAGTAGAAACAAAAAAGTGTAAAAAATATTTCCTCTAATTTCCATGACTTGACTTCCTTTCCTTCTCCTGTGTTATGTTTTGTTTGATTGTGGACTACTGAGGATCAGCTATTTTAGCACAGTGTTTGAAAAGAGATTATCTGCAAAAACGTGCCTTATGGATGTGCCCAACAGGACCACTTAATTCAGCTATTTATGTATAACATCATAAAATAGTAATGGACTCATAAAACAGCCACTCATTGGCTTGTCACTGCCACTTAGTTTATAGCACGCTTTTAAAATGCCACATGCAATCACGAACTTAAACGGACTCACTACCCGTAATAGGACTCTTCCTGGTGAGTGCTTGTTGCTGGGACTCTGTTTTGCTGTCAGTAACACCAACGTGTGCCTCTGCCCCTCCTCTAGAGATGAGGTCTTTAGTGTCTAAGGACTTGCTCAGCTCATCAGCCTCCGCTGTGGCCTGCACTAGAGGCGGAAGGCCAGGAGGGAGCATAACTGGCAGAGTTGGGACGGGGCTTGAGGTCAGGGTGACTGGCACCACAGCCACAGGTGCCATAGGGGAGAGCGTAGCAGCAATGGGCACCTCTGGCCTCACATCAGAGGGCAACGTTTGAGAGGAGGAGAGCTCTCTGTAAGCAGGAGCAGATGCCTGGGACTGGAGAGAAGGCTCATGAGCTTGAGTGTCCAGCTCAGTCCCAGAGTCTGCAAGGCCGTTCAAAGCCTTGGGAGCCAGCGATGGAGAGGCAGCTAAAGTTCGTGGGGCATCTAAAAGAGGCTTGTCTGTGTTGGGCATCTGAGGTGGTGCCGAAGAGGGCTTGCTCTCCCCAGCAGAGGAGGAGGCGCTGTGAGAAGATGCTGAAGTAGTGGACTCCCTGGCTGAGGGACGTTCACTAGTGTTGGCGACTGCAACTGGGAGAGTGACGGGGCGTGCCAGAGAAGCAGGGAAGGGAAGCTCGGGCTCGGGAGCAGGAGAGGGCTCAGATGCAGGAGTGTTGGCCTCCAGTCTCTCCAAGGGAGCGTCAGGCTGCACAAGCCCAGGTGAGGAAGACTTCTGGGCAACTGGCTCCAATTTTGGCAAGTCATCTAAGAGGAGGAAGGAAAATGATTTCAGAATGCAGTTAGCAAAGCTCACGGTTTGTCCAATCAGAATCATGTATTAACACGCTTTTGTGTTAAAACATTACCAAATAAAAAAATTAAAAAACAAACCAGAGAGTCAAATCTTACAGGTATTTACAGGAAGAGCAGGAGGCACTGTTGATTCAATACTTATTTGAATGTGAAATGAAAGTGAAAGCACTCAATGTGCAATGTCAAAGTGATCTTTAAAATAACTGAAAATCTCAAAAGAAATACAGCTAGAGGGAAACACTGGTTGCTGTTATGCATGAAACAGTAAAATCATTGATTCATCAATTACATTACTTTAGTATTTTTTGAGCACCTAATGGCATGTTTTTACCATATGTACATACCTATAGTTACATATGCATGTATGTATTATGTAGTGTAATAGGATTGGGCCCCTATGTGTTGGGGAGTTTTAGATTACTTTTAAGGACAAAAGAAGCATTTGGGGCAGACCTGGCCCTGGTTTGGTGTCTGAAGCCACAGCTGTCAACGGCTGCTGTGGCTGCTGGGGCTGTTGAGACTGTTGGGACTGCGGTGGTTGTGGTGACTCCAATGTGTAGCTTCCAGGATGGGTTTGCTGTTGTGGAGGAGGCTGAGGCTGCGACTGCTGCTGCTGCTCCGGAGTCTGGCTGCTGCTCGGCTGCTGCGATTTGAGGTAGAAAATGTGAGGATAATGAGGGTGCGGCCATAAAAACTAGCAACACAGAAAACCAGAAAGAGAGGCACAAAGATGCAGGCAAGCACGCACGCAAACAAATAAACAAGCCCAAATGCAGAATTAAGCAAAAATAAGGAGTCCAACGAGGTAGAATAAGAGGAGAGATGAAAGACAAGACGGGAGAAACAGAAAGACGGAGAATGAGGGATGCGAGAGGAATGGCAGGAGGAGAGGAGAAGATCAGGACGATGCGGAATTAAAGCACAGCGAAAAGGGGGTAGATGCATTAAAAATGAAATTGGGAGGGGGCACAAAAAGACAGAGAAAAAGAGGAAAGACACTGTTAACATCCACAGAAGGACACAGGGAGGAAGAAGTCCTAACATCCCTCTCAGAATTCAGAATCCAGGGAATCTGTCTCATTTGGGCTTTTCTTTTTTACCATTTATTAAAATGTGTCAATAGAATTAGAACACTAGATTTTCCATATAAAACAAGGACTACTTTTCGTTTTTTATAAAGCAGCAGTATGAGTAGTCGGCGATGTAAAGATCAGGAATGAGTACCAACACATTTCCATATTTATCTAAGCACGATGCCAAACAAATTCCATTTTTTATTTTGTTTGTTTGTGCAAGAATAGATTGAACAGAGTTAGTAGAATCTGCAACCTGAGTGGATTCTGAGGAAGGAGTAGGAGTATAAAGAAATTACATATGCAATCTACTGTAAAAGGTAGTGAATGAACAGAAACAGTGAAAGGAAGAAAAGCAGGTGTAAGATTAACAAGAGCTGTTAAACAAGATTACAACAAACTTACTTATTGCTATGAGACTATCACATGCAGAGTGATATTTACAAGTTATGAACCACCTCCATATCTACACATACTGTATGTGGCATTTAATAATAATGTAACTTGGTTATTATCTTTATGTGAGCTTTTGAACTTCTTTCTTAGCCAGAAACAGGCTAAGAAACCAAGGGAATGAACATAATGAATGTGCAAAGACTTACTTTTAAATATTGGCCCTGATTAAAATACAACAGGCATGTAACATTCTAGGCTGAAAGCCCTCATTAATTTCTTATGATAGGGCAAGATGGCTGAATAAACTGATCCTGTCTGACACACACAGTGGCAGAGAGGAGATTAGAGCAGAGAGCTCACACTGCAACCAAGCAATATGAAACCTTCCACCTCTCTAAATACTTCTACGTAACTACTGCGGGTGAGAGGTGAGTGAGGGTGTTCCAGAGTAAGCCATACCTGTGGTGGGGTTGGTGTAGAGGAGGGGGGGCCGACAGGAGGCGTTGAATTCCTGCTCCCTGAACCCCCTGCCATGATCTCCTCTGTGATATCCTTGCCACCCTGATTGGGGTCACGGATACGGATCTGGGAGGACAATGGCACAAAAGAAGAAGAAAAAAATCAGACCTTACTAAAGCACTCAAGTCTTACAGCAATCCTGGATCAGCAGTAGATGATGTATTTTAACAGCTAAGAAAGGAAGGAATCAGACTTGGAGGGAATCTCACACTCAAATTGGCTGTAAATGATGATATAATGACCAGCTTTTAATTCAACAAATACACGTATGTTGTACACGCTAGAAAAATTGTTATATCGGTAATATCTGGTACTTTTCAACATAATTCTCGCTGGACAAGTCAACCATCAAAAGTTGGGTGGACATGTGTAGACTGAACTTCTACACAAGCACACGAGAGACGAGGGAAACTAAGGCTACGTTCACACTGCAGGTCTTAATGCTCAATTCCGATTGTTTGATCAAATCCGATTTTTGGTCTGCTTGTTCACACTACAAATAAAATGTGACAGCAAACGCGCTCTAGTGTGAATCCTCAAAGCGGCCCGCATGCGCAAAAGAAGACGTCACACAACGCGCTCTGTTTAGACCCAGAGCAAACAGTATCGTTTGACTGATGGCCTTAATATAAAGACTTCGGACTTTATGTTTCCCAATTTTGCTTTAAGTTATAAAGTTATTTTGTTATTTACATATGGCCTGATAATTATCCTTATTGCTGTTTTAGAGAGGAGCAGTGCTTCAAAGGATAGTTGCAGATTACTGTCAGAATCTGCAGATTATACAGTACAAATAAAATGTTCACGTTTCTCCAACGTTGTCTTCCCAACAGTTTCACTGACATCTACACGGGATGGCCAGGAAGCGTTCGCGATGTCTTCTTGGGCGCTTCTCCAGCGCTGATAATTGGCATCTGTCTTGTGTCAGTGACGTAAAAGACGGATTTAATGCGACATGACAATTTAAACAGCAGTCGCTTTCTGAAACATCAGATGTATATCCGATTCAGTACCACATATGAAAGTGACCCAGATCGGATTTGAAAATATCGGATTTGTGCCGTTCACACTGTCATACCATGATCAGATATGGGTCGCATAGGGTCAAAAAAGTCGGATTTGATGCGCTTTCGCCTGCAGTGTGAACGTAGCCTAAGAAACAGTGAGGAGTTCCTTTATAACTTTCCACCGTGAAGAGAAAACACACCTTCTTTACATATAGGAATGAATGAATTACCTTAATTGCCTTAAATTAAAACGCAATTAAGTAGGAACAGTAGACCAAAAGGACACAACTACTTGCTTAGGGATAGAAGTGTTTCCTTAATAAAAATAAATAAATAAATACCCAGGACCAGTCTGGAGTCAACCCTGAATCAGCAGGTTACCACTAAGTGGATTTTCAGGTAAATATGGAAAAAAAACAGTCTCAGCTTCCTGAAAATCCAAGTCATATGGTATTTACAGTGCCATGTGAAAGTATCCAGCCTCTTTCAGATTCCTTAATCTTTTGCAAATGATGATTTAATTAATTAAGAGGAAAAAAGGTATGCACATCTACCATTAGTTTTTCATGTAGGGCCAGGTAGGTTTGGACAGTTTTTCCCCTTAATGAATGAAATTATCATTTAAAAACAGCAACTCTCCGGCATGAAAAGGCACAAATTAAAAAGTCCCTTTAATGTGTGACTTCTTTTGTGTGGCTTCCTCTTGTTTTGTGTATATTCCTCTTGTTTTTATTTGTTCCTGTTGTCTTACTATTTGTATTTCCTGCACAGTTTGTGTGAGTCCCCACAATTTCACTGTACATGTAAAATGACATTAAAAGGCTATTTGATTCTATTCTATGAAGAGGAAGTATTTACTCTAGTTATCTTTGTCTAATATTAAAACTTGCTTGATGATCTGAAACCTTTAAGTGTGACATGTGCAAAAAACTAAGTAATCAGAAAGGGGGCAAATACTATTTCACAGCACTCTATCCTCGGGGTGCCTCCCTTCCGCTACTTTACAGGATACAACGCGGGCTAATGTCATAGCTAGGGGCCAGCCAACGTCAACAAATGACCAGTTTCCAACCCCAGAGACAAAAAATGAAGCATATCCAGCTGACAAAGAGACAAATAAATGCCACTGTAAGCATACCTAAAGGAAACAGTGTTTAGTCAAACTACAGCCTTGTCACCAGAGTGTTTTGGCCAACGCCCACCTATACAAAAGTGCGCAACAGGATGCTGATTCCAGTTTACTTAAAAGTTATAGGTGTCATTACTAACAAAGGTTTTGTGAAAGTTATACAAAATATCTTTAATATTTAAGTAAAGGATGCCCACTGAATGATGTCAGATTATTAAGGTAGTCTGTCATCTCTTTATTTGTGATAGGCAATGTATCTTTCTGCAGATGAATCAAAATCTTCTTCAAAGGCTTTGAACGAATATCATACAGGTGAATTTAAAAAAAAGAAAAACAATTTCAGCCTTGGCTGGAATAATTTTCACTGTGAAATCGTTGAAATTATTATTTTTATGTTGTATGAACTGACTTAGAGGTGAAATTTGTCCAAAAAAAAGAAAGAAAAAAAAAGTATTGTGTGAACTTTTCCCTTTATTAAAATTACAGAATTAATAGGATACTCACTGTTTTCTTCTCACGCTTGGTTGGTGGAGGTTGCTGTGGTGTAGGCACTATGATAGGGGGTGACGGGGGGTAAACAGACTGTCCTGGGAAGTAGGGTGGACCAGCTGTGGGAACGGGAGCAGGGACAGAGGGTGAGACAGGTGGGTGGTACCTGAGGGGATCTGAATGAATTTGCAAGAAAAGACAAACAAGAACAGAAGAAAGGACATCTTAGTTAAACCTTACAGTCACAGCACCTTAGGCACACAAGAGAGTTAGTGAGTGTTTGTGCTACTCTGTCATTAACTGAGATTTTATGGATACGGGACTACCACTGCATGTGTATGTGTTGCATTAGTGACTCACGATATGGGGCTGGGTACTCTCCTGGCCCTGGTCCAGGATAGAAGGTGCCAGACCCTGGGGGCTGTACAGAATACTGTTGAGGAGGTCCCACGTAGGGTGTACTGGGGCGGTACTGTATAGGGGACAAAAGAGAGAGACAACCAATGAAAACAAGACACGTACTGACCGGTTTAGTCTTTTATTTTTTGGGTCCTTTTTCCTTTCTTTTTTTTAAATTTTTAGCATTTGTGGGAGTTTTTATGGGTTTTAATGGTCCTTTTGATGATCCTTTGAATAATCCACTGAATTCTGTCTAGACCAGTTTATTATGATCTTTTAGGAATCTTTAAGGGTTGTTCAGAGGACACGCAAATTATTCGTGTATAAGACAAAGGGCAATGCTGCTGCTGGTGCGCAAACTTTATACATCTAATGTGGAGCTATGAGTATAGCTGATACTTTGCTAAAGACATAAAGACCTAGCATGTGGTTTTACTCTTAGATGCTAGTGGAATAATTCTGCATGAATTAAACTGCACAGTTCATAAATAATTCTCATTTATGTTACACCAGAGCGTGTAGTAATCCCCTTGTTCATTCTCTGTCTGAAATAAACTATCTTCCTTCCCTTTCGGATTACTTTTGGCCCACTTCTTTTCTGATTGGCTGCCATTTGCAAACAGAAGATTTCAACAGCTGGTGGGAGGGGCTTCTCTATTTTAAGCCCGAACTTTTTGGAACAGTTTGAAGCTTGGGCTTTTGGCTCTCATACCTGAAAATTTGCATTCACCGAACTTGTTATTTGAAACTTTGGGTACTTTTTATATAAGCACCCACCACTGTTATAGTATAGCCCTCCATTGAGTTTTACACTTCTGACTCTGTGTCATGGGGGCAGCAGTCTAACCAGAGATGCCTTCAGGTGGATACAAAGGCATTCCCAAACTAGCTGACAAATACATCCTATCTAGTGTGCTCTCGGTCAGCTCAAAGATCTTCTCCCGCATGGATGCGCCAGAAAAACACCCTGAAAACAACTTAAGCAGCTGCTTTCAATGCAAAGGAGTAACTGCCCTACTCTGTGGAAGAGACCACATACATTTGAGAGGAGGTCACTTCTATTCGAGAGATCTTTTTCTTAACCACTACAGACTAGCACAGCTCAATTTCTTGGTACATCACAGTGTAAATATATATGACAGAAAATAACAAAAAGCACACTAGGGCCACTTAAAGCAATTGTTTATGTAATCAAAAACGTTAATCTTAAATATGACCATTCGTTTTTATCGCTGGGTGCTGTCTAAAATGTTTTCCTGACACTTTAAGTTTGAATAATTAAATATACAGCCACCATATAACTGGATGAGGTTGGCACAAAGAATGGAAACAGCAGAAAAACAACTAGCCTAGCTGTTTCCAAAGGTAATAAAACCATTTTAACACCACCTCTGAAGTGCTCTAATTTACATATTATATATTATTTGAATTCTTATCGGAGCTTCAAATTAAAATAACACAGAAAAGTTGATTTTAATACTCTTGGTGGAAACTTTCCGATACATGTTTTTGCTGAAAACTAAAAATAAATGTAAGGCCCAATCAGAGTTGAAGAATGGTATTGATAAATAGATAGAGCAACTATTTTAGTGGTCTTAATTGCACCTATAATGGTGACTTCTTTACCTGTGGGATGTAGTACTGTGCAGCCTGTGGGGAAGGGAAAGGCATGGGTGCCATGGTCATCATTATTGGTTGATTAGTGGGGTAGACGGCTGCTGTGGGAGCTTGTGAGCCAGGCCGTATCGAGGGCGTGTTCGTCGGGATGGTGGGCCTTGCAGGCTGCATTTGAGTCCTCTGAAAAAACTGAAGATAACAAGGCAGAAAAAATAGAGAGAGAAACAGCAGAAGACATTGAATACTACCCCAGATACAAAGTCTCATTTCAGCAGGCTGTCATGCTTTTTCTAAACTACAAGCAAGTAGACTTTTTAGACCTTTACTCCAGATTTGGTTTTTATCAGCAGCTTAAAAAAGGCCAATGACCACAACTTTCCCTGAAAGCAATGCTGCAGACAGTTCAGACTGTTTCATTAGACCTACTCTGAAAGTCAAAAACACTTTTATGTCACTTTTCCTCCAAAAATAACCAGTAATCTCTTCCTTGAATTATTTACTAAACATCTCTCTGAAGTTTGGATTATATATTTTAGCTGGCAAGAAATGTGATGAATCAGATGAATATTTACATACTGGCACCAGTCTGAATTTAGCTCACTTTACACACTCAAGTCCTTAATGTTTCATCCTGCCACAAACATCTAACCAGCAGCCTTAAAAGCACGATTAAGTCATTCAAACAGAGATGACATTTGAGTATAAGAAATGCCCACAGCACAGAACTGCAATCATCCGACTCGGTCAAACCTCATGTGTACATTGCTGTCGTGATCCCTGGCAGCTTCACAGTGTTTCTATTGTTAAAGTGTCCGACATGGTCACAATTGAGGTGGTGGATCATTTAGTTTAGGATCTTATTTCCAAGACCAGATCAGAATTGATTCAAGAGACTGCTGTCATATCTTTCTCATTACAAAATTTTGTTCTAGCAATTCAGAGTGAAAAAAGTAATCAAGGCACAGATGCATTAAAAGAAATAAAGATTGTTTTCTCTGTGCTTTATTTCAGTTCTGTTGTGTATGCTACTGTCTTTACATCACTCCAATCAGGGTTAAAATATATTTTTATCACAATTCTGGTGATTTTCCTGTTTGGGAATGATGGAACCTCTTTAAATCCATCAAGCAGCCATGATGTTTCTCCTGTCAATAATATATCCTGTTGCCATTTGCTACCAAGATGAATGGGATAGATTAAACTATTTACTATAAACATTGGTGTGTTAATACATTGTTTTGAGTCAAACTTCCGGATATTTTATACGTCCCTTGTTGCCTTTTTTAATCGCAGTTTTATTTGGGATTTATACACAGATGGAGATTTTCTGTGGTATGAATATTAGTAAGATCACGGTATAGCTAGATAAGCAACCTGGAGGCGAGAGATAAAACTGTTCCTCTTTTGACTGCTCCTATTACAGGTTTCCACAGTATATCACCTGCCTCCATCCCACCCCAAACCTTGCATCCTCTTCTATCTCATCAACCCACTACATCCAAAAACCTCTGTGGACTTGGTGGCAGTGCCATAATCTCCAAACCATACATCATAGCAGGTCTCAATACTGTCGTGTAAAACTTCACTTTCACTCTTGCTGCTATCTTCCTGCCAGAAATCACAAGACCTGGTTATGGTTTCCTGGAGAAGGCCCTAAAAACTTGAAGGGAAAGCAAAAGTTTAAGTTTCCAGTTTTTTTTGACCTGGAATGTACAACTAGAAAAAAGTAAAAGCTCAGACTTTTAAGAGCCCTTAACTATGGTTTTTGTTTTGGCCAATCTCGCAGCTGTACAGAATGTGCGACACAGGCCACTGACCTGCTCGTCATGCAGAAATATGGCCTTTTCTGGTGTGTCAAAGAGAACAGAAAAACAAAACAAAAACATACAATACTCACAGTCACTCCAGCTACAGTGGCTTTTCAAATACATGTCACAATCACTTAAAAGTTAAACATCAGAGCGGGTCTGTATTTGATTAGCCCAATGAATTTAATATGCTGAAGCTTTGTGTGCTGGGCCTGAAGAAAGACCACCACCAACAGCTGTGACCGACTTCCAAATAAGCGGGACTCAAGCTGGGAATACCCAACCACAGTCACAGAGTGCCTCAGTGAAGAACAGAATGGAGAGCAGAATAAACAATACTGTAAAACAGTCTAAAAATATCCAGGAGGGAAATCACCTTTAACATAATAAATCAACTTCAATGGCTTTATTGTAAATAGCTCTGTGAAAATCTGGGAAATTACCGGAAAAGTCATTATCAGTCTCTGCTGGCAAAGCAAGAGAACGAGACAGAGACAAAAAAATTCAGAACATTATTAACACAAAGGAGCTTTGTCACTTAAAAACAGGCTTAAAACAATCACTAAAACAACTCCCCCAACAAGACTGTAACCATATATACATAAATTAGTCACCTATATAACATAAAACATATTTCCAAGGCAGCAAACACATTTCTTTTCACAAAGGACAAAAAATTATCTAAAAGAACAAATACTTGGGAGGGAATATACAGTTTCTCTCTAATTGTGCATGCTGTTCATTTAACTGTGCAAGGTGATAAAGGATGAGTAATGAATGGGGAGAAAACTAAAAAATTATAAACTGAAAATTCCACTAATGATCCTCCACGGGATAAAAGACAGGACATAGGGGAAAAAATGATGATGAAAGTCCACCGTACTAAGAGTACACTGCAGTGAAGATGAAGGGGTGTATAGGGTAAAAAGTCAGGAGGGATGGGATTATTTGAGCATGATCCTCATCATGCCATGCAGGTCTGCAGAGACTTTAGACAAAGAGGTAAATTACCTGGATGGGCCTGAATCCTCCCTTGGGTAGTGAAAGCAGGAAAAAAGAGAAAAGCCAATAGGAGACCATACTGGTGAGATTTAAGCGGCCACACACATCAACAGAAAGCTGTCCCATTACTTCTATCTAAATGACACAGTACCTGGTTCGGAATCGCTTTGGCAATATATATAACTAAAATATATAAAATAATCTCAGAAAATGTGATGGGTAATAATTGGGCAGTAGAGCAGGAAAGACTCAAAAGTCACAGTCAAAATGTCAGATCGGTATTTCACTTGTTGCCATGTGGCACCCAATGTAACATGCACATAACTATTATTTAAACATGCATTTTAGAAAGGGTTTCTTTGCCAATTGGGATGATTAAACCCTTTTGACAATGAAGTGGGACTTCTCTGCACCAGAGGGATCTCACTGTCACCTGAATCGCTGGCTCAGCATAGGAAGGAGTGTTACGGCCTGCATGAACGATGAGTTTCAGACACATGTCTATATTATGGAGCAGATGGGCTTCATTTCAGTCCCCTGACTTTCATATGTTACTAGAATTGCCACCAGAGTTTAGGTGAAACCCAGGCAACAACCTCCTGGGATGAAATACGAAAACAAAGGAAAACTACCAAAAACAGCAGGCTTCACCTCAGCTAATTCAAATTACTAATCACATATATACATGTTAAACAATGACAACGATAATTATAACAGGTGTTGTCTGGTGTTAATTATAGATGCAAAACAACACACGTTTCACAGTTATAAAATGTACTCATCCTTACAGATGATTTGCCTCGCAGTGGTTTGGTCCATTTCCTACCATTCCTTAATTCATTTAGTTTGCAAAGAAATAAACATAAAGCACAGGATGTGTATGACAATGTTCTTTTCTTCTAGCCATTAATATTAATATATATATATATATATATATATATATATATATATATATATATATATATATATATAATTTTTTTTTTATTTTTTTTTTTATTTTTTTTATTTTTTTATTTTGAATTTCATTAACTTCATGGTTGAATTTGTTTTGCTTCAATGCAGCTACCACATTGTTGTGGTAGCTGCATTGGTATTACAATATGGTTTGTTTGTTTGTTAATTGTGCTATTTAGCACTAATTAGCAGGTATCTGTGTCTGGAGAATGCATTCGTACATTCAATAGATTCACCTTGCTAACAAAGTCCTTCTAATAATAGCGTTTCTCGCCACTGCTGTCCCTCTGGAGAATTCTCCCACAGACTTTACTTCAGGAGTACCGCGTCTCTCTCTTAACAGAACTACTTTACTGTGATACTTCTATTTTTAACATATTGCTAAAACCAACACCTCAAACTCAAAAGAAAATGCTGAAAGTGAGTATCTTTATACCATTTAGGGTCACTGGGTTATTTAAACTTACCTAACTTTAGTTTTTAGTCTATGACAAAATATTTGAGTTAACTGAAAAAACTGAGACATTTTTTCAAACTTAGAAAATGAACTAAATTAAAAATATAGAGGACATGTCCTTAATTTTCATCTTTTGGATTTGGTTTGGTCAAATTTATCAACACAACCAGCCTGAGGAGACTTTGGTGCATGTTTAATGAGATTTAAGATATCTGCATGACAGTGAGTCAACTGCTTTCAAAAAGTGCTGTCATTATGTCGTATTATCTTTTCTGATTTTCCTAAATCTTGTCCCTGACGAAAAACCCCTGTATGATGATTTTAAAAAATATAACTAAAACTAATGAATTTTAAACAAAATCATACTAATAAAAACTAAACTGAAATGATCAAATTAAATCTGGAGTGTAAGAGAACCCACGCAGGCACAGGGAGAACATAAAAACTCAAAAGTCCACACAGAAAGCTCCCAGGAACCAATGGATTTAAACTCAGGACCTTCTTGCTATGAGATCAACATGCTTCACAGCTCAAATCTAATAAATAAATAATACAAATAAAACCTTTGATTAGTGAATATAAAATACAGTAGGTCTGGGGTTGCAAATAGGACAGATTCACACTTAAAATTCAGGTTTACAGAGTCATTTACAGTGAGAAACTCTCAAGCAAACAAATGTTTATTTTAGTGGTAACTAATCTCCAATAACTCTGCTCTTTTGGTTCTCACACATACAGACAGAAGTTGTGCTGAAAATCATAACAGCAAGTAAAAATCATGCTTACTTGTAGACAGACTTATCTTCTGACCAAATAAATGTTTGGATCTCTATGCTCACTTTACAGTGCATTGAGTGTGTTTCACTAAAACAATAGCTGTTTTCTCTGTTGGTATAAAAGGCCACTGTTTGTCTCCTTCTTCTTTCCGATTCCACTTCCGTGGTGGCACAAGAAATTTCAGCACCAATTTGTGACAGCCAGAGCATGCACTTGTTTATGTGTGCGTGCGTCTGTGTTTGTGCCAGTAAACACGCCGGTTCCACTTTGATACCCTCCTATTAATAGACTATATGAAATTTGTCTACACTGAAGCAACCAGAAGGTGAGGATGTTACACAGCAAGTGACAGGGGGCACATCTTGTGGACCAGTGGGTGTGAATAACACATCAACCTCATAAACGGCCAGCTGCATGAATCATAGTGGTGTGAATCAACAAACACAAAGATAACAGCAGGCCACATGGATTGAATGTCAGGACCCAGACATGTCTAAGACTCTTAGCATCCACAAGGTAATACACAAACACCATCATAAATCCCAAACTGCAAGACATGAACACATCAACATGTCCTCCTATTGACTTTGACTTTGGTTTACACAGTGTCTACAGTCTAACAGGATCCACAGTGTTATTTACACAGGTATCAGCTATCACCACAGGAAGATGGGGCCAATCCACACACAATTTTTCTAGGCTCTTTTCTTTACTGCAGCCTACCTGACCACTACTTAGTCTTTAAAACAGCACCTTCTTTAACACTGAAAAAGAAGTTAAAAAAGCAATATCTTGGTATTTATAGTGGGAACGAATTCCAAAAATATGACAGATTTAACCATATGAGCATGTAATATTCCCATTTCTGTTTTTAGGAAATATATTCTATCCAAGAGCTTAGGTGGCATATCATAATTGTCCTGTTTGCATTAACAAAACTGGAGAAATGCCTTAAAACTAAGGCAAAGATTATCACAATAATTCTCTACTATGAAATTAGTAATTTGGTGTCAGATTGATGTCTGCTCCAAAGAAGAGCAAGAATTGACATGCACCTCGGATTACCTGTTTGATTAACAAATTAATTTTAAAAAGTAGGCCCATTCAATTTCACTAATAAAACTAAAAGTTGTACAACTGCTGTTTAAGGGCACTTGAGTGGAAGAGTGAATACTTTAAACATAATGTGTACTCAATCCAAACTATAAAAACTAAAAAAAATTGTCTCCCATTCAATTAGAAATAAAATAATGGATACTGAAAGTGTCAAATGAAATGATTCAAAAGAGACACTTGGCTTAGGCCGCAGTCACACGGGCCCACACCCAATCATCTGGCCACCACAGGTCACTATGGAAAAATGTATATTTCCTGACCAATTGCTGAATGGTTGCTGGTGAAACTGGTTACAAAGAGGTATACATTGCTGTACTGAAACCCTCCTTGCGGATGCTTTGGTTGCTGGCAAACTGCTGCAGCTGAGCATGGTTTGCGTGGAAGACCCTGACTTGTCTGCAAAGACTTGCCTACTACAGTAAAGCGTAAAACTGAGAATGTTTGCTTTCAAAGTCAAAGCTGAGCTTTCTGGAATGTTTTGACTCAGAACTTTTGCTCTGAAGACCAACATTCTCCGTTTCCAGTTTTACTACCACTTATTGTTGCTTGGTTATCTAAGGAGCTTGGAAAGAAAGCAACTAGACTTTGTTAAGTTTCTTGAAGACGTTTCACCTCTCATCCCAGAAGCTTCTTCAGTTCTAAAACCAAATGGTGGAGAGTCCCAGGTATTTAAACCCTAGTGGGAGTTGCCCCTTAAGAGGGTCATTGACCTAGTATTGATCATTATCAGCAGAGGTTTCAGGTGAAACCACTGTCAGACCTTGCCTCACCCTGTCACGTGACATACTGTGATCACCTGATGCAAGACATGAGTGGGCGTTAAGGTAAAACTGCATTGTAGGTGGCAGACAGTTGGTGTGGTAAGCCACCTCCTCTGTTCAAGGATGGTTATTCAAAGTAGACAGCTTCTTTCACTCCTCTTTCAACCAATCAGCCTTCTCTGTCTCTATTCTATACAGTTCTCTTCTAAAATTGCTGAGTCTTTTCCTATCGAGATGGCTCTTCCATGTTGTGCCATGGGTTTATAGAGTGGCTGTTTGGTTTCCCCAAGTAAGCCAAGAAGGATAACAGCAGCTCTATGATAAAATTGTATGAACCAACAAAACATCTCCATCAAAGTTATGAAAAGAGGAAAATGCAGAACTTATAAACCAAAGGTTGCCAACGTGGTTATATATGGCTGCTAACAGCGCTCTCACACTGGCATTTATTGATGATTTCACTGCTGATGGAAGCAACCAGATGAATGCAGAGGTATACAAAAGCAGTCTGTGTTCTCAGACACAAAGCGTCTGATGACGACTATATGCCCGAGACTTCAAGCAGTCGTTGACTGAAAAGCATTTGCCGCAAACCGTTAAGTATGAGAATTTTGTCTGACTTGATGAGTTTCACTCTGATTACTTTTAAACACCTAAACTTTAATAACTGATTTAAAAGGTCTTCATCTACCACACAGTCCTTTCTGTATTATTAAACCTAAATTGGAAATTTGAATGCAGTGTCCAATATTTCTATTTTAAATTGAAGGTGCTAAAACAAAGTGGCTAAACACAATTCCTAATTTAAAGCATAAGGTAAAACAAAAATTAATATGCAGACAGACTTGCTTTCAAAACTGTCAATATAATGAATAACACTGGTTGGTCTGTACTCTGCTGTAGACTATGTGTGTTTGAGAAAATATGAAACTGGATAAACTAACCAAGTTGTATAATTTAAAAAGCATTAAATGTCAAGGTTTCTTGCAAAATCTTGTGCAAAACATCCTACTTTTTCCACTTAGAACCCAAAGGCATCGATAAATTAAAAGCTGATAAAGGCCAAATAACAGTTACTGGAAGAAACTAATTTCACCCTCAACATAAAAATAAACATGAATAGTTCAAAAAAAGAATCAGGAAACAGCTCGGTGCACCTGACTGGATATCTTGATTAACTAGCAGCACGGAAACATCCCATGACAATTAAACCCTCTTTAACTGTTTCCAAGATTCTTGAAGGCTTTTAAATCTGAGACTATTTTTCTCCTAAGGAACAGCAGATGCCCCACAAACAGGCCATTGCCAACAGGGCCAGCAAACTGCTTTGATGATGATGATGATGCAAGAGAGGGAGCAGGAGGGGCGTACAGCAGGGGTAAATTACCTGATGGTGGGTTGGTCGAGGGCCCGTAGCAAACTGGTGGGGGAGGGAGGAGAGGTCCAGCAAGGAGATTGAAGCAGTGATGGCAAAGCGGGGAGAAGAGAGAGCATAAGAGAGACACAGATACAGTATAAGATGAGCAATGGAAGCCGACGCTTGGAAGTACAACACAAAACCACAGAGCTACAAAGCTTTAGAGACACATGGCACATGATGCAACACTAGTTCTCAGTCACAGCATGCATTTGCAAATAATAGCTTGCAATTTTTACTTGTAACTACCACATTGAATATAACAGATTTTAAGGCCAGGGAAGACACTGTGAGTAAATGTCAAATGCAGAAAAGATAAATTTGATTGTATAAGGCATACTGCAGTGAAATAAAGTGGCTTAAGTGGCAGAATTTAAAACAAGGCTTACTGGACACTGACTTATTTCCTGTTAGCTATGCTCTTCTGATACAGAAAGACTTACAAACAAAGTAAATGAGACAATATTATACTGAAATATTTTCTTCTAGGCTTTTTGTGGTAAGATTTTTTTTTTTAAAGATCATTCCCGCTTTAAAGGTTTTCTTTCAACTACACTGAACATTTCAGGCATTTAAATTCCAGGCAAAGAAGCAAAACCACCAGCAAAACAAAAAAAACCTGCTTGGTAGTTAATATCAAGCTTAAAGTGGACCTATGATGTTTTTCTGTTTTTTTTCCCCCGATTCAAAAAAAGTTGGAACGATTTCTAAAATAAAAAGAACAATTGCAGTTACTTGCAAATAGAGATTGCAATCTAGAAGTTCAGTTCCTTGGAATTGTTCATCTGCCTGCCTAACGATCCTGGTTATCTGTTCCACTGACGTCTGATGCATTTGCATTACGACGTCATGTACACGCTCCATATTTTGGTTTGGAAAGTATCCAAGGTGGCATCAAGAGAAGCGCTTAAAATAATTTTAAAAAAAAGGACGCGAGGGCCAGTTGCAACACAAGCAGAGCTTTGATCACAACAAAGGGGGGAAATACCTCCAACATGCTCAAACATTTGACCACAAAGCTAAATTCATATCATGTCCCATCCCGACTTGCAAACCACATACACCTGTATTTTATTCACAATACAATATAGAAAACATATCAAATGTTTAAGGTGGGAAAATTTAACTTTTAACAAGCAAATTTTAGCTTATTTTGAATTTGATGGCAGCAACACGTCTCAAAAATGTTGGGACTTGTTTTTACAATCACCTGTAAACGTCTGGAAACTGTGGAGAGTAGTTGCTAGAGTTTTGACAGGACAATGTCACCCTACTCTACAGATTCTAGCTGCTCAACAGTTCTGGGTCTTCTTTGTCTTATTTTTTCATTTCATGATGCTCCAAATGTTTTCAGATATTTAAAGGTCTAGACTGCATGGAGGGCAGTTCAGCAATCAGACTCTTCTACTACAAAGCCTTGAGCATTGTCTTGCTGAAAAATGCAAGGGCTTTGCTGAAAAAGACATCATCTAGATCAGCGGTCCCCAACCTTTTTTGCACCACGGACCGGTTTATGCCCGACAATATTTTCATGGACCGGCCTTTAAGGTGTCGCGGATAAATACAACAAAATAAAACTAGTACTGGTACCGAAAAAAAGACGATTTATTCATAACACACATGAAAAGACCAAGGAAAACCAAGTAAACAATAAAAACGATAACAAAATAACGCTGAAAACCGTTAAAAACCCTGAAAACTATACATTTCACACCTGAGCCTCAACTCTCGCGGCCCGGTACCAAACGACTCAAGGACCAGTACCGGTCCGAGGCCCGGGGGTTGGGGACCGCTGATCTAGATGACAGCAGATATTTCTCTGATGCCTTTCCAAATGTGCGAGCTTCAAATTCTATAGGCACTAATGCAAATTTTGATTTCTGATTGCAAACAATTTTCCGCTTTAGCTCTAGCGGTTTCTTTTATGTACCACTTGCTTTTTTAGCCAAGTTATTTGAAATGTGTTGCTGCTAAAATTTGTCATCAAACTCTAAAATCTCAGTTTAAACATTTGATATGATTTCTATTTTCTTTTGTAAATCAAATATGGGTTTTGAGATTTGCAAATCATTGTGCTCTGTTTTTAAATGTAAATAAATTCCAACTTTTTTGGAATTGGAGTTTGTGTATATATTCTTACAGTGTTGGATGTTCACATTAAACATGTCATAGTTGTTAATGAGGTAAGCATATCCATAAGTAATCCCTATGAGAGAAAAACAGAACCCATATGCTTTTTAAATCTTCTGTCTGTGAGATGCAGCCAATCAGATGAAATTTAGCTTAAAAGGAGGTTGACCTTAAAGGGAAAGGAGGTGAAATCATTCATTTCAGTCAGAACTATGGGACCCAGTATAAGTCAAGTAATCGTTTTTATGCAAAGCCATTGTAGGAAAGTCAAAGAATAAAATAAACGGAACTAGAAATGAGCGCAACAGGTCCACTTTAAGCTTCCCTTAGAAAGTGAGTAAAGCTTAGATAAAGAATTGCCACTTTGGTGTAATTTACATTCCTTTATTCTGCACAAGAATTGTATTGAAAAGTCTGAATTTAACATGATGACACACCTGACAGCACCTGAACAGCTCTTACTTTCCAGCTACTCACTAACTGCAACATCTGAATTCTGATTATTCAAAACATGATAAAAAATACTGATCCCAGGACTGATCTGAATCATCTTTCCTGTAACTAAAAGTTAATTTCCTACTATTTCTCACTGTCAGTAACTGTATAAAGTACTAAATGCAGATGAAAGGTGGAAAAAAAATACACCAAAAGGGACTCATTTCCAATATGTTACCACCAACAACAAGCCCATAAACATCCTCTATGGAGACAATGGGGGAGACTTTATTAAATAAATATAGCCTGTATCGAGGTACCTCAGTGCCACAATCAAGCTAAGATCAAACATCAACTTACATGGATTTTCTAGCTTCTAAAAAGTGAAAATGTTCTTACTTCGTAAAGCTATCAAACAGAGTTCCACTAAAACACAAAACTGTTTGGGTTCTTGGAGGCAGGTATGCTGTAAATCCAGCACCAGAGTGGCACTCACCGGGCGACTCTGTGGCTGTGCATTCATTGGCTGCGTCTGGGGAGAGTACACTAAAGGTGCGGAGCCAGCATTTTGCCCAGGGTTGTATGGAGACTAAAAAGAAGAAATAGAAACAGAAAAAAAGAAGGCTTAATGTATACTGAGCAAAAAATGTGCAGCAATCAGTCCCTAGTCATTTAAGAGAAAGTGCACTGCAAAGGACCTAAACTATAGACAACACACTAAAACACAGCACTAAATAATTTTGGGTGTAGCTGGGAGAAAGTGTTTTCAATCAGGGTTTATGTACTGTGCAAAGATAATTGGTACCCCCAAGGACTGCAAATCCTGTGTTCCTTTATTTTTCATCTAGTGTGCAGTGGAGCTAAGCAGAGGTGGGTTTAAGCAGATCTGCGTACTCTTCTTCATCGTGCTGCTGGTGCGATGGTGATAATTTAAGTTTGTGTTGGCTGACAAAACTATTTATAGAAAGGCTGGTGACTGACTAGAGCTGCTTTAGGGTGAGGCAGTGGGCCATTAGTTTATCACAGTAAATAGGAAGAACTGGATTCCTTGCAAGCACTGTCACATTCTTCCAGAGAAGCTGAGCCACAGAGTCTACATGCTTTAAAGTGACAGCAGCAAGGCAGCAGCAGTGTCACTGTCTGATGTTGTTTATGTCTTTCTGATTAATAGACTGACCTTTCACAAAGTTACCTGTATACATCTAGGTGTTTTTCAAAATGAAAAGAGGAATCACCTGGATGCAGTACCTAACTAAAAAGCGACAAGCGTGTGAATCTTCTCATAATGCTCAACTCTGAATTATTTCTGCTTTGCCCTTGTAAATTCTGTCATAGCCTCACCCAATCTCCATCAAACGGGTTAGGATTTTACTGTAGTTACAGACAGAGAGGAAAACGTCCTTGCTGGATTTCTACCCAATATTTATCCCATGCCTAAACCCAACCGTCTCAAATATAAAATCGGTCACAGTATGTCTACTGTGATCATGGCATATATGGATTCTTACACACATGCATATCTCGATTTTTGCTTTTTGTTTTCCTTCCTGTCATACAAATAGAGTACTGACCGAAGTGTCAAACGATGCGATCCACATAAGGTATGCCCTTAATCTCGCCTCACCCACCAGCTTTTTAAACCTTTTGTTTGTGTTGGGCAGCCAATTAGAATACAGCTTGCTTAAAGGGGATGGAGCTAAAACTGCTTTCAAACAAAAGGTGAATTGAGAAGCTGAACTAAGGTTCGCCATAAGATAAATCCTGTCAAATAATGCATCTACTCTACAGATGGAGCTGGAAATTAGGACAATACATCCACTTTAACAAGCCCCCAACCCCAATCAAATACTTTATAGAACTGCTTTTTATACTGCTTACTTGACCAGTGGGACAAAATGCCAAATAACTAATATTTAAGCTTCTAAACATAATTATCAGTATAAAACTGTGAATTAATCCAACATAACTTAATAATACTCTCATAATAAGGTTGAGTTTGTGTTCTAATTCTCTCACAAAGTCTTACAGGTCAAGTAAACATTCTTTCTAAGTACGCATAAGCCCTATAGGAGACTGGAAAAATCAACAGACTGGACTGTTTATCTCCCTTTTGCCAGATCCATGCTGAGGTTGCTAACTTTGAAACCCTTGTCAAGATTAAGCAGGTACTGTGTTTAGAAAACAGTGGATGGATGTTTTCCTATAGGCAGCAGTGCACAAAAACTGCTCTCTTAGATTTTGTGGCGGTGTTCATCATGTAATCATGTGAATTTCATTAAAAGAAGACACTCATGCACACATGACTTAGCGCTGCATTAGAAATGTTGTGAAATTAGAGAAGTGACAAACATGAAAATGAAGGCTGACGTAAGAAAGAAGAACAAAAGAACAAAGGGTAGGTGTAGGCAACATGACCAAAACTAATACAGGGTGTCTACAGGTACAAAAAAATAAATAAATACAATTTAACACACATCAAATGTGGAAATATAGTTGTTCTATGTAGACACACTGAACCCGTTTCACAATGAACAACATGAAAATGCAGAGAGGATGACGGCGGTCACAGTGACAAACTCACCCCTCCGCCTGCCTCCCAGCCCTTAGGGTAGCGATATGGGGAAGCTGTGGGTACTGATACCTGAGAGAGCGCCGGGGAATGGGCATGACCAGGCGGGGTGCCCGGCAAATTAGTGTGTCCCTTTGTGATGTCGTGAGCAGGGTAAGAAGGACCATGCCTGGACACCTGTATGAAACGAAGCAGTAAAATTAAAGATTTAAACAAAATGATATTTTATTCCAGGCTGGTGCAGAGGAGGAACAGCAGTGGCGGGGCTCCACAGGTCATTAGTCCTCCCTCCTGCTGAGGGATGTAAATTAAGCGCTCAAGCAGCAGGATTAGCCCCTGTATTTATGCAGAGAGGTGAAGACCTTCAACATGCATGGCTGCTGAAGGCTGCTGCACTTTGCTAAAAACTCGACTGCGGCCTCTTCTGTAGCCTGCTGTGCAAGTATGTCTGGGCCTCATATGGCAAAACTGGGTCAAATAATCTGTGATAGATAGAGAATATTCTGTGCAACAGATAGAAGTGAGTCATGTCAAACAGGCTTGAGCCACAGGGAAGGGTTCAGGGTGGGTACCGGCCGTGAGCAGTATCAGACAAAGCTGAGATTTTTTATTCAGCTCTCTGTGGTGTGGCAGGATGGGCCTTGGCAGCTGTAGCTATGGGCTGGCCCCACTGCAGGTGCTGCTTGTTGCTGCAGCAGGCCTGAAAACACCAGGGAATGAGACAGGATACTGCAGGAAGAAATCAGTAAGCAGACAAGGAGGGGAAATGGAAAGCTAGGCAAGCCTCCCTCTTCTCTTTTTTTCTCCTCTAACAAGGGCTGCTTTTCTATGTTGAGAGATTTAAAAACTCTGCTACTAAAATTACAAACTCTCAACTTCAAATGTTTGTAACCTTTATAGCCAATACTCTGCACAGTCTCTATAGTATCTCTGCATCTCCACTGTGTGGCCCACTTCCCTCAGATGACCTGGGATAAAGCAACTAATCTAGCTGCTGTTACCAGGGGAGGAGCCTGCATTGCTTCAGGCAAGTGACTGACTCTGAGGACATACAGTGTGATGGGATGGGGGAGGGGAGGTAAGCAACTGTATGGGGGCTGTACATGAGGGGGAAGAGAAGAAAGCGCGGCTGAGTAAACCCCACTATCACCATACAGAGCAACGGCTTCATGCAACGAGTGCCGTTTATTTCCACCAGTGTCATCATTGTTGCAGTTTAAGCCCCCCCCCCCAAAAAAAAAACCCACAAACTTTCTTGAGAGCTTGAAAAATCTCATAAAACCTCCAATGTTGTCAGTGTTGTTAGGTTGCAAAGAATAAACAAAGCTCACAGCTGAACAGCCCATCTCCAAGCACACAGCATTTCCTCGTCTAATGTGCTTACTGTACCTTCCACAATTCAGAAATGTTATCAGGGCAGGAAACATCTTCAGTGTGGTGTCAGAAAAAAAGGTCAATTCTAGCGTACTGTTAAATGCCAGACCCTGTAAAAATAGACACATTTTCCCCTAATAAATCAAAAGGTTAAAAAAAACAACCCTTTTTTGTTATTTACCCTGTTTATGTGCCCTCCTTTCATTAAATATCAGTTAACATCTATTTGAGGGCGTTGCGATTAATCAAATTTGATTTCAGCGATCATTTCGGCTTTCAAAGTTTATGAAAACAAGATTGAGATGAAAGAATAATCGTGCCACATTTGTTTTTTACAGTGATTCTCTAATTGATGACACACTGTCTTGAGTTTTAAATTCAACGCATGTACCATTAGACTTAGCCGCCCCACCCAAAAAATCCTAAATTCACTCCCTGCCCAGCTGTGCCAAAGTTTGGTTCAGATCACTTTTTATTGATCCATTTTCTGTTGAATTATATTTACAATTCAAGAAAATCCAATGTTAAAAACTGCATGAGTGCATGATGTAAAAATCAATGATAAACTGAGTCTATGTGAGAAATCAATATTTAGCTGAATTAATTACAGGAAAAAAAAGCATCACATTTTATAATGGCTATCTTTATATAAATTGTTAAATCAATATCAGGCTGATTAATTGGTTTTGACATAACAGTCATGTGACTAGATCATGCGACAACATAGAAAAACATTCAAAACCCTGCAACCTGCAGCAAGCGAACCACTTGCTCCTGGATCTGCAGTATTTTTCAAGCATTTTCCCAAAAAAAGAAGAAAAAAAAAAGGAAAAAGAACATTTTATTCTGTTTATTCACAAGGTGTTGCACAACAGGCACAGGTGGTTTGGTTTTGCCTTGAATAGTTCAGAAAGCGCTCAAACAAATCTAATCACTGCTCGCCACATATTGATTATATTTCTAGTAGAATTGAGCAGGGCTAGCAAAAATGCTTTTTGCTGATATTTGTGGTCACGCTAATCTTCCTGGGTTTGCTCTCTGTTTCACTGAGTACGTGGGCGAGGGGGGCAAGAGGTGAGTGGACAGGTGAAAGTAAAATAAAATTGTACTGTAAGTACAATAAAGGTTGTTGACAGCAGGGCAGGTAGTCCTGGTCAGAGCACTGGCAACTCTGCTGCTGATAATGATATAATACACCTCCGCCAAGTTTTGACCCAGTCCTCCATCTGGCTCAGCAAGAGCAATACTGGTAATGTTAAGCGCACAAGTGCACGCCATACAATCTTGTGGCATTCAGACTGTGATCATGTTCATCTTTCATGTTTGTAGAACATCCAAATTAAAAGAGAACTCAAAGAAAGAGCTCCAAAATCTGAAATCTGTGAAACAAATTAATAAATTTTGTTTTTCTGTGAAAGAACCAACAGATCCAATATCTTGATATGAATGAAAGTTAGATTCCTCCACATTCTCCAGTAATCTACCCACATAAGTGACTTTTAACAACTTTTTAATCCACAATGCTAGATGCAAGATAATATGATATTTTTTTTTTAAATCTCAGATACCTAATGCATCAACTCTATCACTGATGTTGGTGTATTTTGGTGATTTGTGTGTCTGTTTAACAGTTTACAAAAATTAATTTGAAAAAAGAAACACAATGAAAAACAAAAAGGGAGACTTGGAAAATCATCATTCTTATCTAAGCTGAAAACCAAAAAAAACTATTCCTATTCTGTTCATTCACAAGGTGTGTCACAACAGGTATGGGTGGTTTTGCCTTGAACAGTTTCTGTTCTTTCTGCTAACTGCTCGCCTCACAAAGATTGCTACGCTGGGTTTATTTTTGTCTTTAGAGAGGCACAGTAGCTGTGGCTGGTCACGGACTACCAGGCAATACGCAGCCTCTAAAGTTCAGGCAAATCTAATTGTCTACCAAATCCTCCTAACTCATATGTTTATGCTCCAGGCATATGACAACAGAAACATACTACAAATTATGTAAATATTATCATGACAAAAATATGATGAAGAAAATGTTAATTAATACCTGAAGGAGTCAGTAAATGGCAGAGGTACCCTAAGGGAACCAATCTGCAGATCAGGCCTGCTGTGATCTGATCACAAAAGAATTTCCTTACACGTATGTGCTCTTTTAAATTACAAGCACACATGCATGTTTGCACAGTTTGTATTATTATTGCCCAGTTCCAAACAATCCTAATGTCAAACACTGGACTGACAGCAAACAGGATCTCCACCATTATAGTCTTTGGCACTCTTAACATCGAAACAAGTAAAAAAGATTTCTGGTTAGAAAGTGTTTACAGTCACCATGCTGACAAAATTGCTGCTGCGTTTCAGCATAAAGCCTTCTCTTTGTTATTGCTACAAATAATATTGTGCGATGTTGTAGCACCATCATTATAAAATGACAAACTGACAGGTAAATTAACCTACTGAACAGCTTTTGGTAACAACAAGCCAATCTACTCAATTTAACTTTAAATTGTTCACTGTGCCACATAAAGCTGGGAGATAAATAGTATGAGGATGCTAACAGCAAAAGGCAGCAGTGTGGAGGTACTTCACGCCTGCAGCAGCAACAGATTTTCTTCATGTGTTTACAAAACCTTTCCACTTTTGTACTTAACTGCAAACTGAGGCCGTGTAAGTGGACATGACTGCAAAGCTCACACAACAAGGAGAGGAATGCTATCTCTGTCTGTCTTTCTGACTCTCATTCATGTTATGTCCATTTTGGAAAGTTTTTATTATGACATGTTCTTGTCGGTTCGACAGGAATTCAGCTCCATTCTGCACTCAAAGTGAAACAGAGTGAGATCAGGAAGAGGAAAAACGAGTACAACTGTAAGACAGGAGTATGAAGCAGCCTACTGCTCTTACACCGAGCTGAAAAAACTCCAACTAGTACAAATAACTTGAATAATGCGGTACTGGGCTGTGAATAACTCATCTGAGGCCATAATAACAACATTGTACAGCAACTGGAAAATTCTGGATCTGTCCATCCTTAATTTTAAGTATCTTTTTTCCCCCTTTTTTGCTACCACACATATTAAATACTTTCACTTTAATTTCACAGGCAAAGAGGAGTGCTGAGTCAGCAGGACTTCTTTCTTTTCCTGTAATACATACCTGGAACATTTTACGAGTTTTCAGGGTTAACTGTAAAGCTTCAGATTTAAACTCCCAACAACCCATACCAATGTTGGTGTCTAATCCTAGGAAAACAGCATTTTGGTAAAAACACACAGAGGGGCCAGGAGGTCAGCCATCAGTTTGCTTCTTCTAGCTCACTGGTTAAAGGCACCAAAATTTGGCAATAAATAACAAATACAGAATATTTTTTATGAAAACATACTGACATCAGCAGAATGGAATGATTATTTTCTCTTATCAACTATGATACATAATGGTATTTTCAGCTGTTCCTTTATTTCCCAAGCAGTCACAACAGCAGAGGCATCCACATGTTAATTTGGCACAATCCTAGTAGTATAGCAGCTTGTGAGCTTTGAGGCCGGGTTTTGCGTCTCCTCCATGTGTTAACCACCACACCACAAAATTACAATGACATAATACATAACAAATTACAAAAATATTATTATATGTTTTCAGGTTTTACCTTCATGAATGAATGGTTGTACGCAACCGCATTAAATTCAGTAACCAAATTAAAATAAGCAATCATTTGTGTGACTTATGTGACCATAATAAAAGTGTGTGCAAAAGCATAAAGTCAGTACAACAAATCTGAGTCTTCAGTGTGTGTTTTTACTTAAAGTGTAACCTTCCTGCATATGCACTGCAGCATACAGTATATACAGGTGGATATGAATGTAATAGTGTCTGAAAAGAGGGGCTGCATGCAGTGACTCACGCTGTAGACTGCAGCGACTCCAGGCTGTGTAGGGAAGATTCGTTCGTCCAGTGATGGCTGAACCCGTGGGATTCTGGAAAGAGGATGTTAAGGGAAGTTCTTCAAGCAACAGAAGATAAAAACTGGCATCCTGCTAAGTCACAGACAGGTAAGATTCCTGTCATATTTTAGAAGAGGTGTTGCTGAGTCTAAATATGGCTGATTAAAGCATGCAAAGAGAACTGATCTGTTATGTTTAAGAGTTAAAAAAAAACAAAAAAAACACAAATCCACTGAAAAATGTTCTGCAGTTGTTTAATTTAATGTAATACATTCAGATCATCAGAGGGCTTCCCTCAGACCCCATGTCCTGTAGCTTAATTTCAAGGATCCCCCCCCCCCCTCCAACCACACAAACCCTGCCTAAAATGCCCCATCTCTGAGAGTACACTATGTACCTTCACCATTTTGCAAGAGTTAAAGGGAAAATCTGAAATGGATTTCTGTGCTACTTCAGGCTGGGGGGCAGCTGGAGCACAAGAGTGAGGACTGAAACAACTATTTGGCAGCACAGCACAAAATACGTTTAATAGTAATTCCCTTCACCTTCAGCTGTGTGAAGAACAAGAGGTTAAACAAAAACTACAACAACATAGCACAAAAGAAAATCTATAACACTCGAGGGTTTAATAATTGTTTGCAGTGAAACCAGAGTATGTGATCACTTTCTTTAAAGCTTAAGAAAGACATAATAAATCAAGACATCACTGAGATGTTAGAAGAGATAAAAGGGGGAATGTGTAAAATCCACACAGAAAAGGCAAGGCCTGTGTTTAGTAACCTGCTCAGGCAGTTGTGTGCGACAGACAGGCTCACACTGCTCACTGCTGATCACATGATTTAAGGGAAACCGAACGTCTGGCTTTCTTCCTTTCACCCAAATCACACCTCCCTTTGCCCTAAACTCCCTTCCTTAGTCCTGCTCTTGCCTGCAGGGCCCGTCATCTCTCTGGGACCCCTGCCAGCACTGCTACTCGTAACGAGATAAGACAGAGTGAAAAGAATTATTTAAAGAGAAGGCTGCGAATCACAACACTGAAGCACAGCAGGAAGCATTATCAGTTTCATTACCGAGGAACTTGGAGAAGGAAGACAAAAAAAGAAGAAAAAAAAAACAAAAACAAAAAAAAAACCCACACCCACCCACACTACACACATACAAAGATGTTAGGAGTAATTAGAAGCTCGGTCCCATCACAATGATTTGACAGTCTATGTGAGGAAGAGTACAAAAACTACGTGGCATTTACAGTTTTCACCTTCTTTTTATTGGTGCTTTGAGAGCCAGACAGCAAACATTTCCCACATGACAGGTTTCTTTACTGATTTGCAGACTACACATGATAACTAGAAAAGCAACATCCAAGAAATGCAGCATTCGAAAGTAGGTGAAAAATATGAACTATACACAGAAAACGAAACAAAGCACTTTTAAGCAAACATGTCACGCTTCTTCCGTGAGAGGATTCTCTTCGTTTTATACCACCATACACAGAAACTGAATCTTTTGTCCTTACATTTTTAATGATATTACTCGGTGTTCTAGGAAATGCGACTAACATCAATATTTCCTAAGTTGCAATAGTAAAAATTAGTTCAAAGTATTTCTGCTGGGTTCCAGACAGCCGTGGAGACCGTAAACAGAGGGTGGGGAGCAAAAGCAGGGTTCAACATACTAGGGCAACAGGTGCAAGTTCACCTCGAAGTCAAAGGTGGTAGTCAACATACTGAAACACAGCACGCAAAATAAAACTGTGGAAGTGCCAAAAACTGCAGTTCCTCCAACAGCCCCCGAAGGCTTGGTTCAAAACCAAGTCAACCCCCATAATTTTGCACGGTAAAATGTCCAACTTTACAGCATTAAAGTGTGTTTACAGACTATGTTAGCCCCTGTGGATAGCTCCCTGCTTCATAAAATCTATAACAGGACAATCCTTTTGAAAATAGTTACTCTTTTTTAACCTTCCTTTGTGTTGAGATTTTAAACTTAGAAGTGCGGACACCTAAATGACAGTTCTGCACACACGACCTTCATTTATTGACGTCACTGATTTGGACCTCTCTGCCATATTTATCTGTTGCAGTTTAGAGCATTTTTAATGGAATTGTGTGATTAATATAGCGACTGTGTGATAAAGGCCATCCAAGATGTTTGTCTTTCAGTTGTGATAATTTAAATTTAAATGCTGTGCCAGACTGTTTTTATGTTTGTTTTTTTAGTATTATTAGATAGAAGGTAGTGTGTCTTTACATCACACCCATACAGTTCATGAATATAGGCTGGTAACCAAGCTTCCTAGTGTTAACTACTCCAACAAACACCATCCATTTTTTTTTTGCAGTCTATGACTGACACAAATGCCATTTCTAAATCTTCAATCAACTGCATCTAAAAGATGTTGCTATTTCAGCCAGAAGGAAATTTGAAAACAGTGACGCCACATTTCTTACAACATTGTTTGCTTTCAGATTCAAGATTTCTGTCAGTGCAACTGTATGATTATCCAAGTCTGACCACAATGTAGAAAAGATTATGTGTGACTCAGGTGTGCAAAGGTTTGACGTTATTAATTCATCTGCCAGTATTGCCATGCCAGCAGTGATAAAAGGAGTTGATGAGGTTGGAAACCATCAAGTCTGAGAGACAATTTGGAAGCAGCATTTAATTCCAAACCCTTCTAAGAAGGGAGAAAAAGACAACTGGGGAAGACGAGGCAGATACACCTGGTAAGAAAAAAAAAAACTAACCAAAAACTGGCTGGTCTAAGCTTTCGACCACAGTTGCCAAATTATAAGAATGAGTCACTATTTAAACGGCTCAAAGGCAGCACGCAGATTTCTGTTGTCTGAGAAGGAAATCACCTGCAGCCAAAAGTCAGTTCAAGATATACCTTTCTGTAACATGCTTTGTGCCACACAAGCTTTTATGAAATATATACTTTGGTCTTTTAATTCTGCTACTCTTAACCCTGTTACATGTTTGCTTCTGAATAAGTTTAAAGTAAGTTTTGCATGGTATATTTCATTCTGCTTTTATTTTATACATTTTCTTTTAAGATAATATGCAAATTAAAAAATTTTAATTGCTTTCTGCAAAACTCTTCTTTCTGTGAAAGGCAACACATAAATAAATGCTGCTTTCCTGCTGCTGGGAAAACATGAGTCATTTCTTTAGCTCGCTCACTTTTTAATTGTTATGTTTTGAGTAAATTTGAGCGTTTGATTATTATACTACATTACACTTATTTAATCAGAGAGCTGGCCAAGTTTTTGGTTTTGCCAAATTCTATATCTGTAAATGGTAAAATGGTAAATGGCCTGTATTTGTATAGCGCTTTATTTAGTCCCTATGGACCCCAAAGCGCTTTACACTACATTCAGTCATCCACCCATTCACACACACATTCACACACTGGTGATGGCAAGCTACATTGTAGCCACAGCTGCCCTGGGGCGCACTGACAGAGGCGAGGCTGCCGGACACTGGCGCCACCGGGCCCTCTGACCACCACCAGTAGGCAATGGGTGAAGTGTCTTGCCCAAGGACACAACGACCGAGACTGTCCAAGCCGGGGCTCGACCCGGCAACCTTCCGATTACAAGACGAACTGCCAACTCTTGAGCTGCCCTGCAACTAGATCTGCAACTAGAAATGATGGTGGTTTCACACATTCTTAGTTTTCCTTCCATATTAAAAGTTCTTGCGGTTTATTTTAAGTTTATTGAGTCTGTAGAAGAAAATTAATACTGCGGTGGTATATCAAGGTGATCGTGCAGGGAAACCAAACTGTCCTCAGACAAAACATCATTCATGTCAAGCTCTCCATGTGGGTGGTCGAGCAACCAGATGGATGCAGACACTTTGCAGTCATGCTCTACTGCGTGCATCAGGCATAACCATATCAGTAGATGACTACACTAATTAGACATTAGCCTTTTTTTTTTAAATCTCCATTAATTGCCTGCTTTGGGAAGGAGGCCAAGCACAATATCAATCTAAAGGCTTACAGTTCAAAAATGAGAGTGCCAGTGCTGCTGAAATATAACCTATAACCATCAAGCTGATCAGAATTGCAACAATGGGGGGGGGATTCACATTTGACCCATGGACCGATTCAAGAAATATTTGAGGATATATAATCACAAACCGATAACGAAATAGTAACATTTGCCGTAAAAGTTGCTCATTCTGAAAAAGGAAAAAAGAAAGTGTAGTTTCTTATATTGGGAGGTACATTTTTGGTCTAAAACAGACAAACAGACACATCTTTCTTGTTGAGATCCCAAGGTAGCATCAAACACTACTCCCTGTCCTCGACCCCTCCAGTGACCTATAAGCTTCATTTAGGAAGGAAAAGCTGCAGCGGTCCCTGCTTCATCATTAGCTTACTGGAAAGCCACTTAAGTGCTGAATGTGCAAGAGGCAGAGAGGAGAAGACAGGAGGAGATACAGCTTTACGCATAGTAAACGTCTGATCAGGAGGATGATACAGCTCAATAAACTAATTCTGAATAAATGCCGTTCCTGAATAAATCAATGAATCAGAGCTATAAAGTTAACAACTTCAAGAAATCACGACAAGTATCCAAAACAAAGAAGCAAGAGAGGGTCTAACGGAAATGAGAGTGGTGCAATGACTGATAAACATCATGGAAATTCTGCTGGGCAAAAATGTTAAATTACATGATAGTCCTACAGGCTCGTCTGAATGACGTAGACTACCTGCGAATCTCAGAGTACTTCCTGTACCTTCTCAAAGTGGACATACAGGAAGCGAGTGGAGACGACCCAGATGGTGCAGATACAAACCCTCCTCCCTGCTGGCTCACTGGCCACACACACACACACACACACACACACACACACTTGGATAAAAGCGAAGCTCACAAAGCTCTCACTGCTGTTGCTGAGACTGCTCTTTCACTACAGTATGAACAATAGGTGGTAGGTTTTTGGATTCAACTGTAACAAACCATATCTTAAGCAGCTATGGTTGTGGATCTCTAAAACACAAATTGTATTTCTTTATAAAGATACAAATTTTAAATTAACGGGCAGGAAAGTTTCCACTTCTAGCCACAGACTGTAAAAAAAACAACAACAAAAAACAGACGGACAAAGCATAACGTGCCTGGAAAGTGAAGCCAATGCAGATCTACCATTAAAACATGCATTCTTTTCCAATGGCCAGAAGCTCATCTAGTTTAGAAATAAAGTAAATAAGTCTATGAGAAAATGGCAGTTGGTTGCCTTTATTTGTGACCTCAATAAACATTTTAATTTTGCCTTTGTGCTTGTCAGCTAGTTTCAAGTTTTATTCAGCAAAACATCACATTTATGTGGTAGCAGGTAGCAAGCGAGGGAGGTAATGGGCACTGACATTCAGTGACATGCATCAGCAACTACCAAATGCACATAAGGCAAAACTTTCTTTAACTTTAAAGAGACAACTAATTGGAGGTACTGATACCACTCACTGAACCATGAGTGAATGGTATATACAATAAAGGGCGATGCTTGTTACCAAGCTTAAAATGACCACTGGTGACCAACCACCAAATGAAAAGATGTCAAATCCAAATCTAGTTTATTTATATAGCACGTTTAAAAACAAAAAGTTTGCCCAAAGTGCTGTACAGAAACACAGGGTAAAACACAAGATACAACCACTGACACTCACATAAAACATAATAAAACACATAAAAACCATATCAACTCAAGCCAGTTTGAACGCTATCGAAAAAAGGTGTGTTTTCAAAAGCATTTTAAAAACAGGAAACGAAGATGCCCGTTTAATATTTAAAGGCAGCGTATTCCAAAGTTTTGGGGCCATAACTGAAAAGGCTCGTTCTCCTCTACGTTTAAGCCTTGATTTTGGGACAACCAACAGCAGCTGGTCAGCTGATCTGAGGGTCCGTGAAGGAATATAAGGCTGAAGTAACTCGGAAAGGTATGGGGGAGCAAGACCATTAAGGCATTTATAAACCAGTGTTAGGACTTTGAAATTAATTCTGTGATGAACAGGAAGCCAATAAAGAGAAGACAGGATAGGTGTTACATGTTCGTAGCTGTGGGTACCAGTTAAGAGGCGGGCAGCAGCATTTTGAATGAGCTGAAGACGAGCAAGAGATCGTTGGCTGACTCCAAAAAAAACAGTGCATTACAGTAGTCAAGCAAATTACTCTGTGATTCGGCTTTTAGGTGGGACTGCCATTGACAAATAGCTATCATGAGTGTGTAGCATCTCTCAGTAGCTCTAACCATCATTTATATAAAAGCTATGTTTCTAACAGAGTGCCTATATGAGAAATAATGCCTTACATTAGGTAAGTTACAACTAACTATGAATTTGATCAACTAAAAGCACTTTGTTCTCATGACACTTTCTGAGGACTGACGTAATGCTGGTGGAGAAAGAGTTATTTATATTTACTGACGAGTCAGTCATTGCACAATGTACCTTAAAGAATGCAGTTCCTTGAATGGCCAGTTGGGGCAAAAATAAGCATGTTTACAACCTGGTATAAAAATGGTTTTGGTCTCAAGGGTGAATTTTCATTAACTTGCTCTTAAAATTAAAGCTTTACATTATTCATTATTGGGGCTAGTGAACTCAAGGGTGAACTGCAAATATCTAACAAATAATATGGCCCAAGAAATGTGTTCTCCAATTTGGGTGAGTGCCTAATTAAAATTAAAATAGCAGGTATCTATACAATACATCGACAAAATCTGTGGATTCACTTTACAAACCAAGCTCCCTAATTTTAGCTGATAACTTAGCACTACATGATAGACTGAAAATAAAAGACAGATGTGGTTTTCTTGGCATGGCATTGGTTTATGCAGTCAGCATTTTAGTGTTTAAAACTGAATGTGAACACTGAGTGATGAGACAAAGCACACTAATATGATAACAACTTGTCAATGACATAAACAGGAGGCCTGCCTCCGCTTTAATTACTTTTTAAAACTTTTGGAGGATAACAATTGACCCCAAAAAATATATTATTTTGTATTCAATGAGCCTTACAAGCTGCAACTGAGTACATAAACTTATCATTTAAGTCTGAGGCCATCAGATCAATTGAAGCAAAGGGCAGTTTTCCCATAGGCTTCCAAAAAGGTGCTTCTTTTTGAAACCACAATAGTCACTTCCTGCTAGCCAATGAAAAAAATATACACTTCGGTTTGGCACTGGCTTCACTTTTGAAACATGGAAACTACATCCACCTTTTATATAGGTTATATGATCCTAACATAAAATCTGCAAAGGTCAAGGC
The DNA here is from genome assembly GCF_056152115.1 of Neolamprologus brichardi. NCBI lineage: Eukaryota > Metazoa > Chordata > Actinopteri > Cichliformes > Cichlidae > Neolamprologus > Neolamprologus brichardi. Next base: position 26,124,254 of record NC_142108.1, on the reverse strand, counting down.
TGTCATTCAAACTTTAAATAATAATTTTAAAGCTTAAGATATGGCTGTGTTTTAAGAGGAATTTTCAACAGTACGTCTACACTGTATATAAGCTGAAAGGCAGCTCTCTAAAATGCTGCCAAGGTAAAAACTACAGCCCTTACTTACTGTTACCAAGTAACCATTTATTTGCAGCAACACTTATTTTCTGTGAAAATTGAGGAAATGCAAATTTGCTTGATGTGATGTATTTTAATTAATTTTATTGTCAGTAATGAATTTTCATAAGAATCAATGTGCAAGAAACATAGAGAAGTAACCCAAATAGTCCTCAAATACTCAATCTGCTTAGCACAAAATCAACAAAGTATGCAAACAACAATTTCCCAGATCTTACACGCTGAAAAAGCCCTTCTCAACTTCACATAAATTAAGCAATTATTTAGCTGTAGTGCACTGAATTTGTACAATTGTAGGGCAAAGTCTAAATTCTTGCACCTACACAAAAATCTAAATTTCAATGGAAAAAGTAATAGCACTACCTGCTGACAGGAGTACATAAACAACTTCATCACTGACCTTAGAGCCTCAACATGTGGGTGAGATGGCTCTCCAAGCACAGTATTATAAGAACAGCTGAAAGCAGTGTGTCCATGATAAGAAAATATCAGTTTTCCACTAATTCCAGGATGTGTCTGAAATGCTCTAGCAGAAGTAAATACAGACACAATATACACAATGATGTGGAAATGTCACTTCAGATTGTAATGCCGGGAGAGAACTGACAGGACGTCTTCTACAACAGGCCACGCCCTCTTTGGAAAGAACGGCCCTGAATGCTGGCTCATAACAACTCAGCAGTTTATTTATAACATCCCACGGTGAGTGAGCTTATGAGAATATCTTCTCATGCAGGCTGCACACACCTGTCCTGAAATACAGGACTCCTGTTCTGTGAGAACCACCAGCTGGGTACATACATTACATAGATGCATAGCATTGAGTGTGACTGCATGCCTGGCCACATTAAGGGAGAGAGACATGCCACTCAAAGAATCCTTGGAAATCTATGGGTGGATTATGCAACAGCAAAGATGGTGACAGACATACAAATCCCAGGGGGGAAAAACCTTGTTGGGGCAAAGTCTGCAAACCCTTTCAGCAGGTTTTTTATCAAATTATACTACTGATTCTCTATATAAAGAGTGGGTCACTGAAATAATCACCCTCTGCACCACTTACTGCGATAGTTGATGCAAGTCCAAGTGTGCCTTAGAATTTTACATCAACCAAACACTATTACTGCAACTGCCTAAAAACCAGTTATTGAGACATGGTACCATGTTAGGTCGATATGCTGCAAAGGTGTTATGAAAAGACAACATATAACAAAAAAAAAGCTAACGACACTCTAGCATATTGGCTATTTTCTGCAATTATTGACAGATGTGCACCAGGATATTTTGCCATAAAATCTTTCAACACCACTGAGTTACTGGGCACAGAAGCACCCTCTACTTCAGCTACACTACAGGACTACCTTACACCACATACCAGTATATATATTTGTTTTGACTTATTTGAGTTGAGTTGTATTATTTTTATCTTTTTAAATGACCTCCTATAATTATTATTTTTTATTTACCCTGTGCTTCTTTCTTTTGTGTATTTATGAGCTTTGTAAATGTCATATTCCACTGTTCAGACTGCTGTAACATGTATTTCACATCTTTGGGATAAATAAAGTAAATCTTGTATGCAGCCTTGACGCACGCTCAATCATCTTCATGTTCAGTGTTCATCTCCTGCTGTCCACTGAAATAACAGCTGATTTTAGATCCTGCTTCAAAATAAATAAGTAAATAAGTTCCCAGAGGCATAGAAAGATAGCAGTCAAGTGGCTTCTACAGGAATTTTCAAGACACTTCTTTTTTTTTAATATTAAGGGCACAACCACTAAAGATTATTTTAAAAACTATTAAAATTCTAAAGACAAAAAGGAGCAAGTCTAGAAATTGTGGAGTTAGATAGGAGAACCAACAAAAAAGATCAGGGGGCAAAAAAATAAGGAGAAACCCTCAGTTTTCTCAGCTGGCTCAGCAGTGGGGTGAGGTGAGCTGAGGGGGGATGGAAGGAAATGAGGGGGGGCTGAGGCAGGCTGGGTGACCTGGCCCTTTGTTGGCAGATGGTGGGAAGCGCCACCTTGGCCTCTCTCTCTCTGAATGCTAAGCAGCAGTGCCATTGTCTGGCAAGTGTAGCAGCAGACGCATGCGCTCGGGGTCTCTCTGGCAACCAGGAACAGACAAACTGCCCCCCCCACTCCTCCATCACACACATGTTCCCCCACAGGAACCACAATGACACACAGCAACTTCGCCAAAGAAGAAATTCCCACACACAAGGCCAGACAGAGAGTAATATGATCCCACTCTCCTGACCTTAGAGGTCACAAGAGAGTGAGAGGTCAGCCTAGTGGCAACACTCAGACGGTCTGTTTACATACAGACATAAAACTCAAACGCTGTACAGTCTAGTGTATTCACAGGAATCTGTAAAGTAACAGGGAAGGCCCAGAAGAAATTGGCTTAGTTTATTTTACTGTTAACTTCACTAATTTGATGCAGATACAGTTTAATTTAGACTGCTATTTCCTCCTGATAAAATTGAATACAAAACCACTGCAGAATGCAGACTCCAAAATAACTACCGAGGTGATCACCTCTTGAACCTACACCATCAACAAATACACACCCACATTCATCGGTCAAACATCGGAACCAACATTTACTCGTCTCCTTGAGTTTGTTTATCCTGCTGAATGACATCAGCCAGCATGACTTTGACACTTATATATTTCAAAAGAAATTGTATTTCCTGTCTGCAGCGTATATGTTGAAAACAACAAGAAAACAGGGCTTTGAAGTGGCAACAGGTGTAAAAGTTGTTTTTAGAGCCCAACACTAAACTGAGTGATTTCAATAACAATAATAATAATGAAAACGTGTATAAAATACTACAAAAGAGTAATAAAAATCTGTACCATGTGGGACCTTCCTGCTGTGTATGATGTATTTAAAAATAGTGCATTGTCAAAGTGAATTGACAATTGCATTTCTGCTCTCTGGATAGACTAAAGTGTATTTTATGCTTCACTAAATTAAATCAAAAATAATTGAAAATATTTGTTTATCATTGGTCTGATTATTTCTTTTTTGAAGAGAGCCCACAGCGTCTTTTTATTGCTTAAGAGCTAAAAAGAAGTTAACGTGCCACACCAGGCATTTTTTTTAATCAATCAATAACAAAAGAACAAGGAATGATCAGAATTTCAGTGAAAGTAATACTCATTGTGAACCCTATCCATTTTTTGACACTGATCTGGGTTATAGGGTCACAGTATAGTAGTGTCCCTTATCAGTCACCTCTGCCAGTTCTTCCTAGGAGGACACCAAGGTAATCTCTCAAGAGTGTCCTGAGGTTGGCTCTGGGTCTCCTCCTAATATGGACAAACCCAAAACACCAAGGTGCCAAGGACAGCCTCCTTGTCAGGTGCCTGAACCATCTCATTTGTTGCTCATCTATGTGAAGGGCTCTACTCTACCTTACCATGGTGCTGGGTCATGGGATATGTAGGGGAGTGCGGGTGGGGTCTCCATGCCCAAGTGGTCCCAGAAGCTTTGTTGTCATGAGTTATTTGCCCCTAGTAGGACCTCCCTAGACAAACTTATCCTAGGTGAGGGACCAGACTAAGTGTGATTCAGAAAACCCCGCTAAAGAAAAGGAATACAGAGAAGCCATTTGCCCTGCCCAGGATTCCAGGGCCCCGCGCAGGAATCAGGCCTATTAGAGGACCTTCGGTGGGCCCAGCCCGAAAGAGCCACATGAACCCACCCTTCTATGAGCCTTCCATCCAGAGGAGCCACTGGGGTTCAGTGCAAAGTGGATGCCACTCGGGGAGAGAGGTCCTGGCAGTTTAATCTTGTTGCCATAACTAGCTACAGGGACATTATAAAATCTTTTCTCTCTAAAAATCACATTAATTCAAGTCAGTTTTACCCCAAATTTAATCTCAAATAATCTCATAAAGTAACCGGCAATAGCACAACATACCAAATAAGGCAGCGTGGTTAAGCTAATTTTTAATAACCGTGACTTACAATTACACGCAAAAAGTGGATTCCTGTTATCTGTCTTTCTTAAACAAAGTTTAAAATGGATAAGTGGAGGTGGTGTATTTCTGTACTCAGTCAGTAGGCCCTCACTATCATGCACCTGAAAGTAGGTTAAGCAAATGTAGCACCAATTACAAAGAGCTTGAGAGTCAAAAGAGGCCATAGCACAGCAGATAAAGAGAATGTTAATCTTTTCTGTTGTGTTTGGTTTACTGACAGACAAATCAAAAAAATTACAACATGCAACAAATCAAGAGGGACCTTTATACTACCACCTGCTACAACCAGCAACTTGGTGCCCCTTACAGATGTTATAAACACAGGGCGGCTCTGACTGTGGGAGGCAGGAAATCAGGTTGAGCCATCACACCCCAAAGCCACAGCAGAAGCTGTCAGATCACAAAACAGATACATCTCTCTGCCACCGGCAGCCAGGAGACATCAACTTAATCCTCTCTCACACACACTACTGACACCATGCTGTAAATAAAACACAAGCTGACATAACCACTATGACTTCACCAAATTGAGGGTAGAGATTAAAACTGGACCATCCCCTAGTACACCCAAAGGAGAGTAAGAGCACAAGGCCGTATATAATTATTATTATAAACTTTTTATATATAATTACACAGTGCCTGTTAAATATTTGGAGACAGATTCTCAGGAGAACAAACAGAAATGGTTGTGAAGGAATTTTAAAGATTTCTCAGCTGACTGTAATCATACCAAACCAGACTTCATTATAAGAGTCAAGACGGTCATTAAAACAAGCTAGCATCTTTCTGACGGCTGTCACCATGACAGCTCAGCTCTGGCACTGACAGGCCTCTCCGGATGCACAAATAAACAAAACGTTAATGTAAAACTGGAAGCTGTGTCCATTTCCCACAAGCCGGGCCTAAATCTTAAGCAAGTACCATTAGCTCCGTTACATATAATAAAGCCACAGGAAGCTGCACTGCTTTGCGACGCTGCATTGACGGACTTGGACACTTGCTAGCATTAACTAGCTGGCACCGTGCAATAACTGCACCTTGCTAGTCAACAACCAAAGCTGAACAAAGCCGGTAACCGGTGTTGAGATACGGTGATAAAGCTTTACTGTACCTAATAGTACCTCTTTATTTAACATTATCATGTACCACCACATTTATTGGAACATGCCAGTTATATCTGATAATCAGTGGTGTGGCGTCAACTCCCCCCAAAATTAAACTCGCATCTCCGTTAGCTTTGACAACCGGCTTCGGGAGCTAACGTTAGCACAGTTAGCTAGCTAATTGTCCCCTCCCCTCCCAGCTCCCTCCAAACGAAACCATCATCCCCACGTCCAACCTCTGCTATTAATCGCTAATTAAACATCTGTATGTGCTACAGTCACAGGGGAAAATTATGCATGAAAACACAAGTAATTTCTGCGTTACCCACGTCAAAGGATACTGGGGTGGCTGAACAGCGCCGGGCTGAGGAGCAGTTGGGGCTCCCGGCGGCAGAGACACGGAGGTCAGGGTAGCCCGCAGTTGGCTCGACGGAGAGGGGCCACTTCCAGGTCCGCTAACTGCGACAGCGGCGGGTTTGGGGACCACTTTCGGTGGCAAACTCATCGCAAAAAAATCAATAACAAATAAAAACAATATCTTAATAAATACTGATGCAAACAGCGCCTAGCCTGCATACATAGAGCAAGCGTTGCGGATTCTTGAAGCAGGCCCCAAAATCCCTTTAACGAACTGGGATAACGAAGCTCGAATAGCAACACAAACGTCTTTTTTCATGGAAAGTCGCTGTTAGGATCAGCGGTGCTATTCATGGGGACGGTGGGAGGTTTAGCCTCCCTCACCCGTCCGGAACCTCTGCGGATCCGGCTCGGTTCGTTTCTGTTTAAAAAAAAAAACAATCGCCGCGATCTTCAACCTCCCTCGGCGATCTACCTTTTCTTCTCGGCAAGTGTGTTTTCTATCATTTTTTTCGCACATAGATGAGAGACTTCGCCAACATGGCGTTGCGGCCGCTTCCAGCAGTCCGGGCAGGACAGATGATTCGGCAATCCTCGGCCAGTTACGGAATCGCTCGGGTGATCAACTAACCTTCAATCAAAACACGAAAACGGCGTGGCTGACGCTCCCCAAATGTGTTCCAAATCAGTTTTTCACTATTTTAAAATCCAGTTTGAAATTAGAATTAATAACGGTCTCATCACGACTGTAACTGCTAACTGTAACAAACACGGCTCCTTTTATTACTACTAAAATAAATTAATGAGATTGCACAGGTGTTTATAGTAAATTAGGTATCTGTATGGACAAAAATAATCATCTTACGTATTCGGCTATTGAAGTACCAGCGCTGTGCGTTAACAATTGTGTGTTATCACTGCCATCTACCGTTCTCGCGTTTGCGTCGCAAGGCATTTCCCTTAGATCAAGGATGCCCAACTAATTTACTTCATAAGTCGATCTCAAGTAGGCAAGACCAGTGAAATTAATCATGAATTTAAAGATCCTAATTCATTGTTCCCAATTCACCCCTTTTAAGTGCACGAATATCAAACAAATTACGGACTAAATGCAACCCCAATCGACCAAACTGGTGCATTATGACCTGGGAATACCAGCATTACAACACAGCACTGTTGTTTTTTTTGTTTGTTTTTTAAATTATTATTTTTTTTTTTTTAATTAAAGTGAGCCAGTGAAAGACCCTTTACCCCACTTAAAAATCTGAGACACAAGGAAAACAATTTGAGATTGCCTTCCATATTCAATCTATTCATTTACAAAACAGATGCCCAAGATGTTTTAAGATAGTCCAAGGAGGAATCCACATCTTGCATCACCTTAAAAGGACTAGCAGTACATTTTATTGAAAATTTTCAGTAGTTAATGACTTAGTGCAGTACCTTAAGTTGGGAGGTGGTGAAAACAATAGAATTAGAGGACTTAAGAAAAAAAAAAAAGAAAAAAAAGAAGATATGCATCAGCTGTACATCCTTTCATCCTCTAGTACCCTGCACGCATAGGCAGGGTAATGACCATGAAGGAGCCAGAACATTTAGAAAAAACAAAAACCTCAAGCTGTGAGCCAATTTCCACCCTCATACATGCTAGTTTTTCTAATCATATTTTGTACTAGTTTCTGACAAAAATCAAAACTGGTCTACATGAAATGTTCTGAATGCACAAAGGTTTTGAACATGTCTGAGCCATTAAAAATCTGATTTATGATCAGGCAACATGTGCATTTACACCTATAACTGTAAAAGACAAAGTAACCCAATATCAGAAATTCAAATTACACCTGAATCAAGGCAAATGGAAGATAACAGAAAGCCAGATTATCACATTTAATCAAGAGGGATAATGAACTCCTCTAGGATTGTATTGCTAAAGGAAGGAAACCAAAAATAAAACTCCACTAAAGTGGAAGAACCTTACAGCATTAACTTCTAGTCTATGAATTTGGCAGGTGTCACCTGTGCCCAACTCTTTTTGTAGACATTTCAATGAAACTGATGCAGAAAATATTTCGCAAAAAGTCAAATGACACCCAAAATTATCCCAGGGAAGACCATTGGACCCAAACAAAACCTATGCAGAATCTGAGCCTCTGGTCACCGTGTGTCAGGTCAGAATCTTGCCTGTGAATTAAAGTGATGCATGAATCAAATAAACTGAACAAGGGAAATGTTTCTAGATTGGTTTTAATGTACAAAATTTGTGACAAAATGTATAAATGGGTATGGCACATTGTGGCTTTGCTTACTCAAGTTCTGAATGACACTGACCAAACTGTACACATATTTTTGGAATATTAAGTGTTAAAAGGCAAACACTTGCATCATTAAAACAGTATTTTTACCCTTTAATGGCTTTAAAAAAAAACAAAAACAGTGTTAACTGCACTTTCCTCAGGTTAAAAAAAAAAGAACAACAACTTTTAATTCCTGGTTCACTTGTATAAAAGAACAAAAACTTTAAATATAACATTCAATAAAAGCAGCAGATAAAAGCTCAGTGGAAAGTAACAAAAAGTCCCATTAATCTGCTCATTTGAAAATATGAAGCCAGAAGAGTGGTTCCTCCATCGTAACTATCAGGTGGTTTTTCAAAGCGTTCAAACAAACCAAAAACAAAATAAAGCGACATTAAATCTCAATTTCGGGGAATGCAGTTTGCTAAAACGGTCTTTGCATAGAAGTAGTGAAGATTGCAATCCTTCCAACACAGCAGCCACATTTTGTCTCGATAAACAGCCTGATAAGCACTAAGTAGCAAAAGAGGACTTTCAGTGATACCTGCATCCCAGTCTCATGAGGCTTTGTCGGCATCTTAAACAACCCCCACCCCCAGTGTCAGTTTCACTCCTGTTAAACTCCGTGATCAACGAGGCATCACCAAAGCTCACACTTGTGATTTGGGTTCATGGGAGTATCTGCTTTGCATCCAAAGTGCTTTGAGAATTCACGTGAATTTGACACTGTGCCGATGACCCTGAATCTCGGAGGACTGTGAGGATCTGTCATAACGCCCTCATGTGAGCTCTCGGGTGTCTTGACAGAGCACCATACCTGTGAGAGGAACAGAGATGAGACAAAAAGAATGAGTTATTTTCCTACCTAATCCTTCAGAGTTATTCAAAAAGCTGTTGAGAATAATTTGCTTTGGTGCAAATTACCATGGCAACAGGTACATTTGAGAGGCAACAACAAGACAAGCCCAAAAAGTTTGATTTGCCTCCCACTTTGATTTTTTGAGTGATTTTCAATTCCACAGACTAGTATGTACTTTCCGACTATCATATTTTATTCATCAAGATCCAGTGTGTGATTTAAGTGTTCCTTTAATTTTTGAGCAGCATATCTTGACTTTAAGATCAAAATCTCTCCATTCAAACCTGTCCCCTCCACCACCCATCTTATAGCAGTGTTTTAGCATTGGTGTTTATTACAGAGTTTTACACTACAAGGCTTATAATAGGTCTTGTCTTCCTACAGCCATGGTTTTGCATACAATCGAGATCTGTGACATACCAGCTTTCTTAGAGCCTGTCAGAAAACAACAAGAACAAGTGTGGCAAACTTGTGTATCCTTTGAGTGTGGTAAATGCAACGCTGAGAACCAAGCCAAGATGGTAACCACAAATTGTTATTCTGAACAGTTTACAGCTCAATACACATCTGGGGTGTGCTTTAAGGCTTTAAAACAGAAGCAGTGTTGGTACAAACCTGGGCAAACCCCACGAAAAACAGCTGATGGTTCGTCATTCCCAGCGCTGGCAGCGTGGCCTCCTCCCCATTCTTTTTAATCCAGTTTAAATAAGCCTTCAAAACAAGAAGCACCTCAATTTACTTCTAGGGCATCACTTTTGCTTCTATAGCATTTGGTCATCTGCCTCGCAGCTTATGACCTTTCATTACATGGAAAGAATGTGTGCATGTGAAGTAGTAACTAGAGGCTGACAAGGCCACTCATAGCCACCTGTTGCATTTCCAGGCTTCACTGTAAACTAGACAACCTTTTTCCAATACAGATTAATGGATATGACCCACAGCAGGCCTGAGATAAACTGCTACAGGGGCTTAATGGCAAATCTGTGCACTGCTCTTCTGACCTTGTAAGCATGCAATGTGTCAAAACGTGGTTATAACCCAAATACAGTCTTATACCAGCATTGCTCACAGAAAGCCCCTTTCTGCACATTTAAATATTTCATGAGGTTTCAAGGTGAGCTGTGCTTCTTATCTGACAGACGTTGTAAGCAGCCTTGAGTCCACCGTTGTCAGCGATGTTTTCTCCCAGCGTCTGTCTTCCATTCAGAGACTCTTGGTTGATGCTGTAATTGCCATACTGCTCCACCATGCACTGGGTCTGCGTCTTGAAAGCTTCAACAGAAGAGTTCTTCCACCAAGGGCGTAGGTTTCCATCTTTATCATACTCCCTGCCTTTGAATACAAATATTATTAGTTTAGGTCAAGTTTAAGTCACTCTGAAAATACAAATTAAGAATTTTACCTTGGTCATCAAATGCATGAGTCAGCTCATGGCCCATGACAACTCCAATTCCACCAAAATTGAGAGCTCTACACAATAAAGAAAATTTAGAGGGTTGTTAAACAGACTTGCTGAGGTTTAAGTCACCAACAATGATTTAAAGCCAAAACGGACATCTTTTGATCGCCTATGATATCGTCACCCATGATGAATCAGACCTCAAAGGCTTAAATAGTGTAGGTGCTGGTCTCAAGTGTGAGAACGTCATTTGTATTTCACGTTAATCTAAGTGGCTACTGGCTTCAAGTGAACACAAAGACTGAAAGGGTGGAAAATTGTGTTTGGGTGGAACAGCTGTTAGCACTGTTGCCTCAAAGCAGCAGTTCTGGATTTGAATCTCAGTAGTATATGAATGTGAGTAAATGTGACTGTCAGTTTGTCAGCCAAATATAAATGCTTTTCACAGCAGAATAAAGTTAGCGTTAATTACTTCATTTAGCAAACTCTGATAGAACATTGAGAACATACTTAGGCCAAGAGCGACTGTAGAATGGAACTTGCAGGATTCCTGCAGGCAGAACCATCTCATTTTTTGTTGGGTTGTAATAGGCATTTACTGTTGGAGGGGTCATGCTCCACCTGCAAAACAAGGCACAAGAATGCACCTCATGAGATCAAGGTCCTGTTCCCACACAGACTTCAGATCAGTTTGAAACTAATGGGAACCTTAATCTAACCACTCCTCCATAGCTCAATTAGAGACAAAGTTTGGTTCTGCTACATCAGTACAATGCACACACGCCAGTAGAACTTCACTCCCATAACCGTGTGCTACCTCCCATGTGAGAAGGATGGTGGGAAAGAGGGTTAAAACTGAGGAACTCACTGGTTTCGGTTGGGAGGTTTCCTCAGCTGGTCTGCAGTCACTCTGCCTGAGAAATTGTAGTACTGCATAACATTCTGGAAGTAAAAGCCTGACACCACAGCAAACTGAAAGGAATCAAACAAAATAAAATTCAGCATTTTAAGCAGGCAAAAGAGACCATGACAAACAAAAGTGAGAAGTTAGGACCGGTAATCCACTTTTCCATTTACCCACATCATTGAACACTTTATCCAGTTTCGTGCCATTCATGATGAATTCAGGATACCCGACCATGTTGTATATTGCATCTGCCTGTGAAAGATGACAATTTGTAAGAGACATATTTTCACAGCAGATGGCAGTGCTGCATTTCTCTGCCACTTCTACACAGAAAACAGTTCATGCACAGATGTCACCATAAAGCATCAGGGGGATCCTTTATACCCACTTTTTCTTTTGCTGCCTTTTTTGTTTCTGTGTCCATCCAGCTCACATACTTCAATCCATCCTGAAATGCCTGCTTAATTTCTGTAACCATTTTCTCCGCCTGAAGCACAGGAAGACAAAGAGACGTCAATTCTCTCGCAGATGCTATTTTGAAGGAAGAACCTTGAAACACTTACAATGGCTTTGCTGTCCTCAGCAAAGGTGGCTTTGACAAACATCGCGCCAAGAGCAAAGCCCAAGGCACTGTCTGTGTCGCTGACGCACAGCTTCCAGCGTGGAGTGCAGCTCTGCAAAAAACCCAAGACACGTTAAAGAAAACGATGCACCCTTCACTGGTTGTTAGGTATCATTTGCCTTGGAGTGTTTTTTTTAGGCTGCCATATTTTGCTTGCTTCAGATTAGTCACCATCTCCTAGATTTCCTGGATTACACATGACTAATCTGCATAAGTTTTAACTTGCTGCATTTAAATTGCCTAGAACCCTGACTACGATAAACAGATCTAAATGGCTAGAAATGAATTCACCAATTTTGAAGTGGAGGTCTGCATCCTGCTTATTGCATTCCTGCTGTTACAATATATAATTAAGACGTAACACTACTATTTTTTTGGAACAATTTTATGAAGGATGCCAAGAGCTCTGATAGAAAGTGAACCATATACTTGATAAATTGCTTTGTCTATGACCTTTGTGCTGTTATTTTATCTCTCTAGGCTCAGCGATTGTATATAGCTCACAGCACTCTACATGCCACACCCAATTTTTGATGCTGCCCTGAGTCACAAGACACTGATACTAGAAACTTTAATTTGTTAAGTAGTTACGTTTGTCATTTTCCCCTTAATCTAAAATACACTTTAAAACACACCTCAGTTATTCAAATTAAATTCTGCAATTACAACATTAATTTTTCTCATAACTGTTTTTAAAGATTTTCCTTGTATTTGCAAAGTCTAATTTTGCTACCTCTAGACTAACATAAGTTTATCTTCAGGTAAAATGACAGCTGTAGGCAAAAAAAGGACGCAAGTGTTCAGAGCAAGAAAACGTTCCAATCCGCTCGGCATACAGATGGAAAATGAGATGTGGAACAGAAACAAAGACGCACGCGGAGTATTGTTTGTTATTTCAGCTTGACCCCAGTGGGTAACGAGACAGGGAACAGATCTTCCTCCAATAAGGGATGAAGTCACTGGAGTATTCACAGTCAAACAGGAAGCACATCTTTAGAGATTGAGCTGACCTTCCACAAAGTTTTATTTTGTTTGAAAAATAAAATCTGTAGTATCATTGTGTTTAGTAGAGCAAATCATTTGGGTTTTATTTAATGTAAAAATAACTCCATATCAACCTTTGCTCTGTAGAAAGTTGAAATTGTTAACTGCTCTTAGTATGTCAGCCATTTTTTTTAATTATAGGAAAGTACTGTGAATACTTTGCATTCACAAGACTGCAGATTATCTGTACTTTTTCTGGGGAGGTGTGACGTCATTTACTGCCACTGTATTTATGTAGCAGCCAACTCAAGACCTGGATAGTTTAACTCCGCTCTCTACAAAGTTAACATAATGAGTGAGGTGAGCAAACTTGCTGTCATTTTTGTGAATGCACCCTTTGATCTGAATTTAAATGTCACAAGACTGTATGCTTACATTATGTCACTGAGCAAACTCTTAAAGCAGGAATTACTCAACAAGCTGTCATTTCTGAATCAACCCAGAAACTTTCAAATGCAAGTAAAAACAAAGAAGGATGCAGTTTGGAGTTTGAGTGTTTTCAGAACAGGAAACTGCAGATTCCTGTTACTATGTCTGCATTTTATGAAGTGAACACTTTACATATTCATTTTATTCTTACTTCTGCTCCTAGCTGTTACTGCCACTCGTTTCTGAGAAAGTGCATATTTAATTCAATTTTATTTATATAGCGCCAAATCACAACAAAAGTCGCCTCAAGGCGATCTATAATGCAAGTTTGAGCCTTCTGCTATTAGACACCTCTCCAGCTTGGATTCTGAAGACAGACACCATCTCTACTTTAAGAGTAGATGCAAGGCTGTTTGATAAAGCTCAGTTAGGGCTGGATCAGGTGACCTCAAACCATCTCCTAGTTATGCTGCTATAGGCTCACCACTGAGAGACCCCCCCCCCCCCCCATCCCTTAAACAGCCACCAGACTACAGGAGAGGAAGACAAATGTTAAAGTTCTTCCTCCCCACTGCTGCCAAATGGTTGCACATATAAGGGCTGTCTAATTGCTAGAATTTGTAGAGTCTTTACAATATAAACTGCCTTCTGATTACTGATGTGAACTTAATTTACTTAGGATCACAAAAGGATAGAACCATCCCTACAGAAGCAGTATTATAGAAATACATAAAAATTGATGTGGCACAGATTTAACATTAACACCAGTTAAAGCTGGTTTGACATGTTTTTATATCCAATTTAACTGCCAGTGCCCAGATGCATTCCAATATGCCCATCGAGTGTTGAGATAACCAGGAAGACATTGATTATAGTGACAAGGCCTAAGGCTTCATCCCTTACCTTCTTGGTTCCATACATGACCTCAAGGAAACGCTGCTCTGCATCCTGGAACTTTTGGTCCAAAATTGAGGCCATCTTTCTCACTACTTTCATCATCATGTAGTTGTTGAGAACGCTTACCAAAAAAAAAAAAAAAAAAAAGTAAATGTTAATTGAAGAAGGGGCAATTCACAATAATAAATCCAAACAGTCGGGTCTTATCATGTAAATGTACAAGAGTTATTGTAGACTGTTGATCTCCTCTGCTCCATTTTATTCATTTGACTGCATAATAAATCTAAGGGAACAGATATTTACATAGCTGTGTTCACATAACGTTATGCAACCCGTCTTTGACATGTTAAAGAAAAAAAATGATTAAGAGTTTCTTTGCACCTCACCTTTTATTTGTTTTAGTTATGAGGTCAGACACTTTCTGGAGGTATTCTTTGGCATAAACCACCACTGGCTCCGATTCATTAAGTGACACAGAAGCAAACATTTCTCTGAGGTATGGCATCCAGTCCACTGCTGGAGCCAGAGTCTGCAACACACAAAACAAGCAACTGAGGAACGATGAGAAAAGTCTGGGCTTCTTTATAGTGATCTTAAAGACTTACATTCATGGTCATTCACAGTGCAGCTGACATTTGAAGTTTAAATACTGCAAACATTTGTTCTTCCCTTTGCCGATACTATCAAAACAGAGGCCTACACTGGAAGTTCAGCATATTTTGCCTATCTGACTTCACTCACCCCAAAAATCTCTAAATGGCAGTCACACAAAGGCTCTCAGTAAACCACAGCATTTCCTGATCTGGCTACAAGGTATCACATGCAAACATACAGTGTGCAGCATAAAGCCAGCCACAAACAGAACAAAGACATAAGAAACCTATAATATTAGGAAAAAAACATGAAATGCTTACTCCAAGCTTGAAGCAACAGAATCGCTCTTACTAACCAGTACTGTTGTTACACAAGAGTGCAGTATAAATGTGTCTTGTAGCAATCCACATCTCAAGATATACTCAACTGGGAAAGACTTTACACAATCGCTAACAAAGACATGCTCCAGGGCCTGTTAGGTCTGCAGTAGGAACTGAGGTAGCTTTGGAACCCCAGAAACATGCGGTTAAAGCTGAAGTTAGAAGACGAGATCTCTGGAGACACTCACTGTCAGGTCCTTTGCCTCCATCTTATTGTAAATGAGCTCCTCATCTCTTCTCTCCTCCGGAGGGACTGTGATGTTGGCCAGGGTGGTTTCAAAATCTAAAACTTCCTCCATCATGGCCCGAGAACCTTCCTTTGTGCCACCCAGAAGAACTCCCAAATCCACTAGAAAGTTGAGGTATGCTGTCAGATACTATAAAGAAAGGCAGCACATTGAGACAGGGTTGTATGGAGAAAATGTTTGAATGCATTATAAACTTAAATTAGGAAAGAATTCAAACTATGGACCCACATGCTACTATGCAGAGTTTATCCCCGAGGCCAAAATAGGAATATTAAATATTTTACTTCCTTTTGTAACAAGGCAGCGAGGCTCAGGGTGTGTTTAAATTACTGTGCACCCTTGCATGCAAACTGTCGTAACTAAAACCAGTCTAACACTGTAGACAATACCTTTGCATTTGCAGTTTTGTTGAGGTAGTAATCACGTGAAGGTAGTCCCAGGCTGGTCTGATCCACCTAGTGTTAAGAGAAACAGCCTATGACTCCGTATAAGCTCAAAATCAGCCCTTTTGTTTTCATTCGGCAAGTTTCTGCATTAGTCTGGCAACTCCAGCATACAGGCTAATGCAGAAACCTGCCGGAGATCCCACTTTTTCCTTTGTCATAGTCTTGTGAGACCCTACAAAAGGAATGAATTCATTTGAAAGCAGACAGACTAATACTGTAGCAATAACAAAGGAATCGGTCCAAGAATAACAGATAAAACCTGTCCTCGAGGAAGCTGTTAAACCTTTAACTTCTGTTCTCACCTGGATGATGTTAGTACTGGAGTTTTTGGAGTCTGTGCTGACATACACAGTGAAGAAAGGAGTAGTGCGCAAGTTGGCAGACACTGTTCGCAGAACTTTTTGGAAGTTGTCCTTGTCCCAAGGTTCAGTAAGACCCCATCCTCCGATCTGGAACAGACAGGAATTAAGCACACTTTCAGAAACTAATTGAGCCAAGAAAATTTTTTTAATTAAAATTGATAAAAATGATTTCTTTTAAAGGTGAATAACCATACCTGGTCAATTAGTTGCTGGAGTGGCTTAGCTCCCAGTTCCTCAATCTTGGTCTCATTCATGCAGGCCTCATAATATCGCTGGGCCTTTTCTTCAGCATCACTTAAACCTTTCATTGTTGTGTTTTCTGCCCAAATACAATGAAATCACACCAGTGAAAAACAAGCTAAAAATATGGGGGTAAAAGAAGCTAAAAACACTGAACTGCATTCAAATAAAGGATCTTTACCTAATAACTGCTTCATTACAAGCATGTTGTGTTCCCACAGGTTGCTGAAAGAACCCCAGCGGGACTTGCCCTCATATAGTGGGTTGTTTTTTATCCAGCCCCCACAAGCAAAGTTATAGAAGTCCTGGCAGGGATCTACGGATCGGTCCATTGCTCCCAGAACCGCACTGGCCACAGTAATGCAGGGCTCTGTTAGGCACAAGCCTGGGTGTGCTGTTGCACAAAGAAGAAAAACAGTTTTAAAGCATATTAAATTCATGGATAATTCACTTTCAGCATTATCAGCTAGTGGGAAACAACCAAAATGGATAATCTGAAAATTCATTGGGGGATCAGAAAACCAGGGTTTTCTGACCATCTGGAATCCATCATCTAAGAAGAACAAATATACAACCTGAAGGGACTGCGTATTGTAATATTCTTTAGAAATAATTAGCTGAAAAGTGATAGGTGGCAGGTCTTTTTTAGGAAGTGGCATGTTCCACTAATAAATAATTATTAATCAAAGTGTCTGATTAATAGATGAATATATTAAACAGAAAAGGGCAGAAGACTGAAGATTACTTCAGCAATCATTTCATTATTTCAACGGTCAAGTACAGTTTTTATACAAACACCACAAACATGTCTTTTGAGCAGTTTTAAATCTAAGATGACACTTTCCCATACAGTATATGTGTTAGTTCTCTAGAAAAATAAAGAGGAACCAAGCAGAGCACTGAGGCTTATAGATTCTCGGTTCTAAACATTAAAGCTGTTGAACAGAAACCTTTTAGCATTTACAGAAGTGTAAGCAGTGAATACCTCTACTACAAAACTTTCTGCAAGACCTTCAGCTTGTCCATATAAGGTATGAGACAGACTGAGCCATATGTGCTGTGATGAGGTTAGTACCCTTAGGAGGTTTCATCCTTGTTCCTTTTATTATTTCAAAGTGTGATCTGACTTGTGGTGCTGAATTGGAGGAAGTGGTATTACGTTTCCCATGGTAAATTTAAGGAAGCTACCATTGATGAGACACCACCAGGATGTCAATACAATTCCATAAACCCCTTTTTCCATAATGAACAAGGTCAAGAGACAGCTAGGGTTGTTTTTAAGCATCTAACAATCAAATTTATACTTTAGACCTTTTTCTTCCTCATCTCTCACATACAAGAAACTAATCACCACTAGCCAAAAATAATAAAATGAATAATTCGACAACACACTGTCAAGACTTACTACCTTTTCTTTCACTAGGTATATCAGCACTTTTGTGAAGGAATATTAGGACCACAATAATATACATTTAGGATTTTTGTAAAGCATGGGATTCTACCTCAGTTGGCAATTTTACTTTATAATTACAAAACAAATTATAATTCTATTAAAAAAAAAAAAATCATTGAATTGCATTATTGAAAATTCTCCTTTAAACCATCTTTCATTATAGCAAAGTTGATTTCCACTCTTGAGGTAAGATATCAGTACTGCCCATGTCTGGAGCTGGAACTACACTGAACAAAAATATAAATGCAACATTTGTTTTTGCTCCCATTTTTTATTGAGCTGAACTCAAACATCTGTGTATGTAGAAAAATGTTCAAAAGACCCATGATTCTCAAATCTCTATAAATCTGTGTTAGTGTTACCAAGATAATCCATCCCACCTCACAGGTGGGAGCATATCAAGGGACTGATTAGACAGCTTGAATAATGTACAGGTGTGCCTTAGACTGCCCACAATAAAAGGCCACTCTGAAATGTGCACAGTTTTGCTTTATGGGGGCAGAAAACCAGTCAGTATCTGGTGTGGCCACCATGTGCCTCACACAGGGCAACACATCTCCGTCGCATTGAGCTGATCAGGTTGTTGATCGTGGCCTGTGGAATGTTGGTCCACTCCTCTTCAATAGCTGTACAAAGTTGCTGAATATTGGGAGGAACTGGAACACGCTGTCGTATATGTCGATCCAGAGCATCCCAAACATGCTCAATGGGTGACATGTCTGAAATATGCTGGTTATGCAAGAACTGGGATGTTTTCAGCTTCCAGGAACTGTGTACAGATCCTTGCAATATGGGGCCGTGCGTTATCATGCTGCAACATGAGGTGATGGTTGTGGACGAATGGCACAACAATGGGCCTAGGGGATCTCGTCATGTTACCTCTGTGCATTCAAAATGCCAGCAATAAAATGCACCCGTGTTCGTTGTCCATAACATACGCCTGCCAGAACCCCACTGCCACAACATTGACATCAGCAAACCGCTCACCCACACGACGCCACGCACGCCATCTGCCCTAAACAGTGAAAACCAGGATTCATCTGTGAATAGAACGCCTTTCCAACATGCCAAACGCCATCGAATGTGAGTGTTTGCCCACTCTAGTCGGTGACGACGAACTGCAGTCAGGTCCAGACCCCGATGAGGACAACGAGCATGCAGATGAGCTTCCCTTAGACAGTTTGTGCAGAAATTCTTTGGTTATGCAAACCAATTGTTGCTGCAGCTGTCTGGGTGGCTGGTCTCAGGCAATCCTCTAGGTCAGCGGTTCTCAAACTTTTGCTGGGCCCCCTTTGTTTTACAAGAAAAATGTCATCCCCCCCCCCCGCTCTAGGTGAAGGCCATGGGCTGGTGTGGTTACACGTGGTCTGCGGTTGTGAGGCCGGTTGGACGTACTGCCAGATTCTCTGAAACGCCTTTGGAGATGGCTTATGGTAGAGAAATTAAGATTCATTTCACGGGCAACAGCTCTGGTAGACATTCCTGCAGTCAGCATGCCAGTTGCACGCTCCCTCAAAGGTTGCAACATCTGTGGCATTGTGCCGTTTGATCAAACTGCACATTTCAGAGTGGCCTATTGTGGGCAGTCTAAGGCACACCTGTGCAATATTCATGCTGTCTAATCAGCCCCTTGATATGCCACACCTGTGAGGTGGGATGGATTATCTCGGTAAAATGCTCACTAACACAGATTTATAAAGATTTGAGAACAATACTTGAGTCATGGGTCTTTTGTGCATGTAGAAAATTTCAGATGTTTGAGCTCAGCTCATGAAAAATTGGAGCAAAAACAAGAGTGTTGCATTTATATTTTTGTTCAGTGTATTTAGTTAACTTTGCTATACCAAAGTCTTTCCAGAAACAAATTTCGCCACTTGGCAGCTGGTTTGCTCTTGGTTGGGAAATACCCCCCCAAGCAAACACTTAGGGTTTTATTTGAAGTGTTATTAACATAAACATTTTTTAAATGGATGCCAAGACAAAATGTAGATGTATAGAAAAAGCTTAAAGTTTACAGACTTAGTTTTAATATAATTTCAAGTTTACTTGCCCACTCTTCATTTGGACCATTATAGAATTCTGTCATATTTACTTTTTTTTTTTACAACATTGAGTGCCATGCCTCCCTCTTCTATAAGGTCTCTGGCTTAGACTTGAAGAAACTTAATCCAGACATTCTAGTAAGAATCTAATAAGTCTAGTAAGAACAAACGTTGCACAACTCCCTATTTAATAAACCCCCCACCCTGCAAATTGCAGTTTTATAGTCTTTCCTTGTGCAGAACAATGAAAGAAAAAAAAAAAAAAGAAAAAAAAAAGCGCAGTAAGTAAGCTTTTTGCTATAGCTTCACATTTAGAAGTACAAATATAACCTTTAAACCCTGGAGGCAAGGATATTCAAAACAAAGCCTGGTGCCATTTTTTTTTTTTTAAAGGAGCCATGTCTCTTTGATTAAGCAAAGAGGCCAACTGGTACTACTGTAATTAAAATGGGTGTAGCATTCTTGTGTATCACTTCCATTTCATGTTTTGCAGAGGTGACTTTTCAAAACACTTAGGACAGCAGTGGTCAGCATTGTCACTTTAAAGCAAGAATATTCTGGGTTTGGGCCTTCTCTAAGGAGTTTGCAAGTCTTCCCAGTGTCTGCATGTTTTTTTGGCAGACACTCCAGCTTCTTCCCACAATTCAGAGGGTTAGGTGATTTTACAGTAAACTGGCTGAAGATGTAAATGTGAGCATGAACAATTGCCCATGTGTTAACACTGTAATAGCCCAAGACCTGTTCAGGGGGATCTCCCAATCCCACTCACAACCCTGAATTGGATAAAGGGAAGAAAAATGCATGAATGGGGTAGCGCTTGTATGTTTTGCTAGATTTTCTTGTGTATTGCTCTGGGTTTGTGGACACAAGGTCACCCTTTGCATTTCTACATTGCAAAAGAGTGTCTAATACATCAAGCACAAATTTGTTGATTGGCCTCAACTTTCAAGGGATCAAGCAGGGTCACCTTTGAGCCATCTATTAGTAAGTGTAGCTGTGACCGTTCTAAAATTTCTCCAACAATAATTTGTCTACTTCACCTATAGCTTTCACAAGACATGGTTGATGGGGCAAGGAGAAAGGAAAGTTGTGTGTAATTTTTTATTTTATTTTTTAGAAATAAACTTATTTTGAAAATTCTAATATTTTGATTGTTTCTGCATCATTTTCTTAGTTACTAGAAACAGCTGATTTTAAAACTTAAGTGTATAAGTTAATTACAGGCTAGGATTCTCATTCTTTTGTGGAGTTCAGAAAAAATAAAGATTAATATAAAATCACTGAAAGATCAAAAAAAAATAGTAATATTGAGGTGTCAATAAAACTTTGAACTCACTCCGTTTGTAGAAAATCCCAGTTGTGATGAGAGTTACGAACAGGCCCACTGACAGAACGCACACCAAGCACATTAGCCTCCTCTCCACCCGTGTCTTGCTCGGCCAACACGAGGAACGGCCACGCAGAAGACTCACCTACACATACACAAATCCTTTAGATGGCTTTTTTAAATTCAAAGCCACAAACACTACTGCATGAATGACACACAATGAGTGTATTTACTTGTGAACAAAAACTGGAAAATATTGTGTATAGACAAAGTTTCTCAGGGATTTGATGACAGGTATGGTTTCACAGCACAATGGCGTCTCCATTAGTCTCCTCAGCTCTCATACACGGAAAGAGGTCAAGCATACTTTCATTGTTTCCTCACTAATAAAAGCAGTTTACTTTTGGCCTAATATAAGACAAGACAACACTGAACTTTATCTGCTGCTTTTGGTGTTCACCCTTTAAATGAGTTTACCGATAACAATCTGCTGAAAAGTGGCTCAAAGACTCCAAGAGTCACTCATATCCTTCAATGGACACATTACAAACTCTGGTCAGTCTGAACGAGACTCTTATAAATAAATGGTGGCTTTTATTCATTCCACACACTACACTGTTTAAGCCAGGTATGCCCAAACTATAAATATAGGGATCAGATTTGCTGCTATTAGAAGACATTTTCACAAGTCAAATTAAAGTGTGATCGAAGCAAAGGCAGCTTCTTAAGTGAATTAAGCAGGTTTGGTGCAGAGCTGCACTTCTGAGCACAATTGGGATAATCACTGCCAAGTCTTTCTCACCTGTAGTCTGCCACAGTCTTAGGAAAATAAAAACCCACACTTTATACTTGAATCTAGACAGTTTGAACACTGTTTCAATCCTGGTTAAATAAAGCACCTAAAGAATGAACGAACTGAAGAATGAACTGCACAAAGCAGTGTCTGTCTGCATTGTATGGACATGAACAGTACACTGTTTAACTTAAGGAATGAGGCCAAATGCTCTATCTGCAGTCTCAGTGAAATCCTTTATACATGTTGAGTTCTTTCATAAAGCAGAAAATACAAAGGATTTCACACTTAAATGCTTCAGCGTCTGTGCGCAACAACTTCCTTGTGTGAAAACCATAAAAAAAAAATATAAAGACAACTTCATCTCAATGGGGAGAAAAAAAAAAAGCAACCAGTTTCATTCGGTTTTAAAACTAAAGTCAATTTGTGGAATATTCTTGCGTTGTGGTCTTCTCTTCCCAACCTGCTGTTGGGAATTCTTTAATTTAGCTAGCTTTATTATTTTTACTGTTGACATGGTTAATTTGTGCTTGATGCCACACTGAAAGCCAAGCGAAACAGTGGAGGCAAAGTTCAGATTTCAGTATTGTTTGAACTATAGACCGTTTTCAGTTATAGCACTGACAATTTTATTTTACAGGTGTTTTATTTTGTCCCCACCATGAATAAAAAAAATAATAAGAAGCTGCAATCTGCACCCAACATGTATGAAAATGATAAAAATGACAGCTATTTTTTTTTCCATCAATTCATTCCTTTTCTTAACTGCTTATCCAACCAGTTTCAGTGGACTGATACCAGCTGATGCTGGGTGGGAGTTGGGTGCACCCCGTCCATCACTGAGCAAAAACAAAATGCTGTCTCTGGACAGAACTGGAGGAAACCCACACAAGTGATGTGACCAGTTTTTTTCCGGTGACTTTTTCTGGAAGAGTTTAAAGCCTTTTTAAAAAAAAAAAAAAAAAATAATTATTCATTAACAGTATTCCAGTGGATCCAAATTTAGTTTGAGAACTACAGACACTGGGGAGGATATGTCCCAGCTCACTAGCGGTTAGGCCATCTTTCGTTCAACTGTCATGCAAATATACTCACTAATCTTATAATCTTCTATTTCATACACAGGCTCAGTTCAGAATGAGGCCTCTATTTAGATGTTTTGGCCAATGCAACATTACATGAAGACTTCAAATTCTTTCATGAATCAGAATAGGAATACATTTCTAAGTACTAGATATCTTAAAGTTACGGATAGACCTGTTAAACTAATACTACGGCTAGAGTGGCATCTTTTATTGAACCACTAAACGAGGGCAGCTTTGTTAAAAAGAAAAAACTAATCATAAGCCTAAGCCGCTGTTGGTTCATCTGTAATTGAAATTTAGAAAATGTGTCATCTTACACCAGGTGCAAAACCTCAGTTACACACTTACCCACATGTTTTATAATAATCCAGTACCAGCACGAACCAGTTTCTTATTTTTAGCCCAAGGTATTTACATTCTTACCTGCATGGGAGCTGATGGGTAGATATCGTCACTGGTGGAGTCCACCACATCCTCCTCGTCCAGGGTGGCTCGCCTGTATGCGGACATCTGAAAAGTCAAATTAAGAAAAGACTCTCTCAGCGCTTCCATGTTGCTTCAAGCATCTAATAACATCCCACTAACATGTGAGAGAGTTTTTGCGTGCGGTGTCTGTTCTTCAGGAATTTAAGGCAGAGGAGGGTTTCCCTCTAAAATCCATCAGGAGAAAACAAAATTATCCGGTTTACTTCTTTCACTCACACAGCAAAACTGCTTAGGGGGAAAAAAAAATGGAACATAAAAAACACCACGTGTTGGTCTGTCTTTCAAAGCACTTTTCTGCTCCCTCCAGTTCTCTCAACACCTCTAAACGCCCCCATGGCTTCAGGCAGAGAGACCCTGCAGCAAACTTCACAACAGTAGGAAAACCTCCTCCTCCTGAAAGTACGATCTCCTTGCGCTTCTCCTCTCCCTCTCTTCCTGAGCAAAGTTTCTGTAGACTTCCTTTTCGGCACGGTCTATGCAAACACGGCAACAGAGAAGCCGGAACTACTGAAAAACGGGAAGCAGCTCTGACTTTTACATGACTGAGACTGAGTGTATGGTACTGATTGTGTGAGCGTGCGCGTCTATGCGAGTGTGTGTGAAAGCACATACTCAAATGTGGTTTCACTTAGATTTGTGGAGGCAAGCGCGCAGTTGTAGTTCACGCCCTTTGTCTTTTCTATAGGACACAATGGACTGGGAGGAGGAGCACAGAAAAAACAACAATCTTTTACATACATGCTCAGTTTCTTTTGCAATTGTTACCTGAATGTCATAATAGCCACTTCTGCTCATGTTTAATCCCTCACCCAAAAAGGGGCACAAACATGAAAAAGCTGTTTTAAAAAAGAAGCTATCCGGAAGGGAAGCTGTGAGTATATATGCTGGGGAGAGTGATTATCTGATTGGGGACAGGTGTGGTGGAAAATTGGAGGGAAACGTAATCAGGACCAGAAGCAAAGCTAACAGGAATGAATATGGTCCAAGAATTACAAAATAAATCAGGAAGTGACAGAACAGAAATCCTGTACCATGACGTGTGAGTGGAACCTGTCATCGGTATAACCTAAACACATAGTTATAAGACAAAGAATATCTACAGCTGACCATCAGCAGTAATTCCTTCTTTGGGAAGTATATGTAAAAAGTAAAAGAAAATGTATCATGGCTCTATTTATTAAAGTATAATGTCTGGCTGATTTAAGTGGGTAAGCGACACAAACACCAATAATGCACAACCACACTAACTTTCCATTATAAAAAAAAAAATAACTTGAAAGGTAAGGTAAAACTAAGAATATTTCATAATAATGTATAGAAATAGCACTTCAAAGTTTCCTTTATGAGCTGGAGTGGGAAGCTGGTCACCAAATGACAAAGAAGTTTAACCCTATTAGCTGAGGCTTGCACATGGATCCATTTATTTGACAACACATCATATTGCGAATCGTTTTAATCTGCTGAAGAAGCTATAAAGATTTTATAAAGCAGCTGCTTTATTTTTGACCTGTGATAATGGGAGGGAGAGCAATAAGGTTCTCATAGCATTGTGTCTAGCACTGTAGCCTATTTTTGAATCTGCTGCCCAGCTGGAACACATGTTCTTCCTGTGGGTACTCTGGCCTCCTCCATGAGTCCAAACACATACATGCTAGCTTAACTGTTGATTCTAAGTTGGCCGTGGTTGTGAATGGCAGCGCGCATGATTATCTGTCTCTCTAAATGACTGGCGACTAGCTAAGACCCTGAACTGAATAAGAAAAATTGGATGAATGGTGATGCTTTTATGACCAAAAGAATATGGTCAGAAATGTGAGTAGGGGAAATTAGCTTTCTCTGAAGGGTGTCTCGGCTAAACCTCAGCATGATTTAGTACTGCGCTGAATCCTCACTGAGGGGAGATGTCATTTTTTGCATTTATACATGTGCATTGATCTGTGTGTATTGCTCTACCAGGAGGTTTTGTTTGGATCTGGAGCTGACTAAACTTCAGGAATAGTTACTTTTACTAAAATGCAGGAAGGCTGAGTTGATACATGTGTTTTTATGACTGTGAAAATGAGAAAATGCCTACACGTGCAGAAAACTAGCTATTTTATTAGCATAACTGTAAGCAAGAGACAGTTACAACTTTTGTTACACAGAGGTATCCTCCCTGTGTTACTCAATATACTGAGGTTATACCATATAATGCTACCAAACAGCCCTATCACAGCTGTTGTGGTCTGTGTTGCAGAAACACGCAGTTATATTACTGTGAAGGTGCACGTCATTCTGTGGTGCAGGGTACAGATTTAAACCATAGCTGTCTATCCTTTCATTTTCAGTGCTTATCTAGGTTGGGGTCACAGGGGCAGCAATTTAAGCAGAGATGGCCAGAACACCCTCTCCGCAGCCACCTCCTCTTCCAGGGGGACACCAATCAAGCCTGGTGGGTAGGGGTGGGACGGCTCCTCCAGGTAGAACGTGCACAAATGGGGACATGGAATATCAGTTAAATCCTACAGTGTCAACGAAACTGGATACACGATGGTTGGACATAAAGAAACTTTCATGAATGACTTATATAGTGTTTAGGTCTTTATTTAGTTTTTAAGATTTATCATGTTTATTTTCTTAAAAAGCATTACTTTCTCATGTCTCCTGTATTTCCTTTTTCTTCACTCTGTGTCACTACCACTCACTTCCTCTTTTGCAGTGTCATATGTGTCTTTGTGTGTTACTTTGCCACTTTTGTGATTCCCCTGCCCCACCTTCATTAGGTTCACCTGTCTTCATTTATTTTCACCTGTGCCTATCAGCCCTGTGTGTATATACTCCTGTCTCGCCCCGTGTCACTGGTTAGGCTGTCTGCTGTTCCACCTGGTGTGCCTCCTTGTGGTCTCGCAGATTACTGTGGTGTTTGCTCAAGCCTTTTGGACTTTGTTTAGACTTGTAATTCTTTTTTGGGTGTCAATGTTGCAGCTAAACCTGCCTGTTGGGTTCTACATTTTTCACCTTTAATCACATTTAAACAACTAAAACACGAAAAAACTGTTAGTGATGATGTTTAAATTAAGCAAAATTTAAAACCCATCTGAGTTTATGAATGTATTTATAGCAGCCTATTTCACAATAAATCTCAAATATTTGAATAATTGGACATTATTTTTGGGGAATATTAAACTACACACCACAATCTAGTTTCTTGCTTGCAATTTAAAGAGTCAATTTCCAAATGTTCCGATTATTCTCAAAGGCAATGTGCAATCTCCAAAAGTTGATTCTGTTCATCTGGACGTAGCGCTATGCTACGTCCAGATGAACAGAATCAACTTTTGGAGAGTTACTTTCCTGGATGATTGAGAATGCATCCAAACGCAATGTGCAATCCATTTTTAGAGCTAATTTGAAACTTCCAAACCTAAGGAGCTGCTTCCTATCACTTACAATTCATAAACAGATCTTTCAGTACAGCGACTGACATTACACAACTTTGTTTTCTAATACTCCCCATAGCCTGTTGCCTCAGTAACGAGGACAGGTTAAAAACAAAAAAACAAAAAAAGAAAAACTTTTGCAATAAATCTTGCGTGTACTGTTTCAGGGAGAGCTAGAGGAATTACTGGCTCCTATTGATACAGCTTTTCAGGCATTTCTGGTAACAGGAAAAGATCAGAGTGGCAAGGAAAGCGTTGACTGGATTGCTGCTTTTATTAACAAACTGCGCCACCCAGGTCACTTTCAGCAGCTCTGACATTGAACTGCTAGCTGTGAGGTTACACACACATTACATGCTCTGGAAGTTTTTAAATGCCATCTTGGTTGTTGTTTACATCCTGCCTCTGCCAACTAGGCAACCACGTGTAAAGTCATCTACTCTGTTGCAGCAAGACTCCAGACTATGCATCACAAAAAGTTGACTTACACAAGTAAGACTGTAGACTTTTGGTAGTAAATATACATATCTGCAGTTCACTAGTAAACACGTGAAGCACAAGAGGCCAGAGATATAGATCGTTCTTATGCTACAATTTCAACACTGTTAATAGGACAATGATTAACTTCAGCTGCCTGTCAACCCGGTAAATGTGTCACCACAATGCAAAACGCCACAGGGGGATATATTAAAAACATTTTTGCCTGGAGTATTTTGATCATCAAGCACATAATCAGACTCTAAAATAGTGCTTTTGTCCAATCTTTGTTTTTCCCCTTGTGGGCAGTTCACATGTTAGTCTTTTGACCAAAAACCAAAGCAGCGACTGAAATAAATGTTTACTTGATTAAGACTTTATTAGATTGTCTCATAAGCACAGCCAGAAGGTCAGATCCTTTCTTTTAGTTCCCACTTGTCTCTCATAAACAAAAATTGATGTTCCTACCACAAAAATCCTCGAGAATTCCATGCAAACCAGGAGCACAAATTCCTGTGATTCCTACTAAATCTTGGTTTCTATTGGGTGAGATTTATGAAATGAACCCCAATGGGAGGGGAACAGCTGTCAGTTGAAGTTAAACTGAAAATTTGTTGAGAAAGAGTGTTGGATTTGTTGGTACTGCCGTTCTTGGTCGGCTGCTTGCTGCTTAAATAGTTGTACATAAATAAGCGGACTTAAAAAAAAGAAATAGTTACTGAAGCAGAAGGAAACTGAAAAAAAATATTAAATTAAAAGGCTTTCATTCTGATCAGCGGTATAAAACTTACCAGGGAAGACACTGATACCAGCCAATAACTGTTTGGGGGCTTTTATTCGGAAAAAAAAACCTACTGCTTGTTGTTGTCCTCATAACTTCCTAGATCTAACTAGGGGCTTTATTTTAAAAAAAAAAAAACAACATATCAGGCTTACATTAAGAAGGAAAGTGCTTTCTTTAAAAAAAAACAACAAAAAAACAATAACTCAGTGTAAAGCATCACTAACATCTGCTGACTAACTATTTTAAAGCACATTGAGCTTACATTAAGAAATGGAGGGCTTTTATTTTGGAAATCTGACACCAAGACCCACACTGTAGCAGTCGTCAGAGTGTTTCTGCGACAAACACTGCAGAATTAGTTGCATGCCAAAAAACAAACAAGCAAAAAGGATGATTCTACATACTTTGCAAAAACCATCACTGTGTTGGTGTGTTTATGCACTCCAATAAAGGGCTGGCAGCTGGCCTGCTGGGTCATACAATCAGCTTATGAAAAAATGGAAGAACTAAAATGATGAGGGGAAGAGGTAGGGCAGAATATGAGGGCATAGATACACTTTCAATTATATAAATGGTTTCGAATGGCCTATAGCTCAAAGCAAAAGGTCTAATGGGGACATTGACGCTTGACTTTCTTGTTTGACACACATACACTTTGCTCCATCAATATTTGACCTATAACTCATTAAAGGATTACAGCTGTTCCATTTAACAAAAAAAGTGCCTCATGAATTAAACAAAGTGAGTGTAACTCAACAAAATTATATGCAAAAAAGAAAAACACCCCGGTTTAATCATGTAGTCTGCTTTGGATCACAGTGCAGGATAACAAAATGCAGTATTTAGTGGCACTGACCACGTTGTTGCTGCACAGGCATTTCTGTGCACATTCACTGTTTCTGAACACTTTCCTGGCAGCTAGAGTCTGTGCAGATGTGTACGCACAGATTGCCACACAGATTGAGCTGAATCACTACGTAGTCACAATACCACTTCCCCTTTCCTGTTAATATTTTGTGACCAATAAAGGCCTCTTTTATTTTCAGGAAATGTGATTTTTAATACTTGATGCAATACTAATATACACTCATCCACACAGACCTGAAAGAAAGAGTTATAAATTATAAATATGAACCTCCTGCTCACAAGTTCCTGTTGATGCCCTTTCTTAAAGGACGTCACGCTAAGTGACAAGTGGGAGGCATATGAAAACATAAAATGATGCAAATCTTACACTAACAGTCTGTGGTCAAGGTCAGTTGTGGACACTTTGTAGGAAATCCCTAATGGTGTCCCACAGGGCCCAAAGATGTCTTCCCAAAGTAAAGCCGACAGTATGCGAGGTAAGTATCCTCCAATTCTTGGAAATGACGGGAGACTGTGGCCTTTGAGGGAGACTGTAAACCCCAACCATGCGTCAGTAATTCGTCACTGATCCTGCAAACCAGACGATTATTTGTAGCACTCGGGCATTCTTCCAATAATAACTTCGGTGTGTTTGTGTTTAGAATTGGGTGCTGCATGCGCTGTGGCGTGCAGAGTTTGACAGTTTATTAGCAAAGAAACAAATGCGAGTAGGACGAGAGGAAAAAGAAAATGTGTAAAAAAAAATGTCGGCGGAAGGAGGGAGATGATTTAAAGTTTGTCTGACATGAGCTGGCAGTGCACCCATTCGGCCTGGGAAGAAGTGTGCCCTGGTCAACCACTGTGGTAAGCCGGCGAGACGCTAGGTCTGGATGCAGCTGCAGACCACATAAGATCAGTAATTAATGACTACATGCTAGAAACAAGTTACAATATAAGCCTAGTATCCTGCGCAAGAGACACGTGTCTGTTGACTTCTGTTTATCAGATCTGAATCATGCTGTGCTGTCATGCAGAGATGAATCTCAGAAGACTTTCAGCAAGAAGCAGAGAAAAAAACAGGCTTCTTTCCAAGCCTAAAGTTCTTTGTTAACCCATTGGTGTGAATCCAGAGTTCAGGAAAAACATTCCAGGAATACCACCCCGTCGAACATAAACATGACTAAACATCCTACTATAACAAGTACAAACTTTTTGATCCAGTCCAACATATTACCTGATGAGAAACTGGCTGAACACACTGCAGCTGCCTCTGGCTGTGTTTACTGGAATACTGCAATTCAGTGCTCGCGGCTTCAACTTGTTAGCTGAGTTTTCGACCTGTGTCTAATGTTCGCATGTTTACGTAGCAAATGAAGCAAAGAAATTAAACTAGGAATAATGCCCGGTGCAGTTGTTCCTAAAAGGATCCACAAACCACTTAATCTTTTGTGTCCAGGCTCCTGTTTCTGCCTGAAGGCCGCTGATAAGACAAAGTCATCTCAGGCTGCAGCTCTTGATCCCTGATGTCAAAACAGCAGTGGAAATTTCTTTTTTGTCACAGTGCAGAGACGATGTTTCCTTTGGGGAAAACACCCTGATAATGACACCCCCCCCCCCCCCCCACACACACACACACACACACACAAAAAAGAGAAAAAGAAAGAAAGAAAGAAAGCTACTTTCCCAGGCTTTCCCAGCTCTGATTGTTAAACTAAGCTGAAGAGCTTTATGAGAATCATAACACTTCAGGCCTATTTTTAGTGTTCTGTGTATGCCTCCTTTGACAAAATAAAGAGCTTGCATTTTCTCTCACATGGTTTTTAATATGCAGGTTTCAGCTCTGAAATTCTTCAGATTCCTGGTTAGTGTACGACTCCAACTCATTATTCTGTGTACTTTTCAGGTACTCTGACGTATGTAAAGTGATCAAATATCAGTGAGCCAGGTCTTGTTTCGCCATCATGCTGTGTGTCTGCTGCAAGTAACCAAAGTATTAAGTTCAGTCATCCTGACCCTGCATGCACACGAGTTAAACGTGGTAGAATAATATTTGCTCTGATACATATAATATGGCATATTGCTATATTTCAATATAGTTCTCATATATCATTAAAGCGCTCCAAGCGGGACCTTTTTAGCATAAGGTCAGGATTAAAAGGAGTGGCACACGGAGGCTTGCACCAGCGCAAACAGATAACAGCAGATTACCTGTTCCTGCTGTTGTTATGGCATCCTGCAGCACACTCCTGATCACACCTAGGTAATGAATAACTGAATGAACCGAGCTCCCCAAGTGCAGCACCTCCAGAGCCTTGTAAACATCTTTAAAGCAACCAATCACCCAGGCATGAAACTGTACAAATAGTTGCCTTCTGTGCCAGCAATCAACAGAGCAGTATTTCAAACAACCTAGATATTGATTTTAACTTGAGTTTGGACTGGTTAATTGCTTCATAAATTAAAAAGAAAAAGCAGCGAAAAGCAGAAGTAGCTCTCAACAGAGAGGAAAAGGAAGTGGCAAAAGGACATGAAAATCAGGAAATCCAATTCCTCCTAAAGTTGAGGTTAAGGTGAAGCAATCTATTTTAGGAAGAATTTGCATTAAATTTGATTTAATAACTTGAAACTTTTATTATGGTTGCATTGGTCCCTAAACACCAGCAGAAAACATTCTGGATAGTTTTTTAAAGAAAGTTTTCACTATTTAGTTATTTACAGTACACAAAGAGGGGGCAGATGCACAAAACAATCAATTTTTTGCCTCTGTATATATAATACATTCTTACAAATGTAATCTCAAATACGCTGGTTGACGATAGGATGTTGAGGTTGACTCACTAAACGCACCCCTGGGTATTTATGAACACAACTTTGATGACTCAAACGTGATGTGTGTCAAAGTTAGTAGTGAAAACCTGAGAGGCTGCAAACAAGACTATTAATGCAACATATTTGAATATGGCAGTAAAGCCCCAAATCTCTATTAGATAGTTACTGTCAAATTAAAACCCACAGCATGAAGCTAACCTAGAATAAGGCAACTAAACTCCATGCAAGGCTCTGTATACAGCCTGCTCTTTAGTTATATAGGACGCACAACCACACATTTGCATTAACATTTCCTTTAAAAACAGGGTTTCTTCCTTTAATGACCACAACCTCGCAGTAGTTTGTAATAATCAGTCTAGTGATCAGCGTTACTGCGCACAGTCCAGTTGTGTAATTACACTTTTAATCAGTATCGCGTGTAGCCAGAGGACGTCTTACCGTGCTCTCTGTTGATCTGCCGCCACCGCCGTGACTCCGGTGCGCTTTCTGACCGTGGGACAGTGAGCGATCTTCAGCTAAAACAGCCAAAGAGCCTGCGCTTCATTGTCAAGATAGTTCACGTCCCTCTGAAACTTTCCCCGACTACGCATCTACCCCGGAAATCAGCACATCCACGCCTAGAGGTTTCCGATAGAAGCACTCAAACTGAAATGAGAGGCGTCGGCAAGAAGCTGCTCTCTCAGCATAAAAACATCAAATTGGTTTTTAATGGTAAGGTTTAATAGTGACCTCTCTCTTTTCCCCCGTATCCGAGTTGTCACAGTAGCCTACATAGATTAGTAAAAGATAAACACTAAGGAGTATTAGCCTGTATTACTAAGTTAACCCAACATTAACTAAGCATTTTGGTTATGCTGAACTTGCCAGAGCAATGATATCAATATAACTGGTGATAAATTAACTAAGCTCGTGTAACAATGTGTCAAAAGTTCAAACAACCACCAAAATGTATGCTTGTTCTTCTAACGTCATAAACTTTAAAATCCCAATTCAAAAGTTTGAATTTTTAAAATGTAATTATTATTATTATTATTATTATTATTATTATTAATAATAATAATAATAATAATAATAATAATATTAATAAGTACTCTTTATATCAGCTTTACTCACCTTGAAACACTTTGGTGTAACAACTAGAACAGTTCCAGCATTTTTTCCTCCCAGTAGTCCTCATATTGTATTTTACTTCAGCGATACATGTACATCATGTTGTATCAATTGTTAACATGCAGAGTTAAAAAAATGTACACATTCGCACAACATTGAACTTCTGAATATATGACCTTTGACTGTTAACCGATATCTCTGTTCATTTTGAAGCCTTGACAAACCCCTGGAAAGGGTATGAACTACATTAGGCTCTATGGATTTTTATCTTATCTTTTATTTTATTTTTATTTACTTTTTTAGCCTGACAGACCAGATACAAACCAGAAATTTGTATAAAGAATGTAACTGCATATGATGATTGAGAAAGCAGGTTTAATAGTGACACCCAAAGGAGGTCGCAGTAAACAGCTAGAAGCATACATCCAAAATAAAACCACACAAGCTGAAACTGCAGTACTCCTTACCAACGACTTTAATCAGCAAAAGAAAGTTTCTGAGTTAGACTCCATCATCTGTAGGGAGTTTCCATATTCTCTCTGTGTGGGCTTTCTTCAGGTACTTTGGCTTCCTCCCACAGTCCAAAGACAGGCAGTTAGTGGGGTTAGGTTAGTTTGTGACTCTAAATTGAATGGTTGTCTATTTGTTGTTTGTTTGTTTTTAAGCTTTGTGGCATTCATGTCATAAATGATAAGTGTGACTGATACTCACTGAGCAGGTATTCCACTTTATGTGGGTCTCCACAGCATTTGCACCTCATCACCCGTCCCTATGTTCAACAGAGAAAGTCTCCATGAAGTCTCACATATGGAGAGTTCTTTGGAATATAATTAAACAAAAGGAAGTGCATATACAATATAATAAAAGTAATTATGCGCCTTTATTATGATGATATTGCTATAATACCTCAATTTTTAAAAATAATAATTACATGAAGTGGCGGGGGAAGTAGCACACACAAGAGCCCAAAGAGAAACATGACTCAAAAAGAAATGTGCTCATATACAGATGCATAACTGCTTAAACCAAAATATTACCAAACAGAAAAGCAGCCGAAATAACGAAGAACGCTCTTAGTTTATAAGAGCTGTCATACTTGTTTTTCACATGCTAAAAATCCTGCACAGTTTGTACATGTTTCTTAAAAAATTAAGACCACATCTCAGCATAAGTAACCCACAGTGTCCCACACAAACACACTCTTTGTCCCACATGTACTTCTTTAGGGATGTGGTCACTCTAGACTTAAAATAATTGCCCAGAACCGCTGGATGAGAGTATGGCTCAGTGATGAAATCTGTACTTTACTAAAATCCCTTTTTAAATATTTAAATACACATATATTTTGGTATCAAGTGTTGTAATTTGAGCTCCATACCATGTATTATTTAGCAAGTTTCAAAATAAATATAAATATGTAATATAAGATTAACAGCATGCAACACTAAAGTGATAAACACAGGAGTGAATCAGTAATTCTGACAAAGGCTGTTCTCAAGTTTGAGTACTTGAGATTACATTTAAACATATTATGATATGTATTAACATATAATATAGATGTATCTGTATTAGGAATGCCATGAGCTCTTTTTCAGTACCACTTTTCACATGATAGAACTGTATTAGTACTGCACACAGCCTGAAAATTGTGCCCATTGTCTTTTTTTTTTTTTTTTTACGAAAGTTATCGATATTCAATTTATTTATGATTACATTTTCAGATTCCCTGTGGACTGCTTTGTTGTTTGTCTCCCTGGAAACGCCCCTGATTGCTGCAGAAGTATGAATATTGAACGCTGTAATGGTGCCACTGTGCTCTGTTCTCGAAGCAACTCCAGTGTTGACCGGCAGGCGGAGCTCTCGGTCCATTCACTCCCATGGCAGCAGCAGGGCATCGTTATTTCTAAGGGTTTTTTTTCTCCCCCCTTCGTGGGATACAGACCGCTATTCTCAGATCCTGGAGCCTCAATCAAACAAGTGTGGCCCTCTGAAAAGCACCGTGGAAGCAGCGACCAGGACACGCACTTCAAGAGGGAGGACTGAGTGGACTGCAAGCACATTTTGGTGTCATTTTTGCCCACGGAAGCCAACTCAGTAAGTAAAACTGCAATGAACTTTTTGGTTTTTTTTGGTCGTGTTTTCTACACATAACAGGTTGCTTTCGGAGAAACCACGTTGTCGGAGTACAAGCAGCAATGTGGGTGTTCAGCTCGTTTCCCCCTCCTTTATTTAATCGTGTTTTCCCTCTCTCCATCTGCTGTGGCATTGCTGCCAGTTACTGCTTGCTGTAAAGCCATGTAAAATGATTTGTGCTGGATTATAAAAAATGTTTTTGGTCATCTGTTGCAGAGACACTGGCTCCGTATTCTATCATTTTCACTGAGATTAGGTACTTCATTTATGAATAAAGGATTTGATGTAGCAAAATCCTTAAAGCCCCGAAAGTTACATATTGTAAAAGTTCATGTTGTGGATGTCTGAGTATTTCAAGTATAGAGATTGCAATCAAATGCTTTCCACCACATTTGTGTGTAGTGCAGCGGAAGTGTTAGTTATTCTGTGTGCATAGAAGAGGTTGCATGAGGCAGCTTGGTGTCAGACGCAAAACAAATTGCCTTTTTAAAATTGACAGAAACAGAGAAGACAGCACAATCTCTGCTGTCTGAAAACCTGCCACCACATCGATCGCCTTATTTTGATGTAATATTTTGAAGGTAATAGCTTCTATCTGTCAGCCGTTCAATTCTGAGCAGAATTAAAAACCTAATCCATGCTTTGGTGCTGCTGCCTGCTGGAATTACACATTTAAGTGCCCCCGTGACCTGCCTCAAGCTTCAATAGGAGCTTGGGAAGGCTGAGAGGTGTGAAGCTGTTTGGTGCTGGGACACCTCGCTCTAGCTGACACCGGTCCGGACACACTGGAGCATCTGAATGTCTGGTGACACCATGACTGAAGCGGAAGCCAATGTGATACTGACCACTGCGCTGACAGGAATCCTGCTGGTGGCAGTTATGGCACTGCTCTGCTACTTTACCTGCAGACTGGCTGGTTCAGTGCCACTGGGTGGACCTGGCAGAGTTTGAGTCTGTTAATGACCACTGGCCCGCAGCATCTGGGAAATGCTACATTATTATATCCACGATTTCTTGCCCGGTTGGTGTTGACATTTCTTTTTAGTTAACCTGGTATGTTCAGACTTACTTCTTATTTGGAGTCTGGGACAGATTCAATTTTAAGCTTATTTTTGGAGGTGATGAAATAATTGTAACTGAAGTAATTAGCCTCAGGTAAAGATTTTTGTGTCAAGAAATATTAATGTCGAGGTTTTCATTCAAGGGTGGACATGTGCAGTCAATCATTTGGTGTTAATCGGCTTTGTCATGGCTCTTAAACCTCTCAGTGCCATTGAGTGCAATCCCATTAAAATGACCTTGACTATAAGCGCAGAGAAGAAAGAAGAGGGTGTGTATAATTATAGCTGAAAGCCAGACTGGCCAGGACCCATAAGGGCCCCTGTTGTGACTACTTACATTCACAGCAAGGCCTGAAGCTTAACTTCTCCAAGCTCTTCTTTTGTTTTGCCTACAAAGTGTTCAGCGGCTGAAAGCTCCACTTTTGAGCAAGTCATATCAATAATGCAAAGACATATCATTTAAGTGGCTTAGATGAAATGAACACAGATGGTTGTATTCCTCTTGTGTCACCCCCACCCCCTCGCAGCCTCCTTTTTGCCTGTTTCTTTATTTGGGGAAATGTCTGTGACAGAAAGGACTTTTATCTCAACACTTTCTTGTTATAGAAGGGTGACCAAATGTTGAAAAGACTTGGCTTCATATCAGCTTGTCTTTATTGTAAAGATCAAGCAAAATAAGCAAATTCCGAGGTTCGGTTGAAAAATTAACCTGAGATTTTTTCTCTTGCTTAATGTCTGTATTCATTGCCTATAACTCCAGTCTCCACATAACACAGAAGAAAGACAAGTGTAGCTTGCAATTAACAACTGCACTTGGTCACTTTATCATGCAGTAAATAAATATTAAACCAGTATGTCAGAGTCAGTGTACGATTAAATGACACATGCAAAATTACTAGTTTGTGCCCTTGTTCTCTTGTAGCTGTGAGACGACTGCGGCCAGGCCTCTCCAGCTTCTCAAAGTGGCATGTGGTGACTGTCTAGAGTAACGTGTCACCCGCACACACTTGACAACAGGAAGATGACAG
This sequence comes from Neolamprologus brichardi, assembly GCF_056152115.1. NCBI lineage: Eukaryota > Metazoa > Chordata > Actinopteri > Cichliformes > Cichlidae > Neolamprologus > Neolamprologus brichardi. The sequence goes on along the minus strand of NC_142108.1, from coordinate 26,087,110 downwards.
CCCTGCTAATCATTTGCTTTTGTCTGATTTTGGGGAGCTTGGGAAAACCACAATTCCCGGGTAAGTCACTGTGTTTGTAGTCAGCTGCTAAAAAAACCCAACAAATAGAACAACAGAAACAGTCTAATGGTTTGTAGTTTAACAGTAGGTGTCCACCACACACTAGGAAGGTTGAAAATCCTAAAAAGAAGCTTTTATATCAAGCTGTGTTTGGTTTAGTGTTGCCACAAAAAACAAGTAATTTTCTGGCTTTAATATTGCTTGAAAATGTTTTCATCTTAAATCCGATGATTATTGTTTTCAATAATGGATTGATAACTAGATAAAGATATTTGGTTGACTATCTTGAAAGAATAAAGAAATCCCCAAATATTTAAGCTGGAGAAGCTGGAACCAATGCACCTTTGGCATTTTGTACAGTGTCAATGCAAAATCTCAGCAGACCTGCATCTGGTGATTCCTAGGACTATCCGAATATAACCTGATTTGTTTATTGTAATACACAGAGCAAGAGAAAGATCCAAAGTTTTGGAACACATGGGCTCAGCGAACCTTGAAGAATGCTTTGACGCTGCAAGAGCTCAATAAAAACAAAGCAAAGAATCTCATCCTCTTCCTTGGAGATGGTAAGCGACACGTCATTACAGATTTGTGGCAAGATGTTAATAAAGTTACATCAATGCCTGCAGATGAAAGGTGAAATGCAACTGCGGCTACCAAAGCATTAGCTCTTCAATAGGCTCATCACCAAAGACTTGTGGTCAGCGCAGAGCCTTGACACTTTGATAGGGTAAAAGTAATTCCGTGTTGTAATTAGACTTGAACAATATTACAGAGGATTCAGTTGATCAGTAGAAGATGACTGAGATTTTTAACATTTTTTCCAATGAGTGAGGTGAATGAATGGGAGCAAACAAAGCAAGCGTGCTGCCACTGGATCACTGGGGTTCTGTTTGTGCTGGATTCCTCGCTGGTTGAACAAAAACTTTTATCCTCCATGGGGGCCTCTGCTTTCAGCCTCTCTGTTTGCTCTATGCGCACACCATGACATTCTTGCATGCTGCTGCATTCACAGTTATGTTTGCACAGTTATGTTTGAATAACAGAAAAATTAATAAAATGAAAAAAAAGTGTGTGCAATTGTTTAACTATTTAATGTTTCCCAAGAATTGAGATTACTGATTATTCTTTACCAGGAATATTACAGGATTCTGTTAAGTAACAACACTCAGCACCAAAGTCAGCTGTTTCCTCTGTGGACCTCTAAGCTAAGCTACATGCAGGGCAACCTTTGACATGAATCTGACTAATAAAACCAGACCTAAGGCTGAAGCATAATAATTAGTTTTGCTCTCTATGTACAAAACTATAAATGTGAGTTTTATGACAATGGTCTCGTATGTTGGAGTGTTTGAAATGATCAGTTAAGTGTTTTGAGTTCAGTTTTCTAACTGAAAATGTAAAAGATTCATCAAAATGCATTAGGAGTTATCCATGGATTCAACACTGGCATGCTATTTAGTATGTGAAACAGCATAAGAAACTTGTTAATGTGTTAAAACTTAGTATGCACCCAACATCTTGCTTTGTGCTTACTATTCCCAGGGGAATATTAAGACTTGCATGTACTGGACTGTGCTGAAATTAGTGTCCCAAAAGGCACTGCAGTGCTGAGCATGTTTAAGTACATGGTCCCACTGCGCAACTCTCTCGATTTGATGTGAATGCATAAAGAAATGTGTCTGGAAAGGTGTTTAGTGTCTACTTGCACAAAGCCACGCTGGACCATAGCACATATATTGAGTATGTAGGGCACATTATTATTTCTCTCTATTGTAACTACAAAAGACTCCTTCATCTCTGTGACCTAAAAAGTATCTGCTGCAAGTGTAGTTGTTTTCTTTTACCTTGTTTTTCTTTTGGTATCTGCTTTTGAAGTAATATGAATCCAGAAGAAATGTTTTGCCTATCAGCAGTCCTTTTGTTCTAGGATGTCAACTTCAACAAAAAAATGTCCATGTGCAGCAAATGAAGTACAATGAACTCTTTAATCTTTGATTTTCACAGGGTTTTCCTTTCTGTCCCCGCTGTGTCAAAATCTGTCATAAAACTCTGCTTTTTGCGGTTTAGGGATGGGTGTTCCCACGGTGACAGCTGCTCGCATACTGAAGGGTCAGCTGAATGGACAGAGCGGAGAAGAGACGCAGTTGGAAATGGACAAGTTCCCTTTTGTATCTTTATCCAAGGTCTGACTAAAGTGCACTATGACACAATGTATTGATCGTGCTTTGGCTATTAATGGCTTCCAGAAAAGGCCTGTGACCGGAAACAAGGCTGTTTAGTGTTTATCATACTGGGTGTGTGTAAGTTATAGATTAAAAAAAGTTAAAATACAAAAATAGGTTGATTATTTATATCTCATTGAATCATCAACAACAATTCACTAAACTATTCATTTTAGATTCTAGAGAATGTAAAAGGATGCATTTCTTTTAGTATTCAATTCAAAAATACCTTTATTATGCTAACCTGATAAAAGTTGCTCTTCTAGTGCTGTGTTTGTGAAATGCATGCTTGAAAAAAATCAGATAAGAAAGAAATTGCAATGACTGCAATGATTCTTAAAAAAATATTTTTCTTACAGTAACATTCTCTAAAAACGGCAGGATATAGAAATTCTCGAGCAATTTTCTAAAGATCTGACTATATATTTTTAACCTGTTTAGATGTAAGAGCCACAAAACTCCCAAAGGGAAGTTAGACAATGCTGAGTTATACCAATGAATTACTGGTTCTGTTCTTTTTTTTGATATGATGACAGTAAGAAAAATGAAAACCTTTTGCCCTAACTCTAAGTGTCCAAGAAGGGTCATTTATGACCCTGAATAACATTTAATGAGCCGTTATGATCATTTTAATTACCAAGTTGTTTCCTATTTTATATTTTACATAATGTTTTGACAATATTGTCTTTGATATTTTTCATTTTCCAGCTCTAAGCATTACATTGGAAACCATAATTATTTATCTTAGAACATTTTAGAATATTTTTCACAGATAAAGAAAGAGTATTGATGTGATGAATATAATGAGAAGCCTTCAAATTTACATTAAAATATAACCAATAGAATCATTTGTCACCCCAATAAAGTAGCTAAAATAGTTTGGTTGCTTGAGAGTTAAAAGTGTAAAAGTCTTGAGAACCACACCACAATTACTATATGTTTTCTTTCCTGTGAGCCAAGATTTCTTGTCATTTTTAAAGTGGTCATTAGAAATCTTTCTCCTGGCTTTCTCAAGAAAGATGTTTTTCCTTTGGCTGCTTTTCCACATATTTACAGTCCAGTCCTTGCACTTGACCATGGCATAAAAAACGGCATCTAGCTCAAGAAATGTGCCTACGAATGACTATTTAACGAAAAACAACTTAAAATGGTTTAAACGTTTTAGTACTGGCAGGCTATCACAAAAACACGTGATTTGTTCACATTTCTATAGTTGAATCTATGAAAAATACCAAAGAACAACAAGATGATTACCAAAGACGTGTTAACTGGAAGAAATTAGAGGAATCTGAAGGAGAGTGGGAGACCTAAAACAATATTTATAGCAAATGAACAGGATGTGTGATTAAAAAGTCTTGTTCTTAAGAAATGGAACAAAAATCCAGCATAGACCTGACACATATCTTGACAGATGCAGTGGGCCTTTCCGTCTGTACTGTTCACTGAAGATAGAAATTATCTCAGCGGGATGTAGCTGTCAAGAAGCCATTCTTAAGGGAGGAAAAGGCTGGGGGGAAAAGGCTAAGGTATGCCAGATTACAGAAGAGCTGGACTGATAATCAGTGGCAGCAGGTCTGATGGCGTGAAGAATCAAATTTGAGTATTTACAGAGAGGGGTGCAATAGTGAGTGTCTACAGCTACTTGTAAAGTTTGGTGGAGGCTCTGTCGTGGTTCTGGGCTGCATTACAGCTTGGGGATCTTGCTAAAATTGAAAGAATTATGAGAGCAGAAAAGTACAATCAGATTTTGATGCACTGTGCAACACTATTTTTTAGCATGACAATGATACCATTAATACTGACAGTGCAGTAAAACCATACTTTGATAAAAAAGAAAATAACAGTGGAACATTATCAGTGGATTGGAGAACCTCAGAGCCCGGACCTCAACATTATTGAATCAGTGTGGGATCATCTTAACGGGGAACGGAAAAAAAAAAAGTCAACATCAAAAGAAGAGCTTGAAATGTCCTTCAAGAAGCCTGGAGAGCTATTCCTGAAGATTGCTTAAAAAAATTACAAGACAGCAGCCCAAGACAAGAGACCTTCAAGCTCATTAGAATTGTAGACACTCTGGTTTACCTTTATTTGTTTTGTTTTTTTAAAATAGAGCTGTCAGTGCTCATAGTTAATGCTCAAGTTTAAACAAGTCAGATCATATTAACACAAACTCTCCTGCACTGTGTCCCTGCAGACCTACAACACCAATGCACAGGTGCCAGACAGTGCTGGCACAGCCACAGCTTACCTATGCGGGGTTAAGGCCAATGAGGGCACTGTGGGCGTGAGTGCAGCCGCTGTCCGCTCCCAGTGTAACACCACACAGGGCAATGAGGTCACCTCGATCCTTAAATGGGCAAAGGACGCAGGTAGAGTGACAACAAACTTTTCAAAAATGCAGATCATGTTACTAAGTTCATCCAGCCGTGTTAAGCACAAGGGTCAGTGGGGATTGTGTTAGGCTCGCATGTGTATTTTTTGGGGGATGATTGAAAACCATGGAGCACCACAAGGCTAACACAAAGACACAGGCAAACATTGATTCTGATATCCACAACCAGCGTAGAATCATCAACAAACCTAACATGCATGTCTGTGGACTAGAAAGTAAATATGCAGTTTTTTTCTCCTCCCTTAAGTGGTTTCACCTGCATAATAAGTTAAATATTGATCAGCCTAGAGAAGCATGTCTAAAGTCTCATCAGTAACTACCTTTACTAGGTATCCTAACAACAAAGCTCAAAGTTTATATGAGTATTAACCTTTGCACTTCAAACACTCAACACTCACACTAGCAAACAAACAAAAAAAATGCACCACGGAAGAGGAGCCAGATGTGTGGTGTGAATGAGTGCTACAGTATGGCGGTGGTGGGGATAAGTTTAAAGCTCTTACTCAGTCTATGGTGTATGCTTAGGTTGGCTGGTCTGCTTGGTCATGTCATAGACTCAGCCACTAGTAAAGTCTTATTTATAATGCTGTTCTTGACTTAATCCCATTTTACTTACTGACTTATGTTCATCAGCGAATTGTGGGAAGTTACTGTCCTGTAGGTCTCAGGGTTCATTATTTCTGTCTGTGAACAATAGTTAACAGCTAAAACTTTATAAGCTGGTCTGATTTAATGAAGTTAAGGTGATTTTTAAATGGCTTGGATGCAGTTGCTGTTCATCAGGCTGCAAACGTTTTGGCTTAATATTATTACTTTTGTTTCTGGCATTACAAGATATACTTGTTCTGTATTGACATTGATTTCTGTGTTTTACTTTAATCACCTATACTTTACTGGTTTATGGATGGTTCACAGGTCACAGACAATAAGAGAGCCAATCATTCCTCTGGGAACATGACAGGCAGTATTTGACACCCTGTTTCCAGTAGATCTAAATGACTTTTTATACCATAATTAATAATTAAGGTGTAAATTGTGTAATTTGTTTACCACTGATTTCCCCCCCTCCCCATACAGTGGCATCCAATTTTTACCAATGCAGATACAAAACAACTGACCCATGATTTTATTCCACTGCTGCACTGAAAGGACTCACCGAACATATAGATGGAAACGTATCCTTAAAAGGTTATTTACATATCTGAGGGGTTTCTCAATATCCATGTTTGTTTACAGGAAAGTCAGTGGGCATAGTGACAACAACACGCGTCAACCATGCGACTCCTAGTGCTGCGTACGCACACTGTGTGGACAGAGACTGGTACTCTGACAATGAGATGCCAGTAGAAGCACTGCAAGCTGGCTGCAAGGATATCGCCAGACAACTGTTTGAAAACATTCCCAACATTGATGTAAGTGAAAAGTAGAGAATCAGATTAAACCTGAAGATTAATTGATCGACTATCTGTGGACGTTATTAGCAGCTCCAGTATCCAGACTGTGGTTCGTTGGTTTATCACTTTATTCCACTCTGAAATTCATTTTTTCTAACAACTGAATGATTGTCATGAAACATATTTCAGACATTCACTGTCCAGAGATCCAGAGTCCAGTCTAGTGAAGGTCACATTTATTGCTTATAGCTGAATATCCTTATAAACTTTTGATTTGATTGCCATAAACTAGTGCAGACATCAATGATCCTAATATCACTGATGTTTGCACTGTTCTATATTTCAAAAATATTCTTTATCTGTTTTTACTGTGACCAAAGAGCTGCAACACAAATGGCATGCACACCAAATGAAGGAACTCAGCCTAAAACTGATAGAAATAACACTTATTATTTGAATAAATGCCTATGAAGTGCCAGTGAGGTAACACGATGGTGGTTGAGTCGCTTCTCTCTGTTTGTTGCAAAACTTTGTCTTTGTCAAAGTTTTGCAATATTTATACGATCTGCACGAATAAAAACCAAGCGTCTTTTGTGACATTCCTGGATAAAATGGAAACATGTGCTACAGCTGCAGACTGTCAGTTGCACTTTCATGTGCTACCTCATGTGAAAAGCGAAATACTAAGTGGCGAAATACTTTTGTTATTGCGGGAAATACACTGTTTGTCAATGAGCAAGTACACAAATGTACACATCTACACGAAGATATTTAAAACGTTTGGAACTTGTTTAGCGTAATCTCGTACTAGTGCTTGACATGCTTGCAAAAGACATTCTTAATCTCGCACATTTCCCTTCCTGGTTAAATAAAGTTCTTTGTTTTGAAGATTCAGATTTGCATGGATGTTAGCAATGAGCTAGAAATGTGCTTTAATATTCTCATAGAGCTTCCTCCCCTGTTTGCTGCTTAATTTGAAGTTCTAGTCAGGCAAAGGAAGTTACAAATTGATAGCGTCGTTGAGCATTAGCACTGTGTTTACGAGCCAACAGTAAATGTTTGATATGATGGTTTCTTACACAGGACATGTTTTTATTTGGTCCCCAAAAAAACTGTGATTAAGATTATCTATGTTGTTTTTTTTTTAAATCAGGTGATTATGGGTGGAGGAAGGAAGTATATGTTTCCCAAAAACATGTCGGATGTAGAGTATCCTAATATTTTGAAGCAGAGTGGCACACGGAAAGATGGAAGAAACCTGGTGCAGGAGTGGGTTGACAGAATGAAGGACAAAGTAATTTTTCCTCTTTTGTTTCTCTTTGCTCTTCTTGTTTCCTCGTTTCCTCTTTATCTACCTAATTGCATTTTCATATTCTTAAATTCAAAGTGACTCCATTTGTACCACCAAAACTGTTCTGTACCTTTTTCTTCTTTTTTTTGTTGCAGAAAAAACATTATGTATGGAACAAGACGCAGCTCTTATCCCTAAACCCCAACAACGTGGATTACTTACTGGGTGAGTCTCAGTCTCATTATGACAGTTTCATTGAAGTTTTAATAAAGAGCCATATGCATTTGCTTTTACTGCAGGCTTATTTTCTGTGTGTAATACCTTGTTACACATTGAGCTGTGCCCTCTGGTATTCCAGGTCTCTTTGAACCTGGGGATATGGCATATGACTTGGAGAGGAACACTGAGAGTGATCCTTCACTGACAGAGATGGTGGATGTGGCTATCAAGATCCTAAAAAAGAACCCCAGTGGATTTTACCTGCTTGTAGAGGGTGAGTTTGAAGCCTCTGTTATGGTACAATTACACAGTTGTTGTTTTTTTTTTGTTCTTGTGCTGATTTCACCAAGACTTAGCAGACCTCCCATTCACTCCCTTTTAACTATAAAAGGGAGTGCTTTTATAGTTAAAAGCACTCCCTTTTATAGTTAAAAGGGAGTGCTTTTATAGTTAAATTTGGTCTTCATAACCAGTGTTTGGGTCATTATTTACAAAAACTAATGTTTCACACATTTCTAGTTACTTTTCTTTATAGTAATGAAGTATGTTCATTAATTACTTACTGGGAAAAGTCAATTTTACTCTTACCTTATTCCATAACATAACTTGAAATGCATTTTCATATAATTGAAGTGAATAAGTGAAGTTCAGAGTTTGGCTGCTGGGCTGGCGTTAACAGACACTGGACATTAACACACTAGCTAGCTCAACTTTACCGTTGTAGCCTTACCAAGTTGTCCTTTTGCGCAATAAAAGCAAACGTAATGTCTGTATCTCCACACCTCAAACCTCCGATTGCACCACCCTTTTCTTCCTCCTTGTATAATGACTAACATCAGCTGATTGTAGCACAAGTGCACAAGAAGAAAAAGATATGTTTGATGTGTTTTTCTGCCTATTGTGCAGAACATTTGTAATGCAAGTACATAATTGTATCTGCAGTGCGGTTACTGAATTTAGTACGGTAACGCATTAATAACTTTTACTGAAAGACATAATGTGGTTACAGTGACGCATTACCGTACCTGTGTTTCCTCATCAGGAAAACATAGTTTTGTTTGTGGTTTGCTTTTGCATCCATGGAGCATGAAAATCAAATCCTGGAGAGGAAAATTGTAGCTGCATCAAACGTACAAGCTACTATTTAGTAAACTGAAACAGTATGTGAGATATTTTTAACATTTCCAAAATCTTATTATGTACTTAAATACTGGTTGTTTCCCTTTGCCAGGCATATATTATATTTTAGAATCTTATTAGTATGTAGCTCATATCAATTGAGGTCAGGTCACTTTGCAAATGTTATCCATCTTTAACCATCTGGAAGTGTAGAAGCTAGTAATGAATTCATAAATGCTGAACAATAACATATATATTGAGTACACAGAGTATACTAAGAGATTTCAGAAGCAGATTCAGTCTCTTATTAGCTCCTAGTAAAACATTCTTCAAACCATTCATTTTACAAAGTGAAACAGGAAGAACTGAATTTGGGGGGTTAGGTCTGTTTTTCTGCTTTGTTGTCCTGTGCTAGCTTTGATTTGTTCACTTGTGCTGGATCGCCATTTGTAGTTCTTGGAGAACATTTCAGTGAGCCAGAGTTTTCTATAATGGAGAACTGAAACTCATGGTTATCTTAAACTCTACAAAGGGCCTTACATATTTGATCTACTGGCTTTCTTTGTGAAGCCATGACCTGGCTGTGTTGTGGTCATGTAGACCCTGTATCAACCTGGAAAAGTGTGAATAACAGTTGACAATAAGGGCAGGGTGTTTTGTGTTTAGCAAAACTGTTCCTTAGCCAGAGGTCTTTCTTTTTTTTAATCACGCAGCATACTGATATGTTGTGTTCCCATGGAAACAACATTTCACCATTTCAACATTTCCTATTAAAAACCACAAACTATTCTCTCTCTTCTCCCTTCTTAATAAAATTGGAACCTGACCTTAAAAATTCACCACAGAGCACCGAATTTCATTAACAGGTCAAAAGGAGCAATTTACTGACCTAAGCCACATATATATACATCATATATATACTGTAGTGATATAGTTTTCTCACTTTTAATAACATAATTTGGTAACATAATTAAAAAAACTAAAACTATAGTAAAAAACTAAAATTATAAATTATATTATAACATAAGCCATCTTACAACTGAAAACAAACCAATCAATCAAAATCCTGTTCCAACAATTTTCTGCAGTATTTTGGTCTTCTCATCATCATCTTTGTGTTTGCTGTATAGTACTGAGAATATATTCTGAGGACAATATTAAAACAGATTGTATGGTAGCCTACATGATATTGTAACTTTGAATGTAATCTGATTATGCTGCATAAATACTTTGTAGGGGTTGTAAATCAACCATGATAGCGCATCTGACATCTTGTAGCATCTTCTTAAATTCAGTTGTGTAAATCCACCAAGAGAAGCAGCAGAGGTCAGTGGATCACAACCTATAGGAAAAAAAACTACAAGCAATCTTTTGAAGCCTGTACTATGCTGGAATTATTTATATAAGCATTTATATAATAATTTTCTTTAAGTAGAGTGTTTATTGAGCCTTCTGATTCCCAAAAAGTTGAGTCTGTTCATCTGGCCGTAGTGTTTTCAGTGGGAGAAACGTTTCGTCACTCTGAATGGCTGAACCTAGCCCACTGAATGAACAATGGGCTGTGAGGTCAGTTCTTTGATCATTAATATGCAAATTGTCATGACCATTGATCAATAACCACTGATCAATGGCCATGAGTACCATTCACAGAGAGTTGGGGAATGGCTGCAATCACAGCATTGTAAGATGGTAACAGATGTACCCTTAGGCCCCGTCCTCGATTCAGAGATGGTCTTTCCCTTTTCACATAAATGGCCTCCTTGACTGCCCGCTCAGACCAGCGATCCTCCCTGTCCAGGATGTGTACATCCTCATCACTCAAAGAGTGTCCACAGGCCCGTAGGTGTGAATAGACTGCGGAGTCCTGACCTGACGAGTTGGCTCTTCTGTGTTGCATCATCCGCTTCGCCAGAGGTTGTTTGGTTTCCCCGATGTATAAATCCGGGCAATCCTCCTGGCACTTACCAGCGTACACTATGTTACTCTGTCTGTGTCTGAGGACCCGATCCTTGGGGTGGACCGATTTTCGGCACAGCATTTTTTGGGGGTTTAAAAGCCACAGAAGAGCAGTGTTTAGAAAAAATGCATCTCAACTCTTCCACTACTCCTGACACGTACGGGATCACTACGGGTTTTCGCTTAGGCAGCAGTTGTCTTTCTCTCCTGGATCGGCTGGAGCTTTCTTAGGATCCTTCCCAGCTTTGACAAATGTCCAGCTGGGATAACCACATTTACTCAGGGCATTCTGAATCAGTACTTAAACTGCGTATTTTTAACACAAGTATTTGCACTACTTAAGTGAAGAATGTGTATACTTTCGTCACCTCTGGTTAGCTTGCATTAAGAGAGGTTTTTGTTAGATACCAGACCATCTGAAATAGCTTCCTCCACATCTTTATAGAGATAGCAATACTGGGGAGTGATTTCACAGTTTTAGCCAGTTTTTTCAACTTTATGGAGCAACTGGCCAAGTTTACAAAACAGAGAATATAAGCAGGGCTTCAAAGTCTCTCCCAAGATGCCCTTTGTCATTCCTAAAGCAGCTGCATTGCCATTTTTTGGACAAACAAATCTGGCTCAATTACATGTTATACAAACCACTCTGAGGTCATGTTAGCCTAACTGTAAATATTTACACCAGGAGGACGTATTGACCACGGACACCATGAAGGCAAGGCCAAGCAGGCTCTTCATGAAGCTGTGGAAATGGACCGGGCTATTGGCCGGGCAGGTCTTTTGACCAGCGACCATGAAACGCTGACCATAGTTACTGCTGACCATTCTCACGTATTCAGCTTTGGAGGCTACACAGCCAGAGGAAATACAATATTTGGTATGTAATGACAAGCATATGTTAGATACTGTACAGCTGAAGTGGAGAACTTGCAGTTCTTTACATTACGTCTGGTTCTTCCACAGGTCTGGCTCCCATGCTGAGTGATGTTGATCAGAAGCCCTTCACCTCGATTTTGTATGGAAACGGACCAGGTTACAAAGTTATCAATGGCGCGAGGGAGAACGTCTCTGCTGTTAAGTATGGTAAGTAAAAACATTTTATTCACATTGATTCAGAATAATGATAAGATAGCGCTTGTTATTTGGGCAGTGGTCAAAGGCAGAGACCATGGTGGTTCAATACCCGGCTGCTTAAACTGACTTGCAGTTCTACCTGGTGATGAAGAGACCCCAAGATATAGTTGGGCTTACCTCAGTGCTTGTGGAACTAGTCTACTGGAGGATGGCTAGACTTTATTCCACTGTAGAATCACCCACGGTGTGAGGCACTGAGCAGGGTGGGTGTACTTGGAGCGTGTGTGGTGTGCTTTTTCCTGGTAACCAAAATAGGGGTGTTTAACTAGGGTTTCAGGTTTGTTAACACTCAGACATTGAGCATATGCTCAGAGTACCTGAGCTTCTTGGTGTCCTTGCAGGACACTGAAACATGGAGGGATATCACTGGGAGTTAGTCTCTATCATCCCCATGCGAGTTAAAAATAATAATGACTGCCTGCATCTTTTGTCTCTGTCTCTTCCTTTCAGAGGGAAACAACTACCAGGCCCAGGCAGCCGTACCGCTGAACGCGGAGACTCATGGAGGAGAGGATGTGGCTGTGTTTGCGAAAGGTCCCTTGGCTCACCTCCTACATGGGGTCCACGAACAAAACTACATCCCCCATGTAATGGCATATGCAGCCTGTATCGGGCAGAACAGGGAGCACTGTATGTCACCCAGCGGGTCAGCTGGATTACGGCCAGCCTTCTCCATTGTTGCAGTCATTCTCTCAGCTGCGCGACTTTTGTGCTGACCTTTCCCAAACACCCAACGCTGTTAATGCACTCACTTTAACCACTCATTTAAAGATTTTAATTTGATGATATTGCTTTATTATTTTTTAATTTGTCTCTCCAGTATTTTAAATATGGGACCACTTTTAGACACGTTTATTTTTACGACAATTAACTGACAAAAGTGTAGCGGATAACTAAACAAAATAATCAACTCACTGTGATGCACTGATTTTTTTTTAAAGGGTGCTGTGGCAGAGATCATTGTGAATTGTGAGATTTCAATTGTGATTTTTCTATTAACTAAGGATTTTCAGACTCGTTCGTCATCCTTTTTTAATGCAGCCTGTCTCTGTTTAAATAGACTGAATTTGCAAATGTCTGAATTTCTTTCATATTTTAAATGTGCATTTAACAGTCTACCTCACAAGCTTTCAAAGATATGTTCACAATTTGAAGAATTATTATAATTTGTTTTTTTGCCAAAAGAGGCAAATGAATGTATAATTGACGATACATTAAGATCATTTTTTGTCATGCATGTTTTTTTTTGCATAATTGCAAAAAAAAAAAAAAACCTGAAAAAGAAAAAAGGAAAATCCCACCGATGGTTCTGTCCAAATACAAGTTTTTAAATCTCAAATTCAATGAATGAAATGTGTCTGTTTTTCTGTCAATCTTGTTAACAGTTTTGGTGGAACAAACATGATTAAGTTTTCTCCTTTTGCCCCCATTCTCTGCCCTTCAGCTATATTTTTCCTCCAAATTTTCAGTACAGCACTCTTTTCACTGACCGCTTCAAGCATTTCAGCAGAACAATACTAAAGTCAGATTTATTTACATGTAACCATCTTTACAAAACAAAAAATGAAAAGCAGGCAACAGTGACATATGAGAAAAATTATATGTTTAGGATGAAAAGGGACAAATTTTCATAAAATGTAATATATCAACACAAAGTAAAAACATTAAAAAATTTCAAACATTTTGTCTCACATCTGTCCAAAAAAAACCCCTCTCAGCCACCATCCTTTTTAGGTCATGTCATGCATGTGTGTTGTACCTTTCCATCTGCTTTGTGGTGGCTTGTGTGGAATGTGGGTGTATTGAAGCCATTAATTGCTTGGCATCGTGTGGTCACTGGGAAAACAGGGGAATCATGTTGACTGAAGCATGAAAAAGGAGGTTTAGTCTAAGCAGGTATGAAATGAAGTCCTCATGTTGTTAGCAGTACTTTCTTAATATCAGGACTGAAAATGGCTCATTTAGGCCCTCAGGAAACATGTCATGATTTCAAGTTAACTTGCTCTACTGGTTTATCTTCTTTTCCTCTTCCCAGCTACACATCATTCTGCCATCCCACTTTATCGTTTCTGTTCTCCATTTAGAGAGAGATAGCGTCAGACTGTATATTATGAATGTCAAAAAGCCCTGAGTATGCAACTTAACTCACTGATTTTGATGACATGGTTTTTCAAATACAAGCACTTGGGGGTGTCTCGTGCATTTGATTCCAGTTGTCTTGTCAGGTTTTTTCCATTCAGTCAATGAGCAACAAAGCAAGCAGTGAAGGTGAAAGAAAGTAGTCAGTGTCATGTCTCAGCTTGAATTTCCATGGAAATGCTCGGATCTTAATAAATGTGCAGTTTTCTCAGGCAAGTCATCACCTCTGCTGAGTTCATATTACAACACCACGTTTAAATTCATAAAACTTTCAGTTACACTGTAATTTTCAGTGTCATGCCTCTTCTCATGGGGCCTCTCCCTTTGGCACAACCAATAAGTGTCTACTTTTAGTGTATGTCAGTTTACATTTGCCTGACCAAAGGTTTTATATAGTCTGTAGACATGGTTAAGATGCCCTGCTGAAGCTGAAACGGAGCATCAAAATGGGGAAGAATGATGATTTATGGGCTGGTCTGAGTATTTCAGAAACTGCTTACCTTCTGGAATATTTTCCCTCAACTGCCTCTAGGGTTTACAAAGAAAAAGGGAAAATATCCAGTGAGCGGCAGTTCTTTGGGGAAAATGCCTTGCTGACGCCAAAGGTCTGAATGGTGTGACTGCTATGAGCTGACAGGAAGCCAACAGTAACTCAAATAACCACTCACTGCAATCAAGGTGTGCTAAAGACCATGTACTAAAGATGCCACTCCTGACAGCTAAGAACAGGAAACCAAGGCTACAATTCACATGCACTCAACAAAATTGGAAGATTTAAAAAAACGTTGTAAATGAACTGGTTCTTAAATAGTGCTTTATACAACTTGCTTAATTCACCCATCTACACAGGCACTTTTTTCTATGGTTTTTCCATATAAATGCGTTCTATCTAACATTTACACACATTCCTGCTCTCACGGATGGATCAGTGAACAACTTGGGGATAGTATCTTGCCCAGGGATATTTGACATGCAGACCAGGGATCGAACCACTAGCCTTCTGATTAGTAGATGACCTGCTCTGTCTGGTCTGATGAGTCTCAAGTTCTGCTGCAACATTCAAATGGTATGGTCAGAATCTGGGGTAAACGACAAGAAAGCATGGGCCCATCATGCTTTGTTTCAAGAGTCCAAGTGGATGGTGATGTTGTAGTGGCGGAGGGGTTATTTTCTTGGCACACTTTGGTTTGCCTAAATACCAACTGAGCATAATTTAAAGGCCGTAGCCTGTCTGAATTTTGTTGCTGATAACAGTGTTGCTAATGGCTACTTCTAGCAGGATAATGCACCATGTCACAAAGCTCTAATCATCTCAACCTGAAGACAGTGAGTTCATTGTACTCAGTCCAGTAGAGCACCTTTGTACAGTGGTGAAACAGGAGATTTGCACCATGGATATTCAGCTGACAAATCTTCATCAACTGTATCAGTATGGACCAAAATCATGAAGCAATGTTTTCAGCACCCTTTGGGAATCTTTAGCACAAAAAAATAAAATCAGTTCTGTGAGCAAAAAGGGGCTCCAACACTGTACTAGCAAGATGTACCTAAAGTAATCATCTATAAGTGACATTCCTCAGGCACCCTACACAACCTTCCACTAATCATGAAGTACCATGGACATTTTTTTCTAAAATAAATAAATAAAATAAATAAGAAAGGAAATAAGAACTAGATCGAATTTTAGGAATTACTATACAGCCATTCATTGGCCTGTTAAAAACACTTTATTTACTGATTGCCTGGAGTTCACCATGAGTAAATGAGCAACTGAAACATCCAAGCAGCTGGGATCAAGAAAGCATATAGTTCTGCTCAACTAGCCAGTGTTTTCAATAAAACTGCAATTATAGCCTAATGACTGTCGACTGACTTGTAGTTCACACCAATATCTTGTCAGGATTATAAAAGGGGTGTAATGAAAAGGGAGAAATGTAACGTATCACTATGATGAGTAGAATGTATGATTGGACTGAATGGAAGATAGAGAAGACTAATAGAAAGCTTCGTTAAATGGTGCAACAAGCACCTAAACTAAAATCCCTGAGGAGAATCAGCAAAACCAATGAGCTTGAGGTGAAACCACCAGAAGTACAGAAGCCTCCCCTTGTCCTGGTTATTACTTTGGTATAGGAAGTGAAGAATGTGGTCTCCTGCAAGTACTGAAATAAAAGTGCCGTCCTCTTCAATGAGGAACAGAACAAACAGTTTTTTTTCTGTGGAGACACAATCATGGTGATTAATGAAGATCACAATGTGGGCTTCTTGACCTTTTGGCTATAAAATATGATTAATTATACCTGAAAAATTCTTTGTGAGGTGACCTCGACCTTTAACTAACCAGTGTTGGGACTAACGCGTTATTAAGTAACGCGTTACAGTAACTACGTTATTATTGTGGTAACGAGCACGGTAACTAGTTATTATGCCAAAATCAGGAACGCGTTAGTCGTTACTGGGATTTAGATAGGGTCGTTACTCGTTACTTCGTGTGGTGGCTATCGCGGAGCTTCCACAGATTCAATAACATTAGCAAGTGGTGGAGGCCAGCAGGTGGATGAGGGAAAGGGGACGCAGAAGGAAAAGAGACCCGAGGCGGCCGCTGGTCCAAGTGTGAACTGAACTTCAGGTAAGAAGTTATGACCTGCAGTCTATCTGGGTCAGATATAAACCAAGTTTAGGTGGAGTTTATTTTCGTTATTCTGACTTTTTCCGTACTGCGTACTAGCTAGCATGACGGAGTTTCTATACAGCTGGGTGGGTGCTATGATGTTAATGATGTTGAACTTTATTTTGTTCATAAATTATTAGAGTTGCCAACCGTCCCGTCTGGTATTCAGAGAAAATATTGAAAAGGAACAGTTTGTCCCGTAATTCAGCTACAATGAAAAAGACACAAAGCTGGATTTATTCTGTGTCTTTGCTGCACAGCTGCCTCTTCTTCTCTTATTCTTCCCCTCCCTCTCCTGTTTCTACTTCAATCATAAAAACTGATCAATGATCAGCTGATCGGCTTTTCTCTCTTGTTTGTTTATCGCCCACTTTGCGCCAGAAACAGGAAACCAGCCGATGTCGCGTTAAACAACAGCAGCACGTTTAAGCTTGATCAGCTGTTATTAGAATTTATTTAATATTAATTTCTAGTATCAGCTGATGTTTGCTGGAGCCACAGCTGCAAAAAAGCTGCTGGTCATGATATCGGTTTGGTTATCTGGTGAGAGGGAAACATGAAGATGAAACCAGGAGATGTCCTTACTGAATCATCAGAGCTGAACAGGTGATGGAGAAACAGGTTTACCTTTTAGGTGACATAAATGAGTTGAAGGGAAGTTATGAACTGTTTCTGAGAGACAAATAACACCAGGATCCTTTTTTAGGTAGCTGACAGCTGGTAACTGTGCAGGTGCGGATCTAGCAAAGTTTTGCCAGGGGGGCCAGGTAGGGCATTAAAAGGGAGAGGGGGGCACAAAGAAATACTTTTCTTTCTTATTCTCATTTAAAATGTCTAGCTTTTAAAAAATAATTATCTGAATCTTACAACAAAGGATTGATAGATTGATGCATATATACCATCAAAACAGTGAACATCACTGTCACAACAGCGTTTGTTTTCATTCAAAGGCTTTATGATTTTTCCCATAATGGCGGCCGGTCTCTAGTCAAAATGCCCGGGCCGATTTTTTGTCCCAGTCCAGCCCTGTATGCAGCAGCTCATCTGCAGTCTGGTGTTACCTACATCTTCCTATTCAGAAGGCAGAATTTCTGAGTTCTGAGTACAATCAAAGCACCACGACTGCAGTTTTTGTGTTGGATGTAAAAGGCGCACATGACGCTGTGACGTAGGCTAGAATCATGGCAGCAGTCAATGACGGTCCAGGCGTGGGATTTCTCTCGTGGAAATATGCACATTATCTTTTCCTTTCTATTGGTAGGTGGCACAGTGCACTTGTGGCAAGTAAGCAAGCTAGAAGACTGGCAAAGTTGTGGAAGCAACACATTAACAAGAGAATTCTGAGTAAAACCAAAGTTACTTTCCCTAGTAACTAGTTACTTTGAAAGTAACGAGTAACTTGAAGTAACTGAGTTACTTTTGATAGAAGTAACTAGTAATGTAACTAAGTTACTATTTTAAAGTAACTTACCCAACACTGTAACTAACACATTTGAATTAGCTTCCTGGAATCAAGTTTAATGTTTGTGCCAAATTTTAATTCCTTTAAGAAAGTTGGAAAAAAAAAAGGAAGCGACTACACAAAAAATATACATATAATATAAAGTGTGAATCAAAAAAAGTGATATACAACTCTTAATTCAGTAGAGGTCTGTTACGGACCCTGGCCTCATGTGGCCCAGCCTTCCTCTATGGAAATTCAAGTGTTCCAGGACTCACAGGTGATTGGCTGGCCAGGGACCTATGCCCACCCGCCTTCATGCAGATCAGAGTGTGCCAGTCCACACACACCATTGGCTGCTGCAGGATCCTTGAACACAGCGGACCAATGACGTGGCTGCCTGCATTTACCACGAAGCATAAAAGGTTGAGGATTCTTCATTCGTGGGGGATTTGTTGATGTGAAGAGACTGTGTAGGCTGTCCCTCCTGCCTTTGCACTGCTGCCTTTTGAACCTTTGTTTTGAGTAGGCGCCTGTGAGATGTTTAGATAATTAGTGTTATTAGTGCTATTTGAATATATGAGTTGTTTGTTGTGTTTGTTTAAATCACCCCATTGCCTAGTGAGTTGTTTCAGTAATGGTTTTCAGTTGTGGTAATAAACCTTCTGTTTTTCTCTCCCCTCTCCCCCGCCCCGCCCCAGGAACAAAGACTCCCAATGAGGCGTCCCGGATGAGCCCCCACTTATGTTACAACCCGGCTCTGCTAGGCGACAGGGGAGGTAACATAAATGAGCCCAGAGGCAGGAGGGTTAGAAAAAAGAAAAACAGAAGGTTTATTTTGCCAGTTTGCAGTGAGACCGAGCCTCAGCTCCACCTGACCTCTCTCCTCAGACCCAGAATCATTCAGTTGCCTTCTCTCATTTATGTTACATCCCCTGTCGCCTAGCAGAGCTGGGTCGTAACAACGTCTTTCATTATTGTGAGAAACATTACAGTTTCAGTACAGTTATGTTTTACAATGGTAAATTATGTGCTCGATTCATTTTGTTGTTGATGTATTTTTATTGCCACCAATTCTATGTAGGCAATAGAAGCACAATAATGTTTATAATGTTAATGGAATACAAAGTGTCAGTAGATCTACATCCTCAGTTATTGCAAATGCTAATGTTGGGTCATGTTTCCTCTTAATATGTGTAACGGAGTTAAAAAATACTGGAATTCTGGAAAAACATGTACTTACCTGGTCTTAATTATTATTTTAAGTGTGAATTTTATCATTTTTGTTGTATTTTATTTTGAGAACCCAGAAACTGGATCTCACTCTAGCATTTAGAAGCTGCTAAGGCTTCAGCTCCTCACAAGGCGTTTGCACTGTGAGGGTAAGTTCTGTAATGAAAGGCTCTGGCATTTTTATGGTTTCTGGTGTGAATGTTGTTACATAAGTTGTACATGTCGATGTATATAGATTTATATTGATGTTAGAATGTTACTGTGTAACCGAAACAAAGGCTGGTTGCTGTTAAACAGTGTTTCTGCCGTATTTATGCTCTTTGGCAGTAAGCTTTTGTCGGCCCCCTAGTGGTTGCTGCGCATAGCAGGAAATGTGTTTGGACTTACTGTTTTTCTGTGCTTTTTGTGACGTTGTTTTACATTGTAGGAGCTACAATTGCGGGAACCACCAGAAGACACATGTTAAATGTTTTCTGTCTTCTGCAGGTATGTGCGCTTGATAACGGTCATTTTCTCTGTAAAGCACAACCAAGTGAAAATGTAGTGCGCTACCGTTAATTTGTCCACTAGAGGGCAATGTTTAGCTGGTGATACTGTTTGCTGAGACTTCTGTACCCTGTTATTTTGTTTTATACGATTGTAAAATGTATTTTTATAAGTCATAAGATTTCTTTTTGTGTACAAGTTCAGTGTGACAGACAGTAAAATTGAAGAAATGATTATTTTCCATCTTTCTTTAAGAAGTAGATTATAAGTCTGTCAACACAAGTTGCGTTTGCACTGTGAGGAAGCTACAATTGCGGGTACCACCAGAAGACACATGTTAAGTGTTTTCCATGTCTTTTGCAGAATAAACCACGAAAAGCCAACCTTTCTGAGCGTCTGTGATTTATGAAGAGCTGGAAGCATTACATATGCAAAGAGGAAACTTTGTCATATCTGGCTGATAGCGTATTGTTTTTCCAGTTTATTCCCATCCTTCCCCAAGCACGTTATCTCTTAAGGAGTACCAGTTAAAATTAGACAAGAAGGTCACATGCTGTACTCTAATGACACTCAAAAGAAATGTAATAATAACAGAGCATCATCTACTTCAAAAATAAACTCATGGTGTCTTGAAAGCTGACTAAACTGTCTAATAAGACAGCTGACAGTTATCTGAGTGATGTTAGATTATTGTAACAATATGATTAGCATGTTGCCTCACAAATCAAGTCAAGAAAGCCTTTATTTGTCACATGCAAGGGCGGGACAGCATGAGAACAGAAAACAAAAAAAACTCCTCTGCACAAAGAGCGCATAAATGTCCATATCACATCATCATGAAGCACGTGACAAGCAACAGGGGTGGGTAAGGGGTGAGAAGTAAGCCGATCCAGACACTGCCATCCTGCCCTGCAGCTATTCATCCAGTGCTGGGCCCAGACCCGCTGTCCGACTCGGCCTTGGAGATAAGCGTACAAGGGCGTTTGGAATGAAGAGTCTAAACACAGTTTGTTATCGGGGAGAAATTGTTTTGTTCAGCTCCAGCCTTGAGACAGCAGCTGGTGCCGATATAGTAGCCACATGAAATAATGGTGCTCTTGCTTTAGTGCGAACCACTGCATGTCAATTTTACAGTCGATCTAATGTCCATCACTGGTTCCTCACCATTCCTGTTGGAGAGCCGTGAGCCTCTCCACGATGTTATCCAGCTACACCGAGATTTTTTCCAGTTTGCTCATAGAGCATGAGTGTTCACGACAGCTGTGAGCCTCTCCAAGATGTTGTCCGATGTTGTCAGAGTCTCAGCACTCACAGCAGCCGCAAGCTTCTCCAAGATGTCATCCGTGCTGCGTCTAATGAGCCCATTCTAAGAAGCCATGGCTCGCTCCATCGTTCCAATCAACATAGCGGGCTGCCTTGTGTTGATTCGAACAGCTGTTTCCACTTTCTTTATTCTTCAATAAGCCAGGGCCAAGCCAGGGCCAAGCCAGGGCCAAGCCAGGGCCAAGCCAGGGCCAAGCCAGGGCCAAGCCAGGGCCAAGCCAGGGCCAAGCCAGGGCCGATCAGCAAGAACCCTGTTATTATGGTTCCAAAAAGATAGATGTCTTCAATAGGCTCTCCTGAACCCAGGCTTCTCATCGAGAAGAGGGTGTCAATTGGATTCAGGGACCAGTTGATCAAATCCATAATTCCTCTTTTAGGTTTTAGAGAACAGACTGTGAGAGTCTTCCGGGTTAGAGGGAGAGAAGCAGACAAGACTAGACAGAGACATGAGAAAGCCAAGCAGGAAAGATAAGGGAAGGGAGAGGGAGAAAGTGCGACCGCCTTCGTCAAGAGCCAGAGAGATGCACAGGTCCTGGGTTTGAATCTACCACCCTGCTGGGGCCTTTTTGTGTGGCCTTTGCATGTTCTTCCTGTGTCTGAGTGGCGTTCCCTTCAGGTACTCCGGCTTCCTCCCACAGTCCAAAGACATGCAGTGAGTGGGCTTCAGTTAACCGGTGATTTAAAATTGCCAGTAGGTGTGAATGTGAGTATGATTGGTTTTCAGTCTCTCTGTTAGTCCTGCGGCAGACTGGCGACCTGAAAAGGGTGTACCCCCCCTCTCATACTGTGGCTGCTGTGATAAACTCCAACCCCACTGTGACTCTGAATTGGATAAGTGGAAGAAAATGGATGGATGGACATCCAGTGTGAAGCTTACTCAGGCAAGAAATGTAAAGGTCTTTCATACTGTAGCAGAAGAAAACACCCAAACAACAATTAAAACTGCACATATACTGCATTAAAAACATGTTTTCCTGTACAGTCATAAATAGTTAAAAAAAAATCACAGAATTTTTCAAAAAAAACCCAAACAGATAAGGACACTAAATATAAGAAATATGTTCGGCTCAAGTGTGAATAAAATGTGCGTAAATGTAGCTGAAGAAAAGAGCTAGAACTGTTGCCTTAATAGCAATATAAACTCAATTTATTATTTAAATCAAAGAAGCTCTAATCTTTTCTAAAGATTTTGTTTTTCAGATAGAAGTGTGATCTTTCTTCATGCTAGCCGAAGAGATGTCACTGAAAGCTCGCATGTAATGGAAAAACTGAACAGATAGAGATCTAAAAAGTTATGACTGTGTCATCAAAGTGTCACTCGCCCTGAAACGGCTGATATGAAATCGCTCATCAAAAACTTCACCTCAATCAGCCTGAACAGAGTGCTGTGACAGCTCGATGTTTTCCATTTCGCCCCCTCTACGTGTCTCCCTCCCTTTGATTGGGTCACTTTTACTTTTATGCTATGACATTTTATATTAATAGTCTTTTGTCTCTGTATCAGAGACCCACTCTACAATCTGTGTCATAATCTCCAGACCCCTGATTCACAGTGGGCATGGCTGAATAATAGGGGGAAAAAAAGAGAGATGGAAAAAAGGAGAGGGCTGGGATTCAGAGGCTCAGACAGATCAAACTGAGAAAGGAAGGCAAGGCTGACAGCTGCAGGGCTGAGGTATAAAAGGAGCAGTGAGGCTGCAAGAAGATGCTAATTCTCTCCCTTTTCTAAGCAGAGATTTTTCTTGGGGCAAAATAAAATTAACAACCCACTCGATAATCTAGTTCATTTGAGCACATTTAAAAATCGTGATAGTTTATAGTTTTAACTGCTATCACAATTTTAAAGAAATAAGTTAAATCAATAATGATTCACTGCATTATTCAGTATGCAAAATATTTGCTTTTGCATACAAGAGGAAAGCAATATTTACTCTCTCACCTAGCTGTGAGGAATTTTGATCTAATGTGTTGCATTTATACTGATTTCTACAGAGTTACTATTACACTTGGTAATTCTTTTAGATGCTGCATTAAGTACATTTGCCATTGTGTCTTGTACATTTCCAGAACTGTTTATAGTCTCAATATTTCCTTTTAATAAGAGGTTAAATACCCTAATGGTCTCTCCCCACACCCCCCACAGCCTCATTTCACAGAGGGAGGCACCCATGAGGGCCAGTCCCTGTGCACCTAATGAGGGCATGAAGACTCAGGTCTGTGCCCTGACTCCTGCATTCACTTTCTCCATTTCTCCTCCGTACAACCTCACAGACATGAATATAACGGCCTAAACTGTCCTCCCAAATGTGCAGGGAATGAAGACTGCGGCAAATGAATGAACTTTAGAGTGACACCGCTGTGGCCAAATGGAAGGAAAAATCTGCAATAAAGTCAGGGAGGGATATGCTCAGCAAATTTACATGCTAACTAGAAGCACATGAAGCCAAGCTTTTAACTTCACAAAAAAGAGTGCACCTTATCTACAATTGCCTCAGTGCAAAAGAAAAAGAAAAGGTTTGAATTCTTTTGAAGTAACGACACAAAGAATAATGACTAACATTAAAAATTAGACACATACGTCAGTGTTGGTAGCTGGACTCTGTGCTTTTGAGGCATTTAATGAAACAAAGCTACACTTCGTTGGCTTGTTGGCAGGCTGTGAAACAGGTTACTGAACAAGCTGCCATGTCAGTGGTTATAATGTGAATTTTCACTTTTAAAATGTTGAAATTATGCTATTTGTGTGTCACTTGCTGCATTCACGCACTGTAAGCCATTGATAAGCTGACACTTATTTTCTGCTCTGGTGCCTCTTATTATACTGTCACAGGATGTGCAGTCATTCTTTCATCCAGTGGCCTCAGGGACAGCCGATTGATGGCAGTCTCGATCACTGTCTGAGTACTCTAACCGACCTCTGCATGTGTATCTAAATTCCAGGTGTGAAGAAAAGTATACGCACTGGATTCACTTTATAGGTACACCTTGCTAGTACCAGCTCACAGCTTGCTTAAGCATTTGTGGCATTCGTAGATTCCTATTGATTAGAGCATTGAAGTGGTTTTTACTGCAGATGTGTCAGCTGCATATCCATTAGGGGTGGGGGAAAAAATTGCCTTCTTGCCGCACAGCAAGAAGGTCCTGAGTTCAATTCCACCATCAGGCTGGGGTCTTTCTGTGTGGAGTTTGCATGTTCTCCCCGTGTTTGCGTGGGTTCCCTCCGGGTACTCCGGCTTCCTCCCACCGTCCAAAGACATGCAGCTTGTGGGGATAGGTTAATTGGAAAATCCAAATTGCCATTAGGTGTGAATGTGCGAGTGAATGTGAGTGTGAATGGTTGTCTGTCTCTGTGTGTTGGCCCTGCGACAGATTGGCGACCTGTCCAGGGTGTACCCCGCCTCTCGCCCTATGACAGCTGGGATAGGCTCCAGCGCCCCCCGCGACCCTGAAAAGGATAAGCGGAAGCGAATGGATGGATGGAAAAAATTGATTCTGTGTAGTATCGTGATATTTTGTTTGCTAATAATGTATCAATACAAGGACAGCAGAAATTGATATTTTGTTACAAAAAAGGTTTTTGTGCTCTGACTTCAGAGCATGTTGTTCTTTTTTCTGAGCAAGAATCCTGACATTCCTTCACTGTCCAAATGTGTTTAACTTTTTTTTGGCAGCAATAAACATGACAGTTTACTTATTTTAATTTAAGACATGTTTTATTTTAATTAAGTTTAAAACTTTTTTATTTAATGTAAAATTATATTTTGTTTTAATTTACTTTCAAATTCTTCAGTTGCTGAATGGGCTGCATAGTTTTCATAAATTGCATAGTTCAGAATAGCTATAATTGTACCAGATAGTTGCATTCAGTTAAGTTGGACTAAACTGTAATACAAACCGTTCAGTTTGTCAACAATAAAACTGACTGACTCACTGAAATGAGAGAAAGACTGAGTGTGAGACTTTGATATTAGATAAAATGAATATTGATAAAGTTTACCTTTATGTACAGAATCTGAATATCGCTAAATATTTTATAAAATTGCAATAATATCGTATTGTGCGTTAAGTATTGTGATAATATCGTATCGTGGGATGTATGGTGATTCCCACCTCTAATATCCATGACGAGAACCTCCATGGGAACAGGAGTAAACTGTGGTCATAAAGGGAGGGGTATAGTCTACAATCATACTCAGGTAGGCTGTGGCATTTTAAGGATGCTCAGTTGGTATTAAGGGTCCCAAAGTGTGCCAAGAAAATATCTTCTGCTGCCGTCATCTGCTTTATGCTTCAACGTGCTGTGCATTCAGAGATGCTCTTCAGCATGCCTTGGTTGTAATGAGTGGTTATTTTAGTTACTGTTGCCATCCTATCAGCTCGAAGCATTCTGGACAGTTTCCTCTGGTCTCTGGCATCAACAAGGTATATTCTGCCATGGTGCTGGGTCAGTGATCATTCTGTGTTTATGATTATTATTGTTATTATTATCTGATGATTTGATGTTTATTTTGATTATGTACTCTAGTTGAGAGTTTCTTCCTGTGCCTCCTTTGTTGTGTGCCAGGTTATTCCTGTCTGCGTGCTCTGTCTGTGCTCTGAATCAGTGTTGGTAGTTCAGTCTGTGGGTACCGGTTTTACTTTGAAGGCCTGTGTCTCTTGCCTCGTCACGTTAATTAGGATCAGCTGTGCCTCCCTGTGGTTTGCCATTCCGTGTTCCCTCTGTGTGTGTGTGTATATATATATATATATATATATATATATATATATATATATATATATATATAGTGTATAGTATATATATAGTGCCTGTGCTCATTGTTGGTCTGTCTGCATTAGTTGGTGTTTCACTGTATCTCTCTGCTCACCATCCCATGTTTCTCCCTGCTACATGTTTTAGGTTAGTTCATTAGTTTTTCCAGCTCAGGTCATTCCTTAGTTCTGTCCTTACCACCCTCGCTTTTTGTTTGTACTTCACTCATTGTAAATAAACGCTCACTCGCATCACAGGCTTGGCCTGCATTTTGGCTCCTTTATTCACAAACACCACCGCTTGCCCCGCAAACCGTGACATTTTCTCCGTAAACACGAGAGATGATTGTGTGGGAAAATTCACCAACCACCATTTCGCATTCAAAGCCACTTAAATCACCCTTGTTCCCCATTCTGATGCTCAATTTGTACATCAGGAGGTGATCTGGAACATGTCTACAGGTTTACATGGACTGAGTTGCTCCAGTATGATTGGCTGATTAAATATTCGTGTTAATGAGCAATTGTACCTAACAAAGTAGTTGGTGAGTCCTCTGCTCTGAAATGTCAGAAAAGTCAGACTGGGTGTGTGTTATCAATTTTACTTTGATTTATTTTTCATTTATTTTGTTTGGATCTGGAGTGGACTGGAGATCAAAGCCCTGCGACAAAGCAGAGACCTGTCCAGGGTCCCCTGGATGGATGGATGGATGGATGGATGCATTATTAGTGAATTGCACGAAACACAGTGATACAAAACCATGTGTGACTTTCTCAAAATAAGTGCAAATTTTAATTTGGATGAGAACATGTCATACATGTGCGGAGCCTTGTAAAACATCAAATGCAAAAGATTTCCTCAAAAAAGTGCCAGGCCCCCCCAAAAAAGTAAAAGTTTAAAGTAATAAAGTTAAACTGAAGGAGTCTTTTGAAAGTTTAACATTAGGTTTTAGATTTAAAATGTTTACGATGAAAATGATTATTAAGTTCGAAACTGATATAGATAGATACTGTCCAGTGCCTGCCAATATTTTGTCCTTCCAGGAGAACACGAATGATAAAACTCCCCCAAACAAACAGGAAGTACAGACTTCCTGTGGGCTTTACTGTAACAATTAAAGCAGTCTTCTTCTGGAAGAAAACACATAAACCAAACAAAGTTAAACATGACTGCCTGTACCTTGGTCTACAAGCTGTGTACGGCTTTATAGGCAGACTTACGAATAAATTAATGCCTCCTTCAGATATTGCTGAGAAGCTAAGGTGAGGTGTGACTGTCTGAGTCTCTATCAGGTGTTATGGCCATGAATATTTCATGTGAAACATTTTTCAAGCATAAGACGGTTACCATAGAGGCATACCATTTACATTAGAGTTTGCATGGTTGTTTGATTATGCAACCACAGGCTTTGATTGTGCCATGCTGGAAAAGAATAGAAGAAAGAGGGGTGGGTGGGGGGTTTGGACAGGGAAAGGGTGAGCTTAGCGGAATACATCTTGAAGTAGAAATGAAATGTATGAAGAAAACTGTAATAACCCACACAACAAAATGACTCACAAAGCATAAAATAACCAGGATGTGACTAAACAAATGTTTGGGAGAATTGTATGAGTCAACTGATTGAAGTGAATTCCACTGAATCTGTGCTGGAAAGGTATTGTGTAAAGTTGAAACTGATGACCCAAGCTTTGTCCAGTAGCAGTTACGTAAGTATTACATTTTTATATCTGTCCAACATGTTCATAATGTGACTCAAGATCATCAAATTTCAGTAAATTGTTAGAAAGAAAGGTTTGGGAGCACACTCTGTCATTTAAACTCTAACCAGTGTGGTAAGACCCAACCCCAGATGTGGAGTTAAAACCTAAAGACATCAAATAAAAGTTTTAAAACTTTAGGCTAAGTTGTTAAAATAACTCTATATTGAAAAGCTGAATGCTCCTGTCATTATTTTAGATATGGTATTGATTTACTTTCATAAGCCAAGACTATTGTATTTTTCAAGCACCTTCCAACAACAGAATACAAAGTGCTTCATGTAAGACATCAAGAAAAAATATGAAAGAAATGAAAGTGAATATAAAAAAGGCAATTTAAAAAGACACATCACTGTTTTTTCCCCCATATTGAACTTTTGGTTTGTATGCTTCATCTCTGCTCTGATGTTCTTTTCTCGTACATTTCCTCAGAGCACAGCTTTCAAGTGAAGGAGAGTTGATCTCTTTTGTAGTCTCCTGCCCCCACCCCCTCTGCCCTCTCCTTTTAGTCCTCTGTCACCTCCCCCACCCACTGTCTTGACTCTCCTACACAGCTGCATGCATAAGTTGATCCAAACAGTGAACGTAGTGCTATTCCCCTCCCCGGACCTTAAAAAATGGTGGGAGAGAGGACGCCAAGCCGAGCCTTAATGAGCTTCTTATGCCAGGAAACAGTCACTGCAATAGATTAACCAGGGCAATTCAGAAATCTGAGAGACATGTATCTGAGGTCTTCCGGCACTTACTTTTACAGATGCAAACAGTTAACAAACCTCTAAAAACGCACAAAAATAGCAGAGTGTACAGTATAAACAGAGTCACATGTCTTCCAGTACACCAAGCCTACATGACAAGCCAAGTGATCATGAGTCAAAATTTGCCTGAACTAAAACTGTCATGACTCAACATGTCTGACTGAAAAACAGCCAAGCCTTAGTAGTTTCATTATTAGATAAGCTAACCTTTTGGTCTGCTCCAGATTTATATTAACAATCCTTTGGATTTTCTACACGGGATTAAGTAAAACAGGGCAGTTTCCTTTTAATCTTTCACATGACAATTTATGCACACTTGTCAGATGGAAGTACCAGATGTGTCTTTAACCAGCAAACTGAAGTCAGCAAGGTGGTTTTACCTGTGTTTTTATAAGGACTCAGCATTGATCTGTTCCGTTAGATGAGAAACTCACAGGAGATTCTTAAGGCAGGAAAATCAATCATCCAGCTCTCGCTCTACCACAGTTCTCCTATTGAGTAATGACACGTCTTGATAACAATCTGGAATGGTAGCTTTTAGATTTGTTGCTGTGGAGATGGCTTTTACTGCACGTCATACTTTGCCTGACCTCCTTAAACTCTCGTATTCATCTGAAAATTACTTGCCAAGTAGAGTTAGCATCCAATTAACCTGACTGGTGCATCCAAATGGTTTCTCCCACAGGCTTCTCCTGTTGATAATGCTCCCAATTAAAATAGAATTTGAAGCCTTTTCCTTGTTACATGGAAATGAACAGAAGGTCCCATTAGTCTTCAATTACAGATGGCTCCTAGTTGTTTATTCAGTACAGCAGCACATGAGTGGCTGCTTCAAACAGAGGGCTCTTTGATGGATGTTAATGAGAGACAGTTGGCATCCACGTATTTCTGACCAAACCTTGAGGGTTAATCATGATATATACAATCTTCCTTTCACTGGGTGGAAGCCACAGCAAAGCAAACCTGGTTTATAGCTTTCAGTTGGTTAAACTCTAAAAGATATCCGCTTCTATTTAACCTTTAGACCAAAAACATTTCTGGTGGATACTGACAGATTATGACAAATCTTTACTTATTCGCATCAGTCCCATTCCTAAAACCCACAGTTTGCTCAGCTTCTTCTCATCCAACTCATAGAAGGACACAAATGTGCTGCTCATTCAAGTGTAATCCCATACTACTGAAGCCAAACCTCCCATTAGTCCATCTGGCTATAAAATGAGATTAATTGGGAGAGAGAGAGAGAGAGAGAGAGACAGGTTGGATTGGCAGATTTTCTTTCTCTAAATTGTATTTTCATGTTTTCCCTCAAAGATAACATACAGTATGATAAATCTGACAAGATAAAAAGACATATTTTGAGGGCATTAACAAGAAACAGAAAGGTGCATAAACAAATCGTCACTCTAATTTCTAATAAGTAATTTTCTCATTGCTCTAAATGGCGTTTTAACCAGTGTAGACTGTTACATGTACATTTTGTAGTACACTATCATCATGCCCACCTCAGAAGTGGTGTGAAAATGATCACTTTGCATGCATAGATACATATTAAAATGAAGCTTATGTGTAAATTCAATAAGGCTGATCAGTAATCAGTCATCTGCCTGCTTTCCTGGGTGTTAGGCTGCTTTTCTGTTCTCTAAACGCTATCGCTGTCAATCTCAGTATTGTCATCATTACTCCATTAGTCCAATCATCTTCTTGCCCGCCTTCTTTGGGCCAATCAGCCTCCACTTTGCATAGTTTAGATCTGTGATCACCATCACTCTCCCTTTCAGGCTTTCATTTTATAACCCTATTCCTCCCCATCTCCACCTCACAGGGATCTCAGTCAGAGCTTGATCCTGGCCTCAGTCTTCATCTTCACCGCCAGTGTCTAGACTATTGGGGGTGGGGGGGAATTCTGTTTTGCCATGATGGGTCATCGAAGTCTAATCGACAAATACATTAATTTCTCTATCTCAGTAAATCATGTTCGATTGTTCCGAGTAATCTCTCGTTATTGGACTGTGATTGTGAATAGTTTTATACACTTAACAGTGATCAGTTACTAAAACATGAACCGATAAGGACAAAAACATCAGTGAAGGTAGTATAAATTAATTTCCATCCCTCCATTTTCTTAATCAGACAATTAGGTGGGTTGTGTGGGGCTGACGCCTATCGCTGCTGTCTTAAAGCCAGAGGTGATGGTATACAGGGGGAAACAGGGCAAACACCTGGAAACAGCCAACCTTTCATACTTGCACCATGGCTAAATCACAAAAACATACGTAACTGATTTTATTTTCTACAAAAATCTAATTTCACACTGCGCTGCTTAAAAAAGTTTAAGGACAAACAGTTATCAAGCAGAAAAGCCTCAGAGGATCTCATTTATCTGCAGTAAAAGACATTTTATCCAGATGGCCAAATTACACAAAATTATTTTAGCTGCAATTATATGCAGGGTTATTTTAGAAATAAGTTCTGCACCAGACTATAATCACCAGTGTTGGGCAAGTTACTTTGAAAAGGTAATTAATTATAAAAGTAACTATTGCGTTACTTAAAAAAAAAAGTTTAACCCTCTGGGGTCCAGGGTATATTTGGCCATTTTTAACTACTTTTGATTTTCCCTCCACATTTTACCTTTAAAAACTATTTACTTTGCCTTTTTTGGTATCATCCTTTTCAGCACAACCTCACGTGTCTGAATTTACAGTTATGTTTTCATTTTGACATACTGTATTAACACAATTGATCTAAAATCAGAAAAAAAAACATAAAATCAGAGTAGAAAGTTATATTTTTTACTGTAACAACCACAAACATGTTTAATGGATCATATTTTATAACTTTAAATCCAAATATAAATTGTCAATTTTAAAATCATGTGCACAAGTTTTGCAAACAACAAAGTTATTTGGATCCATTTACCTTTTACCTTGATTTTTTAAATAACCATTTCAAACTATTTACAGAACAATCAGCTGTTCTGCTTTCAATAAGATGCCACACAAATTATTTGTGCCACTCCAAAAACATAATTTCTGTCCACTATAAAGGAGAACATCACAGCCTGATACCTGCAGGTCTGACAGCAGCAGGTGTATCACTCCTTTTTCTACCTGGAGACAGCAGTCACCTCATTGTTCTGACACATGACACAAAACTATCCACAACACTACACACTAACTACACAAGACAAGACATTAACTACACACCCCAAAAACGCTAAACGTCACAAATCTCTCACATCTCAAAACTCTCTCTCGCCGTCACTCCTAAAACTTCCCCTGGTTTTTTTTTTGTTGTTGTTTTTTTTTGCTCATAAGCAGAGAGTGCTTGCTAGCGCTGTCCTTAGACAGTAAATGTGACAAAACGATTGAGGAAAAAACGCCAGGTATATATTGTTTATCATGACTCTGGTTTTACGTGGCCTATCAACACAATTTAGAAACTGGTATATATCACCTTGTTGTGTTGTCTTTAAGTGGTCATGTGATTGGCTTACCACTACTACTTTATTCTTCCTCAGTCAAACAGCAGCACTCATGCGATTGTTTTGCCCCCTTAGCTCCAGGTGTTGTGCTAGAAAGTGATCGTGATTACCGTCTGCGGGAGAGCGCGCAGCTGCTTAAAGCTGTAGCGTCCAGATTAGTTATGTAGTCAGCTACTTCCATGCAACTGATATAAAATGCGGTAAGCTGAACACAGCTTCAACCGTCTGTTTGTTGAAAAATAGTAACGGACCGCATTTTCCTGTTAGTAACTGTAACGGCGTTGTAACGATAGGAATAGTAATTAGTTAGATTACTCGTTACTGGAAAAAAGTAACGCCGTTACTTGTAATGCCGTTATTCCCATCACTGATAATCACCTGTGCAAGTAATTTTTAAATGTTTTTTTTTTTTAACAATATCAACCATATGGTGGATTTAGATGAAATAGTCAGTTAACTTCACTCTGTTATGACTGTAAATGTATATAATTTCAAAGCAATGATTGTAAAAGCTTTCTGGCTCTAAAGGAGGATTTTGGTGTTTATTTGATTTGGGGTTTGCATAAGTTTGAACACAACAAACCTCTGTCTCAGTTTTCTGGATGTGTATATGTTCCTATCTCAGATCTGTATACAGTCACGAGAGAATGAAAAAAACCCTTTAATCACTGAAAAGTCTGCAGGAAAGGACTGTTTGCGTTGGTGGGTCAAATGTCTATCAGTGCATGCTAAAGCTTATGTTTTTCTTTCTGTGTGTGTGTGTGTGTGTGTGTTATGGCTGTGAAATTTAGCGGACCAAAAGTAAAAAATATTGAACGGTTGTTCAGTACATTCACTTGCAAAGATTTGTTTGTCCTTTCAGTTGCCTGAGCAAAATATTGGTGTAAAAATCACAAAAGAAACATGTTTCCAAAATAAAGGCGCTTATTGTTTTGATCTAGCGCAAAATTACATTAGGAAATGTGTTTTTGGTTTAGTGCTGCCAGTGCTGTGTTTGGAAAAAGTAGACTTAGTTTTATGCTCTTGCCTGAGAAACACAACATAATGATTCTTACGCGTTCTTTAAGCTCTGTTTCAGTGAAAACAAGCGTAAGATTCTCTAACTCTCATCGATTCTGGATGTCCCAGTGCTGGGATCGCTTCATATCTTTCATAATATTGCAAAAAAATAACATTTTGAAAATGTTGCCAAAAGATGGCACATTCACCGAATACCTAATAACAGTAATGAAATTGGCTTGGGCTTTATTTGCAGTTTAGAATTTGTTTTTTATAGGATGGAAGTAAAAATATCTATTTTTGCCAGGGCTTTTCATATCTGACTATGGTTTAATTTTCTGTATATCAAAAGTATCTCTTTTTCATTGAGCCATGATTGTTCCTTTTGGCCTTAAATTTTAATAGAAGAACATAAACATAAAAGCTATACTCTGAGGTCTGTTGTCATCTCTGTATTGTAAATGAAACATACTTTTGTTCATTATAATATTTATTCACTAACAAATAAAATTATCTGGTGTTTTAGCATGCTAAAACCCTCAAATACAAAATGTGCTTGATTACAATACCTCAAATATTTATAGAGTTATCTAAGGTGTTTGAATCAAACTGCTCTTGTTTGCTTGCCTACTGACTATAAATTGTAATGTACATGTAATTAGATAAACAGATCCTCAGTCCATAGTTTTGAATGAAGCTGAAAGAGGCTGAAATTAGACAGTAGATTCAATGTATGTGGAAAAACTGAGATATATCTTTGTAATTGCAACCCTTTTATAGGCAGATCTGCTCTTACCTTGTTTTGAAAGTCGATTGACGTGTACATAATAAATAACCTGAGGGTATTAATACAAACATTGGAGTCTTTGATTGTTTAGATTAGTATGCAAGAGACAAACATCTTCCTTTTATAATGTGTGTTGGTGCTGCTGTAAATATTTACACCTTCTGAGGTGCATCTGAGGACTGACTACAAGTCAGTGTCTGTATAAACACTTGACAGAATGAATATTTTCACTGATGAATGCACAAATTAAATGAAATGATAAACTCAAGAACTGAGTAAATAAAGCCAAAGATGAACACTGACATATTTATAACTTTGTAACTGCCTCAAAATCATAGCTTTCATAGAACTGCACGTAAACAATTAATTTATTATACTGCAGTCTGGTGTTGTCTGGAGTTGTTTTTTTCTCCCATTTTTTAGAATGATATGTGGGTTGACTTTTAAACAAGCAAGACTCGTTTATCAGATCAGAGGTAAAATATTAGTGCAGTATTCTTGAAATTATGTGTACTTAAGTCATTCTTTATTCCGACTGATTGTTTCATCCAAGATCAAATGGTCAAACATTAAACTGTGATATATTAAACTAAATATTTATTAGGCTACGGCTTTTCTCATAATTTGTAGACAGCTAGGTCTACAAATGTTTGGATAATGGCAACGTTTTTGGGGATTTTGGCTCTGTACAGACGTTCCACTCTTTTTCGGAGAGTTTAACAAATAAAATTGAATGAACTGTTTTGGAATTTTTGAAAATTTGGTTCCCCATTTTCAAAGGGTCAACTGTAAGAGCAGTTTCACGGTCAGGTCAGTCTCTCATTATTTCATGACAAGTGTGGCAGATAAAAGATCTGAAGGTGATTCCAACTGTTCAACTTGCATTTTGTAGCTGTTCAGTTCAACTCTTTATATAAGGTCAAAAGAAATGTTGATTCAAGCGAAGGAAGCCATCATTGGCCTCAAAAAGCAAAATAAACCCAATATAGAGAAAACAACAACTTCAGGGGTGGTCACATCAACACTCTGGTACATTCTCAAAAACAAGGAATGTACTGGCCAAACATCCTGGAAGATGACAGAAGACAACTAAAACAACTTCATAACATTTAACCAAGTCAAATAAACTTGGCAAAGTAGCCGTATCATGGTCTCCAATGATAGTCTCCAAGTCTCCAATCAAGAAACATTTTCATTAATAGAAATACAGAGTGCTTACAACAAGATGGAAACCACTTTCTACACTCAACAACACAAAGGCCAGATTAGACTTTGCTAAAAAGCATCTAAGAAAATCTTTGGTGAGATAAAAGCAAGATTAAATTGTACCAGCATGATGGGAAGAGAAAGGTATGGGAAATGAGAAAAACAGGTCATGCTCTGAAGAATACCACATCTTTTAATCACGATATGGGGAATGTCATGGCATGGGCATGTATGGACGCGAGTGGAACCAGGTCACTATAGTTGTTTTTGATAATTTGTGCTGATAGAAGTAGCAGAGTGATACAGGGCTATGCGTGTTATATATACATAGATTCAGCCAAATACTGCAAAGCTGTAATGGTGCAAATGGATTATGATGCAAAGCATACTGTGGGTATCAAAATATCTACAATTCCTGCAAAGTCTGCAGTTTAATCACTAATAAGAATATGCATTACATGGAACCCTATCATGATTGACTGCACAATATCATGACTGCACAATATCATGATGTGCAATAAGAGCAATAAGATAATGCAGCATTCCTCTGTTCCTGTTTCAGTACTGTGATATTATCAAATTTATGATACAGAGTGACTGCACACTCATCTGAAGCCCTTCACTGCCTTTAGGTTAAATATCTGATAGCAGGAAAAACGTCAAACATGCAAAATGTCCCAGAATTTTGCCTTTCAGCATAAATAGACTCTGAACACTAAAAGAACTAAAAGTCTTCTGCTCAGCTGATAAAGAGATTTAGTTTTATGGGGGAAAGTTAGAAATATACTTTGATTTGACATAATGAGATGGCATGTTGAATATTGATCAAAGCGTGTTAGCAATTACTTCTTTTATTTTGAAAAATCTTACGCTGGTGTCATATAGAGACAAAGACCTGATGTTGCAGGATGTTGACGTAACATTTGATGCTCCAAGCAACATTCAAGTCAGGACTCACAAAATTCCACAACAACAACAGCACTTTCTTTTATGTGCTCATCTCCTGGTACACAGATTTAATCCAGAAAACATCCAATTCTAAATAAATTAAAGTCGGCTCAGTCGTATACATGCTGTATCAAAGGAAACTATGTGCTGAGCATGTAGGGTGATTTAGCAGTGACATGCCCTGTGATTCTGACACTGAGCATAAAGCCCTTCACCAAAGAAGTCATAGCTTGCCGACCCTCACTATGCTGAGCACGTAGCATGCATCTATTGAGAGCAATAGTCAGCTCAGAGTGCTCAGAGCTTGGTGGTGTTTTCAACCTCAAAAATAAAGCTGTAAGGAATGGATTAAACTCCTTTCACATGCAGCTGCAATTGTTATCATAATCTCGTGTTCACAAAAGTGCAATGCTAGTCCTCATCCTCCTCTAGTACTTGCTTGCTTTTATCCGCTTCTCTTGGGAATCAACTCTATGTGTGGATGAATGCTAAACTTGCCCATCAGGTGTAGAGGAGTACGGTTTGAGGAGGCTGAGGAAGAGGAGGCTTGCTTTAGTGCTACCAGATACCTGCTGAAATTATGAAATTTAGCGTTGGAGCAAAACAACAACAACAACAACAAAATTGGGACGTGTAAAAGTTTGATTTATCTGTTCAGACCAACGTAAATGTTGAAAACAAGACTGATCTTCACCTTTTGGAATGCTGGGTTTAGTTCAAACTGGTGACTTAATTCGTGATTTAGGGTACCGGTCCTTCAAAGAGGACACCTGATTGGAGGTGGGGATTCAGAGTTGTGAAAATCCAAAATGCAACTCTCACAAATTCCTCAAACGGGACCCACTGGCTGTGGGGGCTTCGCCTGTGTTGACTGTGCATGTTCTCTCACAGTCCAAACACGTGTCAATATTTAGCAACTATAAATTTGCGATTTGAAGCTTTCCGTATCTGTGTTGACCCCGACAAAGACTGTCAACATCCCCTTTCTGTGTAAGTTTGTAGTGGAATGAGCTCCAGCAGCTCAACCATGAACAGGATAAGAAATACGGGCGTGGGATAGACTGTTTCTTTCATCCATGTACAGTGTTGGGAAGGTTACTTTTAAAATGTATTCCACTACAGATTACAGAATACATGCCCCAAAATGTATTTTGTAACGTATTCGTTACGTTACTCAATGAGAGTAACGTAGTCTGAATACTTTGGATTACTTAATATATTATCATGCTGTTTACAACTACGTGAATGTACTATTGCTGTGATTTATTACTATTACTGAAGGTCCGCGGCTCCGAACCATAGTAAAGGGACCTCTGGCTAATACGTCGGGTTCTCGTAGCCGAAAAATAGCTTTACTTTGTTGTCTGGGTCAAGTTTGCTAGCGAGAGACGGAGAGAGGCATTGAAAGGCTGCTCCAATGGAACTTATTGTTTCGGAGGAAAACACGAACACGGTGTACAGTCGAGTCTTAATAGCTTACTTACAACTGGGCTCGTCAGGCACTCTTCTTGGCTGCAGTGGTTATTATTATATTTATATGCTTCCAGCTCCCGTTTCTGCTCGATGACAGCTTGTACTTTTCCACTCTCCTTTTTCTCCCTCCTCGCGCTCACAGACACATAACGGGTATGGCGGTCCATTCTCCCTGCAGCACGGACTACACTGCCCATGAGGCTACATTCTTTAGGGCTATGGCTGTAGCATTCTGCCTATTAGCTTAGCACAACAACAACAACACAAAGGAGCGCTCTCACCCAGGAAACACAGTCGCAGCGAGAGCGTGTCACCATGGCAACCATAACGCTGCCGCCTGGAACAACAGAACATAGCTATCAAACAAAACCCAAACAGTCCTGACCCGCCACAATATGAAACAGGAAAATACCACCGTGTAATCCATTTATTTCAACAAATTAACTGTATTCTAAATACCACCTTTTAAAACGGTAACTGTAACAGAATACAGTTACTCATATTTTGTATTTTAAATACGTAACGGCGGTACATGTACATGTATTCCGTTCCTCCCCAACACTGTCCATGTAAAACAAACTGTGAAAGTGAAACAAAACTCCCGCAGAGATAGAAAAAAGTTCCAGGAAATATTTATTTGTTTTTCTTAAAAGAAGCACACTTGAGGTTACTTTGGCACTGTGAACCATGCAATGTAAAGGCAGACACATACTTGTGCACACTGGATGTGTTTTTTTAAAGTCTTTTAAGTAGGTTTAAGAGTTTGTTGCTATGGAGACTATTACAACATGCTCTTACCTTGGATTGTGTTTATTAGCTCATAATTAATTGGTATTTTTATATATATATTGAGGCATTATTTCACAATGACAGTTTGCAAAAGATGCTGGCCATCCTATCTCTGTGGACTAGAAGATCTTAGTCAGAACTTTTTCCAACTTCAAATTACTATTATTATTTGTAATTAAAGATCTGGTTAGCTCTTGTGCTGAACAAATTATAATACTTGCAGGACTCACCTCATCCAGGTTGCCTGCTCAGCAGGACAGACAACAAAAGAGGTCAGACCATCATTCTGTTTTCTCTGCAGTTCGTCTTTGAGAAGCTATTTACTTTTTCTTATCTAATTAGATTTTACAATATAGTTGCTTTTAGGTTTGGTTGGTTTTGATGTGTGCTGGCATTGATTTCTGATTCATAAATCCCTTTCAGAGGTCTACTTGTCACCATGTAAAGCAGGAAACTGCATGGGCTTGAAGGAGGGCCTGCTAGCTGGTGTACTTTAAACTAGCTGCAGTGGCAATGAGCAAAGTTTGAGAGAGAGCTGATTTCTGTGATGTGTACTGGCGTGGAGCTTAGTAAAGCTAGCAGTCTGAAAGAATGCAGAAGGTGCAATACTGACACTTGCTGGAAAATAAATGTATGCATGGAATATGCTAACAGGTCAGTAGCATAAGGTAAAAATAGTTTGGTGATGTGTGCCCTCTGGTGGACGTCGAGTGGATTATTTAGATTATTTATCATTTAGAGCTGCTGCTTTAGGTGAACTGCATTATATTCAGTCCTCAGCAGTGTTGGTCAAGTTACTTGAAAAAAGTAATCAGTAACTAATTACTGATTACTTCCCCCAAAAAGTAACCCTGTTACTTTACTGATTACTTATTTTCAAAAGTAATTAATTACTTAGTTACTTAGTTACTTTTTAAAAACACGATTTACAACCTGAATAGGTGATAAAGCGATAGATCTTTCAGCCCAATTCTACTTTTTCTGCATAATCCATCATACAAAATGTAATCAAATGGAAAAGTCTCTTTTTAAAACTTGTTTTATTAGTTTTAATCTTTTAACTTTATGCATGAAGCAACAAGTTAATTACATGCACCATTCTCTGACTGGAAGAAAATTTTTTAATATTTAAACCTATTTTCTGCACATTCCAGCACATAAAATAAAATATTTTTTGTGTTTACATTCACTCTTTCAAATAGATGCAAGTCAAACACAGCAGAAAATAAATAAAATCAAAGACTGGCGGTCCTGTTTTCACCTGTAAAGCAGGAGTGGGGTAGGCGGAGGTGTGCCCTGGTGCAGGTGTGCCGCAGCGGTCAGTTGAAGAATCCGCGAGTTCCTCTGTGAATTTGAATTTCCCATTACATCATAGCGCACTCGGTGCTTGCTTGGAAGTTTAGGGGTTTTTTTCGCTGTAAAATAAAGACGTTTTCTTCCCACGCACAACAGACACTAATGTTTTTGTCACTTTTTATGGAATCAAACTTAAAGTAAGGTCAGTACTTCCATGCTTTAAACGCTGCACGCTCATACTCTCTCCTGCACTGGATATATTATCCATTGTTGATCTGCACACAGCTGTTGTCACGAACGTTGCACTCGCTTATGTCACTGTCATGAGACATTCTCGCAAAAACATCACGGGCAGTAACGCAGCGTTCCTACGGGAAAGTAACAGTAATCTAATTATCGTTTTTGCAATAGTAATCCCTTACTTTACTCGTTACTTGAAAAAAGTAATCGGATAACGCGTTACTGCCCATCTCTTGTCCTCAGTTAAACAATTCACTGATAAACTCTCGAAATTTAGTACAAAACTGTCATAAAACAGTGAAAGGAAAA
Organism: Neolamprologus brichardi; assembly: GCF_056152115.1. NCBI lineage: Eukaryota > Metazoa > Chordata > Actinopteri > Cichliformes > Cichlidae > Neolamprologus > Neolamprologus brichardi. Next base: position 26,047,231 of record NC_142108.1, on the reverse strand, counting down.
TGAACAGATGGATAGGAGAAGTGTTATTAACTGAAACACTAATTTTCAAGTTTAAGCCTCAAACAACCAGGCTATTCCACATTTTTAAGTTAAGAACAGAAAACTGAGGCACAGGCTCACTAGACGTGGACAACAGATATTTGGCAAAAATGTTGCATTCTCAGAAGAGTCTCAATATGTGCTGAAACATTTGGATTATAGTGTCAGAGTTTGGCGTAAGTAACATGAAAACATGAATTCCTCCAGCCTTGTATCAACGGTTTAAACTGTTGGTGGAAGTTTTTGTGGTGTATGAGATATTTTTTGGCACTCTTTGGGGCCCACAGAGTATTCTTGTGTACTGTACAGTGTACTGCTGATCTGTGGGACCATGTCTTCTCCGGCAGAATGAAACACCATGTCACAAAGCTCAAACCATCTCAAACTGGTTTCTTGAGTATGACGGTGAGTTCCTTGCACTCAAATGCCCTCCACAGTCACCAGATCTCAATCTAATAGAGCACCTTTGTATTGTGGAACAACTGTGTGATGCTATCCTGGTACTAACAAGTCACCAGCTTTAGAGATTTGGGATGTTTTTGACTAAACCTTTTTATAGGCTTGTCTACTTTTACCTTGTTTTTAAAATGTAGACAGATACATGCACACAAACTGCACAAATCAATGAATAGCTGGGTTATACATGACTCACTGAAGGTAAAATCAAAGTTTTAGCTTTTTCATTTAATAAATGTTAGGGCTCTGGTAACCTTAGTAAATGAGTAATCACCTGTGATAGGCAGGTTAACACTGCTGAAAAAGTTAATTCTTCATTTGCTTTAGCCTGGTGTTACTTCCAGCAGACAATATGGAAATATTGTTCACATACAGCCTCAACACATCTCAGTTTTCCTTCTCTTCCCTGTCATGCATTTATAGATGTCAAAGTGGCATAACTGGTAATTCAACATCTATCTAGTGCTGTTGTAGAGGCAGGTAATTTTGCTTACTTCTTATGTCCTAATTAATCCAAATGTGCGAAACACCTGTTTACATGTTGTTGAATTCGGTTGTCTAAATCCACAAACAGCATGAGCAGAGCAACTTATTTATAAATGAATATTTCCCCTGCTGTGCTGCACCCTATCAATCCAACCAGCCCACCCATGGACTTCCCTCTCCTGACAGTAGGCAATATTAGAGGGTTATCTTTTGAGCAAACTTGTATAGCAATTTTTTTTTTAAACAACAGAGGGCTACTTTAATTTATAGTGGAAAAAGAAGTGTGACAAAACACGCTTAGAAAAATAAACCTGAGGGACTTAGACATTACAGCCTATGGAAGACGAACGCAAAAAGACGAGGGCTCGTCCGGGATTTGAACCCGGGACCTCTCGCACCCTAAGCGAGAATCATACCCCTAGACCAACGAGCCACGTGATATCGTTGTAAACGGACACCAAATGAAACACGGGGGTTTGACAGCTGGTCAACGTTACCAGAGTACAGCTGACGTACGCTGAATTCTTGCGGATGTGTAAAACAACCGAACAGAAATGCGTCTTTTTTTTTTTTTTTTTTTTTTTTAATAACGCAATCCTGCCTGATACAGAATATATTTCTATGTAAAAAAATCAGCCCGTTTCTACGACACGTCCAAGGTTTCGTTCACTGGCGGCTGTTTTCAAAGTTAAAATGATTTGTTTTTCTCTTTAAAGACACAAATACGGAGCTATAGGGTGAGATGAACACCAGCTTTCTCTTTAGCCTTGTGAATAATTCGTGTTTTAACGTTCAATGACACTTATTCGTCGGATTCGCGTTGGTTTACTGTTTAAGTCAGTTATTTAAACCGCTCGTTGTAATGTTAGTGAAACACCGCGAGAGGGCGCCAAATGTTGTCAAAAAGAAGAAGGAGCAGAAGAGCCGAACGAGACAAGAGCATTCGCTCCTTTTTATTTCCTTTTTCGCTTAGATCCCGTTGAACAGGTGAGACTTCCTTAACAAGTGAGGGTCTGTCATTGTTTCTCTTTTAAAATAATACATATTTAAATTAACGATTTTTGTGATGATAACTTCCTCTAATTATAATTTCATATAATTTTCTCAGATTTCATATCAATTCTGCATCTGCAGCAAGTTTATATATCCTCATCATGAACATGAATGTCATGGTAATTTTAATGATTTCTTTGAATTGCTCTTTTCTGAGCATGCTGAAAGATTGTCCTGCATACATATTATTTTACTTTTAAAAACAATAATTGGATTTGAATTTATTTTGCATTTTTTTTCTAATACACACAGTCAAAAGGATACATATAGGCTCAAATGTATATACTTTTCACTTAAATCTTTTGATAAGTGGTGCTAATGGCTCTACAATATCTTTCAACCTGACAAGGCCAAGGCCTGAATTCCAACGCGGTGCCGTGACAGGATGTCACCTGTGCAGCAAGCCCAGTCACTAGTTATCTTGATCTAAACTGGTAGTTTCCCTTTGCCAGCTTAAAAAGATTTGTTTGACATGACTCACTGGTTTCATCAATATTCAGAACAATGCGAAAATCTAAGGAACTCAGTGAATTCAATTGTCCGTAAGTGCAAGTTATCTGAATGTGTCGATACATCAATAGATTGAACCATCTGGCCACAATAACCGTTTTGCTGCCATTGGTAGGGGTACACCTGCACATTGCAAAAATTGGAAGGAATAATAGAGGATAAGGACTTACCAGAAGTTTGACATATGTATGTATCCGTCTGTTTGTATCTACTCAACCCAGCACATACTGCAATGTGATACTACAATAACAGACTTGAAATAAATTATGGACTGCAATATTTATCACTGTTTATTTGTAAATGGCATGTAATATTGTAGGTTTCAACTTTATTTCCACTTATTTCAAAAGTACTTAGGAGGGAAACGTCAGAGCAGACCATACAGACATGCAGTAACTGTTAAGGCTGGTCACGGTCATCAGAGCAGCCCATTAAAGTGATCCATTAAACTAATTATTGGAGGTTTTAAAGATCAGTGGATTCAACTAAAAACCTGTCCAGACAACAGAGCAGCTTTAAATGATTAAAAATGGGTGTTTCTCTAATGACTGATGAGAGTGTGTGTGTGACAGCTGTGATGGCTGCAAAACACAGGAGCCGGAGAGCATTTCACGAATCAGGTCGTGCATATTGATGTCTGAAGTGCAGTGATGCACATTCCCTGCTGCTGTTACATAAATTAGCCGCACTACTGGCTAGTCTGTTGGATACATTTTCATCGTGTCATATCAGACACATGGTAGAGCCTGGCAAAATCAGTTGCGGGCAACAAACAAAAACAAACAGATTGTGTATTTGGAGAATTAAATTAAAAGGGTGTTACCAGTTTGGTTAAGTGGACGAGTTTAGTTGAAGCCAAATGATTTATCTAACAAATAAAACATTTTTGAAAATGACCCCTTCAGCTTACTCACTTTAGACTTAATTTTTTTGTCTGTAAATATTTCAGTTAAAAACATTCTTTCATCAATCCAAAGGAGACATTTTGATTATTATAAAATTGCCTTAAGGAGTTTTAAAAGTTTAACAGATTTGTGGCCTTAGTAACAAAGGATTGTATCTACCAAAGCATAAAAAATGGTAAATCAGATTATTGTCTTTAATCCAAAATCAAGTACTTTGACCACTAAGACCTGCTGGGATTAAGTGAAGCTGTGCTTTGATGTGTCCGTGGATGCTTGTACATAGAAATGTTTGTCCATTTTGTTTCTGTCTGTCATAGCAAAACAAAAAAAATGGAAAAAAGAAAGAAATACACTATATTACCAAAAGTTTTTACTCACACATCCTAAATTATTAAATGTGGGCTGTCCAATCACTTTCATAGCCACAGGTGTATAAAATCAAGGACCTAAGCATGCAGACTGCTTCTATGAACATTTGTGAAAGAATGGGTCACTCTCAGGAGCTCCATGATTTTACATGACACATACTACGTCATGGCTGAGTTGCAGTCTTTCCCAGTTGCTTCCATTTTTTTAATGCCACTAACAGTTTACTGTGGAATGTTTAGTAGCAAGGAAATTTCACAAGGTGACATCTTGTCATGGTACCAACGTGGTACCATGACAAGATGTCACCCCTAGCCCTGCCAGTGTAGCAGAAATGATGACGGATGATGATGGCAGCAACAGCCGTTCTTCTCTGCGTGAGTAGCTTAATGTTGTTCGTGTGTAATTTACGTTGAGTAGGCTAACCACGTTATTAAATTAATGCATGTAAGGTGAACTAGCAAACACCGTCATAGTTACATGCGGCTGTCTTCTTGTTTGATGGCAGATACTCCCTTCACCCTGGCCAAAAAGGCTAAAATGACCAAAGAAAAAGTGGAAAACAGTTAAACATGAGAGGTTTTTGGACAAAGTTTGTGTTTTTTCCATTGTTTAAGCACTGCTTCCAGCCAAGAGTGATACCATATATGCCCTCTAGCTGCAGAAAAGGCTAACATTGTTATCTTTTTACAAAAAAACAGCTAAACATGAGAGATTTTTGGACAAAGTTTGTGTTCTCCATTCTTTAAGCACTGGTTTGAGCACCGTTTAAGCACCGGCACCGTTTCAAAAGTACCGGTTTGATACTGGTATTGGATAAAACCTAAACGATACCCATCCCTAGTAAGGACATGGATAAGCAAGTTAGGTGTGGAAGAACTTGACTGGCCTGTCAGAGTACTGTCCTCAACCAGAGAGAACACCTTTGGGATGAATGCCGAGAGAATACTTATACAATATAGTGTACACAGAAGCAAAAGCTTCAATATTGCACTTACCCCTCATATATAATACAATACTTAGCCAACCAAAAATTGACAATGTGACCAAAAGCCCCCATCAAAAAACAGTATGTCATAATTACATTAACATAAAAATAATTGGTTCTTCTCAACCGGAACAAATCTTGGATGCCTGGAGGTAATTGTTTTTTACTTTTTACATAATCGAAATAACTGTAAAATCTCTTAATAATAAAAATCACAAGTTTTAATGTATTCATCCAAATGAACAGTGGGGTAGTGAAATAATAATAATTTGCTCTCAATACTATTTTTAGTTCTTTATCTTGTAATAAAATAATTAAGTTGGTGATCATTCTATATGCATTTCCCAATAATTCTGCCCAATGGGTCAAATATGGAACTATGAGTGTGCAGTCTGTCTTACTCCATACATTTCTAACCTTTCCAATAATTTGTCAGTGGTGTCAAATGCTTTAAGTCCAGACATATTAATCTATTTTCATTCTTTGTAAGGTCACTTGGGTTCCTGCCTGTTACAGTGTGAGTGTCTTTGGTGTAACGGAGCCCCTGTGCCATGTGTGGTGCGGAGTTCAGTGTACACTGTCCTGCTGTTACAGTATTATTTTTGTTTCGTCCGTTCCTCTGAAATATAGATTATGGCTCTCTATATCCAGCTGACCTGTTTCTCTTTGATTATTGTTGGGTGTTTTAATTGTCAAGCTAGTTTTGTTCCTATATTTACAAAGAACTCTTTGATTGCCGCGTTCCAGTATTTGCAATGAAATCAGAATATCAGAATATTTCAAACTCTCCAGGTGTTCTGTATGCCTTACCTGTATTTGTAGTAAACTATTATGTGTTCTTTTGCTTATGATGATCTTAATATCCATGTTAATTTATTTTTATACTTTTCATATTCATTTTTAGACTCTTTTGTTCTAATTTTAAAGAATTCTTTAGACGATAAATTTTTCTTTCTGCAGTTTTTATTGTATGAGTCAGTTATTATTTCCCCCAAGTTTTCTATACCTCATTTGCATTTTCTGAACAAGCTGCTCCAGGCTTATTTAATCATATCAGCTTTAACTATGTCTAATACATCTTGTTATCCTGCTAGTTCTGACGTCTTTCTCAATGATATTTCTATTTTCTACATCTAAAAAAATGGCAGATGATCATTTATATCATTCATGGTTATACCCCTGAGAATTTTCCCAACTACATCATTTGAGAATATATTATCTATGACAGCATTGTTTACTTCTATCCCAGTTGGATGTGGAATTGTAGGAAACAAACTTATGTAAAACATTATGTTATTAAATTCTTCAGCTTGTGTGTGTCCTTAATGATTGAGTAAATCATCATCGAATCTCCAGAGAAAAAGAGCATCTTATTATTGCATATAATGTCACATGTCACTTTTGTCTATAAAAACTTGCACACAAGCTCCAGGGGATCTGTATATACAGCTTAGCGTTGTTTTACTTCTCCAGCTTAAGTTCTGCAGTTACACATTCCACCAGATTTCCATTAAATATCATTTTCATCAACAGTTTTGCTTTGCAGTGAATTTATATATAACACAACCCCTCTTCCCCTTACATTAATTAACAATTAACAGTTCTGAATACTTGAAAACTTTTTGCTGAGACTCCATGACTCCCAGATGTAGAAGAACAATGGATGATGACACCTTAGAGACTCTCAGGGGAGGTGTGTGTCTAGCTGACGGCAGCCTCAATATCCACATCCAGCGCAGGCGGGGTTGGCACATATCTCACACTCATTCATATTTATAACCACTAGAAAGTGCGAGAAAAACAACAACTTCAGCAATTATTTTAATAATCCCAATCAGAAAAAACATTCCTTATTTTACCCAATGGCCTGCTTTCCAGTTTGAAAATTTGAAAATTACTCCTAATAGTGATAATTGGATGTTATTACAGCAACAAGTGTCTTTTCTGATTACTTTTCTGCAAAGCCTGGTGTTATCCTTCCAGGCATTTTGTGGTGCAGCACTTGCTGGATGTGTCTATTACAATGTGTAAACATTGGATTCGATTCTATGAATCCATTTGAGCAACTCAACTAAACTTTATGCTTGTTGTCTGTGTCTTTAATCTTGAGTCCTACAGAGTGTTTGTCTGAGTAATAAAACGAAAGATTAAATGGAAGAGCCTGTGCGTAATTGTTTGCTGTTTAAATTTGGCAAAAGGATACTGAGACTGGCTCAGCAACTGGAGTTCAGGTGGTTGAGCAAGTCATTCATATACAAGGGAAAGGCTAATGTGTGGGAACACATAAAACATACAGGAAAACCAGCATACAACAAAGCCTAAAAACAGGGAAACAACTAACCAACAAACTGTCATGCAACATTTCATATGCAGATTGACATACGAGCTTTAGAGGTGCTCCAAGACATATTTTGATATATTAAATAGTGAATTTGCCACTGCTTCGAGTGTGTGGGAAACTAATTGGCTTCTCTGTTAAAATGCCAGTGACATTCTCATGTAACAATGCATGCAACAAATACCATCTACCATTCCCATAATAATAGTAGTAAAGGTGTATTAACCCTCTGAGTCTAATAGCAAACAAATGTTACATTTGCAAAAAGGTTTGAAAGAAGCACCTTGTCTGTTTCAGGAAATTTTGCTTACACATTCTGTAAAATTAATGGCAACATATGGCATCTATGACAACTGGAATTTGTCCATTTTTAGACTGAAATCTTATTATGCTTAATTAAGCTTGGGACCAGCTATTATAGATTGAATAGAGAGTTGGTAAACAAACTGATTTACAGACTAAAACACTGTTATTGCTTTTGTCCTTAAAAATGATTGCAAAAAGATAATATGTTACACAAGACTGCTGTTGTATAATAACACATAACACACTATTTGTTTTTGGTTTGGGATCTTGCTTTAAGTCATTAACACTGGTTGCTCAGAGTGTGCCCAATGAGCTATTTGCATCATTTCTTATGCATGCAATACCCTTTGCAGCAAGCTGTGGAGAAATAACAATGTGACAGGAACACACTGTAATACCGTAATGTGTTTGCGACCAAAATAATCTGATCTCCCTTTGGGCTCTTCTTACTTAGATTTGAGAAAACGGCTACTTCTTCATCTTTTTGGCACACTGGTCGAAACACCTGCGGCACAAGAGGGTTGGCACACACAGTCTTGAAAGTGTGTGCGTCAGAGTGAGGACCAAACTTTTCATCTAATTCCATGATTTTCTTGAGCTGCTTCACAGCCTCCAGTGGGAAGCTTTTGTCTCCAACCTGTGGGGAGAGGGACAAGAAGTTTCCATCTGGCCCAGTAAACAGTAAAGTTGTTAATGTCGTTTCAAAAAGCTGAAATTTTCATTGTATTCGCAGAGATTAATCAGAGGAAAGGACAGGACAGTCTTTTCAGGTGTACTTTTGCAGGACACACTGAACATAAGTGGGTTGAGTGATTTTCTTGAAGTTAATGTTTTATGTAAGAAGATAGCCTGAATATATCAACCATAAGCTACTGTGGCAGAAATGCATCGAAATATACAAAAAACACCAAAGAGACTTTAAAAATGAGCCTTGGATCTATAATACTTCCAAAAACAAATGATACTTACTCTGACCCATAGTCCTTGAGGTACACCGCACACACATCCCACCAAAAAAAGAGCAAAGAGGACTCTCATTTTTCAAGATGGTGTGAAGATGCCTTTCGATTTATGATTTTCTTCTGTGGTTGATGATGTTGAGACAGTAGAGCTGGAAAAGGTGAGCAGACCAAGAAACGGTGAAATGGAAAGACTTTTATGGATATTTTCAAAAATTAGGGAGGAGACTTGTAAACACAATACAAACAATGGGCGGGGGACAGTAGCAGGTGGGAGAGTCTGAACTACACTTTTTTGCTATTATAAAGTGATAAAATTAAGGCATTCGACAACCAGTTGTGAGTTCAAGCATGTTGGATCCGCTTTTTCCTTTATAAACACCGTCATGTAATCAGTTTATAACAACTACCTGTGTTATTACCTCCGTCGGCACAATATTTTATGTTTTGTGACTTTTCACACCAACGCATCTGATATCTCAGTACCAGCTAATAAATCTCATCTCTCGTCAGTGCTGTCTAATAAAGAAGCAGCTATGTATGTACACATGTGTAAATTACGACATTTTACAAACTGGCAACAGATGGGAATCACTGGAAAACAGATAAGCATATTTGATCTGAAACGGCACTGGTTTGAAGTCTGGCAGTCAAATCTGTGAGAGTCTGAGAGACAATTCTGAGAGCTGCCATCGACAACGAATTATAGCTGTCTGTGTAAACTTTATTTCATAAAACAAACCTATATCTAGTTTTATATGTTTTACTTTTGCTGAGTTAAAAGCTTAAACCTTTTCTACTTTTTATTACCTTGAGAAAGATCACAGTTTGAAGGCTTAAGATTGAACTGTACGTGATTGGGGACGACCTATGAGTGAGAACCCAAAAAGTCGAATGTTATTCATGTTCACTGATCAATGCTCATGACAATTTGCATATTAATGATTAAGAAAATGACCTCACAGCCCACTGTTGGCCAGTGGTGCTAGTTTGTAGTCATTGTGCAAATGTACTGTTTAAAAGGTTGGGGGAGCCTGCAGTCACTTGGATGAGTGACGAAATGTTTCCCCCAGTGAAAATGCTACCTCCAGATGAACAGAATCAGCTTTTTGGGATTTGCTTACCTGGATGATTGAGCATGCATTGAGAGACTAGCAGTGTATCAAAGTTAAAGTCCTTGAAACAGCTTATTAAAAGAAGCTGAAATTCTGTATAAGAACTATTCATCAAAATCTGTCTTGGTTTGACGTTGAGGCCAATTAAAACTCCTAATGAGCAAATATACTTCTAAGTATAAGGGAAAAAAAATACAAAGTTCACAAAATAAATGAAATACTATTTTTAGCATTACAAAAAATATATTAAAAATAAAATAGAAATTAAGGACAATCAAAAGAAATCAATGCACATTTGATTCAGTGTTAATATTTGTTAGATAATTTGATATTTAGCAGCAAAAAAGAAAATCCAGGATGGCTCAAAATGTGCAGAAAAGCAGATGTTTTCATTTAAGTTTTATTTAATGTATGATTAGGGATTAAAAGAGACTGATAAGCCATCAATATGTTTGTTGTAAAGGGGCTTTTAGGGCAATATTTAACTTACAGCTAAATTAATGTAAAATTGGGATTTGAAGACAAAACAGGCTTTACAGTTCTGACAAAGCATCTTGGATGAGAGATGAAAAGTCTTCATGACGTTTACAGAACTATAGGTGGTTTTTTTCTCTTTAAGAATTACCTGATCAGTCGAATGTTGCCCTTTTTAATGCTTTTGAGGAAAAAAAATAAAACAACAAACAAAACAAAAGGGAACAAAATGATGCCACATCAAGCTACATAAGGATGAATTCAAAGACACTGAAAATCAAAGTGAAATATTGATGCGGCCTCCAAGAACTGTCTGGGATGAGACAACAGACACCCAGCATTGCAGCAGAAACTTGAGAAAGAAGAGGCACAAGAGGAGGAACCATCATGGAATGACAGTCACGCTATGTAGCACCAGCAGATAGAGGAATGGCTGACATCCAGAAATCCTACCAGTGGCTGGACAAAGCTGGACTGAAAGACAGCACAGAAGCACTAATCATGGCAGCACAGGAACAAGCTCTGAGCACAAGATCCACAGAGGCTGGGGTCTATCACACCAAGCAAGACCCCAGGTGCAGGCTGTGTAAAGATGCCCCTGAGACAATCCAGCACATAAGTGCAGGGTGCAAGATGCTAACAGGCAGGGCATACATGGAATGCCATAACCAAGTGGCCAGCGTAGTACACAGAGACATCTGTGCCAAGTATGTCCTGGAAGTTCAGAGATCAAAATGGGACATGCCACCACGGTGGTCAAGAATGCCGAGCTAAGATCCTGTGAGACTTCCAAATACAGATAGACAAACTGGTGATGGCTAACCAACTAGAAAAGCAGAGGAAGATGTCTGTAGTGATACTGAGCGATAGGAACTCAAGAAGCTGCAGAAATACCAAGGGCTGAAGAAGTCGAGAAGAATTGGAGTGTGAAGGGAACAGTGGTCCCAGTGGTAATCGGAGCAGTCGGTGCAGTGACTCCCAAGCTAGGCAAGTGGCTCTGGCAGTTGCTAGGAACAACATTCGAGATTTCTGTCCAGAAGAGCGCAGTCCTAGGAACAGCAGTTTTTAATGCAACAAGCTGCAACAAACATTGTTAAAATATATATGAAAGCACATCTTGTAACCATAGCCCGTCAGTCTATAAACTGCATACACTTCAGGAATTCTCTGAATCCTGTTCTATAATCCATGTTTCATTGCAAAACTGTGCAGCATTTTAAAATAATGTCAAAACAAATAAAAATACATTTCTGGGGTCATAAGAAAACTGTGCATTTTAATTCCATGGTTCATGAAGTATGAAACTTTGCATTCTCCAAATTCATAGTAGGAAACTTAAAAAAGTCACAAAAGCAATCGGACACTTGAAGGTTAAACTACACCCACATGCACAGACTTGGCTAGAACTATTAAGTAACCAGCCAAGCATTGTTGGGAAAATCAATAAAGAATGTGGTAACTTTTCATTGATTTTTCACACTCAATAAGTATTATATAACTGCTTTCTGGCTGGAGCACATACAGCAATAGGTAAAAACGGTCAATATCAAAGCAAAAATGCTTTTGATGATAAATCCCATGACTAGTTTTAGCTTATTAGTGAACTCTTTCCCTGTCTTTTAATCGGCAGCTGTTTGACTTGCTAACAGTTTTTCAGGATCGTTAGCAAGTAGGCTGATTTCATTTTATGTGCATTTCCTACCAACTAACCACAGATTGACTCCTTTATTTTAAGATGATTATTAGATTTTAGCAGCAGTTTTCTTTATGGAAGTCTGTAAATGTATTTTTATGTTATAAGGAAAACAGCTTGGTCCTTATAAAAGGTCTTCAAGAGAACAAAGGTGATGTGTTGGGATGTGGTCCACATCGCCTTCTGCTTGCAAGAATAACGAGATGAAATCGTGGAACGAAGAAACAAAAAGAAAACAAACACTGAACCTAGTTATATGTATCCACAATTTTTAAACATCAAGTCCTCATGCTCTGAAGCTGCTCTCACCCCTGCAAACAGGCTCAGAGAGAGGGATGGGAGCTAATGTATTAATTGCAAATCTGAAACAAATCCAATGCACTCGTTTTAAGTGAGCTTTCCAGCTTTCATGAGAGACAAACAAAGTTGTAATCATGTCCCATGCATCAGTGCTTTAATACAACTTCTCATTTAATATGCTGAAATTGTTATGTAAATGTTCATAGGTGTGAGTAATACTGCAATCTTGACTTGTAAAGGAAACTGACCGAGTTAGTCAGACATTACGTTGACAAGTTCAAATGTCATCTGATTAATGGATGGGAGTGCTTGTCTAAGAGATTTATTATGTTTTTTTCCTGTGAAGTAGTAACCTCACTTTTAACAAGGCACAGATCTTAACTGCGTGCAGTCACATAAAAGGATAGACACACATAAGATTATAACATACTGTCCAATGGCAAACACTGCAGTCTCACCTATTGTCATGAATCTAGGAATGACAGAATCAAACAGATTCATGAATCCAGTAATACTTGTGGGCTTATTCCATAATTAAAAGTGGCTTGTGTGTCAAACCTGCTGATGCAGCCCTCCAACACTTCAGATCAAACCATAGCCTTTATCCATAAATTAAAATAGGCCTGGCTCCCATAGAAACTAATGCTAAATACAGAATCGCCATATAAAATGTTATAACCAAACCAAATGCGTGTGTGCACAGTGCAGTAAAGGCTGTAAATTGTCAGAACAGAGCTTCCAAACCTGATCATCATCTGTGTTAGTTAACAGAGTAAGAAGACTAGCAGCATTTATCAAAGACACCACACACCCTTGCTACTCACTGTTTACACCAACAATTAGTGTGTGATCTTATTAAGTAAACAGCTTTACTCCCAGAGTTATAGCCTCAATCACACCCGTGTGTGAATACAGAACAGACCAAAGGATCTGCAAAAATAGCTTATATCTAGCTATTTTTTAAAAAAAGAATTTTTGTTGTGCATTTACAAAAGAGAGCAAAGATTAGTGAACGTAGAAAAATACAAGAATTTTTTCACCTATAAAGCCCTAAAACCCAGAATCCGCCTTCGTAGCAACTCATTACTAGTTCATTATTGTGCAGGTGGCAGGGCTGGTATGCTCAAGAGTTCACTGCTGTCCTGAACTGAGAGCATGTCTGTTTAACGAGGTAGTTTGGCTGCATAAATTAAATTATTCACACTACTGAATGCTGATATAGTGCATATTTGAGTCTGAAATGAAGGTGAATGGTGCTTGAGCAGATGTTGTGTTACAGCCTGATGTAAAATTGGGTGAAAGGAAATTAAATGTTAGAAAAATTGCCTGTGCATTAGTTTTGAAGTGATCACCGGACCTGTCAGCAAACGCAAATAACCTACAAGTACATGCTCAACAAAACCTTCCTTGTGCGCGTTAAGGATAAGCTTGAATATATTAAAACTGCTTAATATACTTACAAATGTCAATGTGGATGAAAAATACACTTGTGAGACAAATTAAAACAAAAAAACAAACCTTTATTGAGGCGATAATCCGAAGGGCAGCCAGTATCAAAGTCCAGTAAAACCAATAGAAGCCACACGAGGGCCAGTAAATGTGAACAAGTAGTACAACATGACATATAACTGAAGGGAGACAGAGGCTATAAATACACAAGTAATTAGGAAAAACACCAGGGGATACTACCGAAACTAGTCAGTAAAAACACACAAGTGAGTTAAAATTAAATACAGTGAACACGAGACAAGAGACTATCAAAATAAAACTGAGAATAACACAGCATGGGCTCATCTAACATTGAAACAGCAGGAAAGTACAGAAGTGCAAAAACTTAAACTTAATTACAAATTATGAAAGAAACTGCAACCAAAGTACAGAAAAATTAAACACATCGACTAGAACGCAGAAATAAAAATTACAAGAACAAATTGCACAAAACACATAATAAACACAACTAAAATGTTAAACTCAGAATGGACCTGTATAAATGAAACTGAATTGTATTGAATAGAATGCAGGGTTGAAAGCTGAGAACGGACAAACGTCTTACATAAAGCCACTTTCAGGTCAAGTCAGTTTTATTTGTAAGAAATACTTCAGAGGCTTCACAAGCTCAAATCATAGTAAAAACACGCCTCTCAGTGTTCTCTACGGGTACTCCTGCTCCCTCCTGTCCAAGGACTTTTAGGCAAATTAATCTGGCTGAATGTGAACGTGAATGGTTCAAGACTGTAGACCTTTACTGTCACCCTTCAGAAAATGGTTGGATTGCACCAATATAATAAAATGGATAAATAAGCAAACAAACCAAAATACTTAAAATACACAAAATGTGTGCAGTAGAGTTTTGAATAAGGTGTATATTCTCTTGATGACTCTGCAGTGGTTGGATTCATCAGCAGGGATGATGAGACAGAGCACAATCATCTGCAGCTCAACGTGGCTGCAGCTCAACGTGGCTGCAGATCACGTGGCGTGATTGTGGACTTCAGGAAGACCAGGAAACACTTGACCCCTGTTTCAATCCAGTGGGTCAATATTGACATTGTGGATGACTATAAATACCTCGGCGTATACATTGACAATAAACTGGGCTAAAAACACCACAGCACTTTACAGGAAGGGCCAGAGTCATCTCTATTTTTTGAGGTCCTTCAACAGTGGTCGAACAATGCTCAGGATTTTCTACGAGTCTGTTGTGGCCAGTGCGATCCTCTATGCCACTGCATGCTGAGGGAGCAGATTGAGGGTTGCTGATGCTAACAGACTCAATAAACTGATCCGCAAGGCCAGCAATGTTGTGTGGATGGAGCTGGACTCTTTTAAGGTGGTGTCGGAGAGGCGGATGCTGTTCAAGATAAAAACAATGTTGGATAACACCTCCCACCCACTCCATGACATGCTGGCTAGCCACAAGAGCATGTTCAGTGAGAGACTGAGATTACCAAAAACCACCACTGAACAACACAGGAAATCATTTCTGCCTGTGGCCATCTCCCTGTACAACTCATTCATCTAAAACACTGTATACTGCAATAGCTCCACCCTTTTTGCACATGCTCTTCTTTCTTATTCAGATATTTATTAATAAGTGACTTATATGTATGTATATATTGTAGTCTTACTTCTTGTAGTGTCTGTCTTTGTTACTGTTTGTACTGGAGCACTGTAACCAACATAATTTGATCAATAAAGTATTCTGATGCTGATTCTGATTTTAGGGTATTCCAGGAAAAACAGCATTGAAATTAATGCCGGAGCAGGTTTTTTAGAATGGCACACACACAAAAATGGCCATGTGTTAATATCGGTTGAGGTGTTATGATGGTGTGCAGTTTGTAGAAATGCAGAAGTCTTTATACTTCTCTGTTTGTGAGTTCCTGCTGCATTCATTAAGGCTGTTGGCTATTTAATGGGCTGTAATGCTTTGTATCATGTTTTATTTAATATAAACAAACCCTTAAACACAATCAGAGGTCACTGTCGGCCTCTCCGGCTTTTCGTTAGCACTATTGATTTGAAGCACTTTTAAGCTAGCTTTATGATTTAACTACAGCCCATGCACTCACGGTTTAAAGACACCAAATATTTGAATGCTTCAGATAAAATAACTTTAACTGAGATTTCAACACGTATGTGAGGTTTAAGATCAGGTATTTTCCATAGCGACTTATTCAAAATATGCAGCAGCATGAGAGTATGTACAAATTTGACATGAGGACAAAAAGTACAGCGTAAGTTTCCTGTTTTAGGAACAGCATCATATATTAATGCTGATGCTGATTAGGGAAACACAAAGACTTTAGACACTACTGAAAAACTTTAGACCGTCCTACTCTCCCTGCAGGTGTCCGAGGGATCTTCCAGAACATTAAAACTCTTTAAACATTAAAGCAGCCTAATAAAAGAAATGTGGAAATCACTTTAGTTTGTTAGCAGATCAACGTGAAATTAATTTATTGCACGGGTATTCTAGGTGTATGGTCTGTGTTATTGCAGCTGCAATTCCAGCAGTGTAAAACATACTAAGCAGCAGATTAAAAGTAAGTTTTTAAAGTGTTCATACATTTTTCTGAATAACAGACATTTCCCTAACAATGCGATATGCAGTTTGCAGTTCATTCAGTGTCCCCAGGAGAGAAACTTGGACTTAAAATATGCCATGAATAAAAGATTCAGAGAAAATGTGGTTTTTCTAGATGATTTGAAACCAAAACCCATACCATAACCTGCTCCCAATCAGTTTATGTGTACAGCATCAGTCACCATGATTATGCTGAACACAAAAGCCCCCTTTTTACTTGGCATTTAGCCAGGTACATAAGAGCCAATGCCATGACACAGAAAACTCTGATTTTCAAATCCCCAAAGCTTGCTAAGCCATGAATCGTGCTTCTCAAAATAACTCACATGAAACCTCAATACAGATGGCAAAACAGAAAAGATGAAATTAGGTACAAACTGGAAATTATTATCATTATTATTTTAGAATAATAATGAAATCCAAGTAACGATCAAGAACTTAAAAACTAGAATAAATACTAGAATAATATTCCCAAAACAGAAACCCAAACTCAAATATACTCACAAAACCCTCAAAATTCAGATACACAAAAGCTCTGGGTCCATGTCATCTGTGATGACAAATTTCCTGCTATAATATTGCATGAAATGAAATCACTTTTTTGTGTGCACACAGGTTCTGTTTACATTTATTGCTCCTCCACTTCCCTGTACACTTGACAGAAATAAATTACATCATGCCCTAGATCAAGTATTTAAAGATCTAGATGGGGATTTTAAAGGGGAGATCGGGTGTCTACATAATGCTGGATGTCTCAGTAAGTAAGTGTTATAAAATGTTACAAGCCATTTTCAAAATATATATATATATATATTTTGGCCAGTTGTGATTACACAGTGTAGTGGTTCAGTTCCACGGGCAGTGTTGCCAACTCCTCAGTAAGGAAAATTGCTATTGGCTGTCCTAAAAGTCGCTAAAAGTCGCTAAATGACGTCATCGCCTAATTTGCATAATTGGTCATGCTGATGTAATTGTAACCTACGTTGTAGGAGAGAAAAATAACATTGTGGAAGAGACATAAAGTGAGCTAAAAACGTCCTAAATGCATTTAGAACTACAAATTTAATTTCTTTTAGCAATTATTGTTTTTTTTAATGTCACAATTCCAACACTACTCCTTTATCCGGGCTTGGACTGGCAAAAGTGACCCGAAATAGGCACTCTGGTGGAGTTACTTTGTGTGTGTGTGTGTGTGTGTGTGTGTGTGTGTGTTTATAAGTAGATTTAAACCTTGTGACCCACAAAACAACATAACAGTAAAAGAAGAACTGACTGCGTTACAGTCAGTACGGGAGTAGCGGCTTTGCTCATGCGCGATTCATTTGCAGTTTGGACGCATAGATGGGAACATCTCCTGCCCTGATAGCAGCTGGGGGAGGGTTGCTGATACTTTGCACGAGCGAGGTGCCCACGGCAGCACCCGCTGCTTGTTGAGAGTAAGAGCGATACGCGCTTTCACGTCAAAATGTCGTCATAAATGAGTCTCCAATAACACCAGAAAAAGTCGCCAGATTTGTCCCTAGTCGCTTTTTAGAAAAAAAGTCGCTAAGGTGGTCTGAAAACTCGCTAAATATAAGTTGGCAACACTGTCCACAGGGAGGGCATCTAGCATTAAACTGTGCTGTAGTGATGCCCTGTGACGAGGAAAGCGCTGAAAGTAGCTGGTAGTCAGATTTCCATTTAAAATATGGGTCAGATGTTGTTACAACTAACAACATGAAAAATAATATTTTTGCTACCTTAGTGTGTTAATAAGAATGGCAATATATATATATTTGCATTTGTAAAATAAGATCACAATGTACACGTCATCTATCAATGAAGGCTTTTTATTCCAAACAATAATAATAAAAAGAAAACATTTCTTTAAATATGAATATAAAGCAAGGCAAGATGGAAATGTAACAAACGAAAAATCCAAAACAAAATGCATGCTGAAGAATTTTCTGCAAAAAAATAAAATAGTAAATATGCTATATTATGCTAAGTAACAGTTTGCAAAACATTCCCCATTTTGTCAGATTCTTTTTTTCTTTTCCTTTTTGAGATACTTTTAGTCTAAAATTTTCAGGTATCCAATGGGCCAGAGTCAAAAACGCAGAGATAAAGCCATTGGTTCATCATTGCATGTGGTTAAAAGTCAAATTTCCTTAAAACATTTTAGCAGGGGATGAAAAATTAATCACAAGTAAGCAGGATGTTTCTGGCTTGCTTTGTTTGTTTAGCAACCAGTGCAGGCAGCAAATGCGCAGATCTCACAGATGTCCAAGGGTACAGCAGCTAAAATGAAGACAAGAAATGGAAGCAGATAAGGTACACTGATGAGTCATCTATATTTAATACTTATGACCTAAGATGTTATGATTCAGGCAAACTGCCTAAATGGCTTACATAATCTGAGAAGGGAAGCAGATGCTCCTCTCTGCCTGCACAGTGGCAGAAACTCCTGTGGGAGCATGGGGTCAGCGCAGAGGGACATGGTGTTAGCCTTCAGTCTTGGGTTTTGTTGTCCTGTCATACCGTTACTCTCCGACAGCTCTTGAAGCCGCTTGACAGCTTCCATTGAGAAAGACAATCCGTTCTCCTGAAAGAGAAGCAATTTCAGTTACAAAGGCACTGCAACTTCATCTAAAGCTTCAGAGTCTATACAGTTTCAGTATGATTTGTAATCCATGAAAATCAAGAACAAAAGTTAGTTTAATTTCCCAAAATTTGAGCTTCACTCTCTCTACTAATGAGCAGAAAATTGTCATTGTTCAAGCCTGCAATCTCATCATGAACACATCAGTCATGCAATGATGCTAAGGAAGGCACTTACTTCAACTTGCACAGCCTCAGAGGTCCAGCCCAGAGCCAGGACGACGAGAGCGATGATGGCAAATGTGGCTTTCATGGTGACAGTAGACAGCAGTTTGTCTTGCAGTCTTTTTGCGTCTTATTGTAGATGTGCTCAGCAGGTACTCAGTTTGATGTTTCTGATTTCCCTGTGCCTACAAGCCTCCTTTTATACAATTCTACCCAGCAGCCCCATTATCATGTGACCAGATATGCCGCAAATGAGAGCAAAGTTTTTCTCACGGGTTAATAATTAGTGAGATTAGAGTTAGTGTTTTACAAGGCTGTAAAGGGAAATTCATAAATCCTACTTTGAGCTCATCGCCTCTCTGATTAGATTTATGGATCTCTGGCTCACGTGTGCTGCATCTTGGGTTGGTTAAAGAGTTACCTTGAATTCCTCTGACGATAGTGACTCACAGACCCATTGTTAGAAATTTATCCAAATAATGGGCTTTGTTTAATGTGGAAAAATGTCGGACAAACAGTTTTTATATTTAAATAGGCCTCCCCCCCCCTCACGTAGCGCATTGTTTATTACAGAAAAGGATTATTTATGTCAGTGTCAGTACTTTTCTTTCATATCTTTGATTTTCTTATCAACAAAAACACACCCAAAAGCACTTAACTGGACTACAGCTATAAGCAAATAGTGTTCTCTCCTATGTGAGATGTGTACAGAGATCTTATTAGCCCCTGGCTGAGAATACTCACTGAATACTAGTGCAAAAAAATTGACTGCTTTTCCTGCTTCTGCTGCAGAAAACAGCTGAACAGAGTTCAATTTTATTTATTTATTTATTTCTCCTTGACAAGCCTGCCCTGACTTGAATTAATCATCCTTAAAAGTGCATGGTCATCCTTTCCAGGATTTTTTGACGTGGTGCGATCAGGGTGGGTATAACATAAGTTGCAAAAGGTTTCAAGCGGTACAGAAAAGTTTGTACCTCACTTGTTTATCTATGGAAGTATTTCTCTACAGGCTATAGTGCGCATCAGGATCTCTAAGAAACATCTGACCTTCCATTAATAAAACAAAAAACAGATGCAAGTAAAGTTAATTGACTTGCTTTGGAATGGCACCAAATGTGCAATCACGTACACTGCAGTGGGTGTGGCAGCCCAGAGACACAGCTGGCAGGATTTTAATGAGTTCATTAAAAACAATTTTTTTACCCGTAGCATGAAGGATCAATCTATCCAGTGAACAGACCTGCTGTGGCACAGTGCATCTCAAATATATTTTGGTCATCTTTAGTTTGAGTCTGAGCGATTTATCAGGTGATTTCAGCTAGAGCAGAAAAATGATGTTATTTTATTTGTTTTTAATTATCACTTACTTCCCTGAAGAAATCTAATCTAATAGCAAATATATTATGTAGCTCATTTCTTTACTATCCTTGATTACACCTGTAACGTGAACCTGCTGCATTTCTGGCTCTGTGTTAAATTTATATATATATACTGGTGCTATAATTGGACCTTAAGATGAAGCAACTTTTTGTCTTCTAGCTCTTTCATTGCTTACATGACCAAAATTATTCACTAAATTGTTGTAATTTAGAGAATAATTTTTAATGTAATATGCTGTAAGCTTGGGCAGCACGGTGGCACGGTGGTTAGCACTGTTGCCGCACAGCAAGAAGGTCCTGAGTTCAATTCCACCATCAGGCCGGGGTCTTTCTGTGTGGAGTTTGCATGTTCTCCCCGTGTTTGCGTGGGTTCCCTCCGGGTACTCCGGCTTCCTCCCACCGTCCAAAGACATGCAGCTTGTGGGGATAGGTTAATTGGATAATCCAAATTGCCACGAGGTGTGAGTGTGTGAGTGAATGTGAGTGTGAATGGTTGTCTGTCCCTGTGTGTTGGCCCTGCGACAGACTGGCGACCTGTCCAGGGTGTACCCCGCCTCTTGCCCTATGACAGCTGGGATAGGCTCCAGCACCCCCCGCGACCCTGAAAAGGATAAGCGGAAGTGAATGGATGGATGGATGCTGTAAGCTTTAATTTGCATTGGAAAAGACCATGGTGTACATGCATTTTGTCCATGAAGGGCAGGTAAAACATTAACAGTAACATTAACCATTTAACCTAATGAGCTCAGAAAGAAAGTTACTGGACTTCTTTAAGGTAACCTGTGAGTATTTCTTCTGGGTAATTTTTAAAATGCTTGTATTTGTTTTAATGGCATTGCCCAAAACATGCTTATCCTCTGCAGGATAAAAAAATCTTTACGGCCATTTAGCGAATTAAACTGTTTTTCTTCCAGCTGTTGGAAATTGTCTTAGAGAAGAAGAGAACAGCAGTGGCTGTTGCTAATTGTCCTGCTGTTTTTTTGTTTTTTTTTTACATCACAGGGCATTTATCTGTTGGTGAAGCAGATACTGCTTACAACTGGGAATTGAATACTTTGACGTGGAGAATCTAGTCAGCTAAGTAGCTAAAGGGGGTTGCTTCAGCCGCCTTGGTGATAATGAAACAGGTGCACTAGAGGGGCAACAAATCAGGAATGGCATTAAAGCTCGAGGCCACTGACACATTTTCCTCACTAATCTTTTCTAATGTTTTTTTCATTTGTTTTTCATTGGGCTAGGCTCATTTTCACTACTGGTAGCATGAGGCGATACCTCGACTCTACAGAGGTTGCACAGGTAGTCCAACTCCTCCAGGATGGCATATTGATAAAAGCCATTACCAGAAGGTTTACTGTGTTTCCCAGTGCAGCCTGAAGAGCTGGAGGATACAGACAGTTACTCTCGGAGAACTGGACAGGTCCCTAGCCCATTAGCAGGACCAATATCACCTGCTTTGTGTTCACCCTGTTTCTGGTGTGAATCAGAAACAAACTTCGTGAAGGTGGCCTGAAGCTGGGTTGGTGTTGGGTCTTTGGCCAGCGCCTTTACAGGTTAGGTAACGGCACCCTGACTGCCATTAGGTAGCCTAGCTCCCAGAGGATAAAGACATTGACACCACTAACTGGCCCTGATGCTCACCTGACTTAAATTTAATGAAGCACCTCTGGGACACTGTGCTTCGGCCCATGTGATGCCAACAGGTTGCACCTCAGACTTTCCAGGAGCTCAGTGAGTCCGGATCTTGGAGGAGATTCCTCAGTACAGCATCCATTGCCTCATTAGGAGCATGCCCTGACAATGTTAGGCATGCATACGAGCATATGGGGGCCAAATTGAGTACAATTTTGAATCGCTACAATTATATTCTGGCCACATGGACTGGTCTGTCTAGTGATTTTTTTTGGTGTGATTGTCATTAAATTGAGCCCTTATTAGTTTGATCATTTTTATTTTCATCAAACAATGTGGCATCCTATCATTTCTAACACATTACCCAGTCTATATCAGTATAGATATCCAATATCATTATTTTTCCTACTGAGGTAAAGTGTTTCTTTAATGTTTTGAGCAGTGTACTTAATTTGTTCCTTACTGGAGGGGAAAGTCACAGTTTTGTCTTTACTCCTGTGAATTCAGTAGTCTTCAGGGTTCTTTTTTACTGAATTGACTTTTACAACAGTCCGCTCTAACTATTGTTTATGACATCTCACCTTATTTGATTTATAGCCACACTCAGACTGGTGTTTTATCAACTTCTGTTTTCACAGTTTGATGATTGCCTCCAGTCAAACTGCTATCTTTGCACTTTATTGAAGTGAGTTTATCTTACTGCTGAGCAGTCACACACGTTTAATAGCAGAGGAGAATGAATACTCATTCATGCTAATTTATGGTGTTTTAGTGGGTAAAAATGATTTACCCACGAAAACACCCACTTCACACCACGGTTGACCAGCTCTTCATCTTATGACAGTAGTCTTTTCCTTCTCTACATTAAAGTGCTGCAGTTTGACAAAAGATGTTATAAGAAATAGTTTTCATTGAGGGTGTCCTGCCCTTAACCCTCAAGTGAAGGTACTTTGAGCCGCTCCCAAATTCCCTAGGGGTTCCCACAGCGGATGGATCTGTCTGCTTTGATTTGGCACAGGTTTTATCCTGGATACCTTTCCTGATACGTCTGTTCCATTTTTTCAGCTTTAGGGCTGGCACTAGGAGAACACTAGCTTTTTACTGGGTCGAGTTTGTGTATCCTCAAACTAGGGTTCTTCTGCCTGTAAGGCAAATGCGATAACCTTGGTGGAGCCATGCTGTTATGGCCCGGCTAGGCGCGGCCAGGCCAAAACATAAAGGGTGATCCATCCCCGTCCAACCCCAAGCAGCACGTCCACACACTTGATATTTTAGTGACAGTGATTTATTTACAAAGTGTGTTAAACCAAGGAAGGGAGCACATCTTAACATCAGGGTGAACCCGAAGCCAAAACAACAAACAAAAGGGTAACCTATCTCAAAAATAAACAACTTACCTACCCAAAAGAACTAAACCAAATGACACTCACTTCCCTCCCTGCCTAACAAAAACAGGAGAAAACTGGTCAAAAGAAAAGGCGGTCCACCCCTACGTGCTCTTACATCAAGTAACATAACACGGTGACGCAGTGAATGGTCTGCCAGTCGGGTTGGGCCGAGGATGAATCACATAGAAGTCGCCGGCGGTCTCCTCTTATCTGCTGCCTCCCGGTCCGCAGCCAATCGGTGCCAGCCATCCACCCGGACGCACCAATCCCGGAGGAGCACCTGGACACTTAGATTTGCATGTGATTAGGAGCAGGCCGTAACACCCCCTTTCCCAAGAATTAACATTACCCCCAGAATGTTTAATTCAAAGAGAAAGCGCTCTAGACAGAGCATCAGCCAACACATTCTCTTTCCCCTTCTTGTAATGAATCTCCAAGTTAAAGTCTTGCAATAACAAGGACCAGCGCATAAGTCTTTGATTGGAGTTGCGCATTTGGGAAAGAAACACTAGTGGGTTGTGATCAGTAAACACCTGCACAGGCAGCACACTTGACCCGACATAGACCTCAAAATGCTGTAACGCAAGGAGTAGGGCAAGAGCCTCTTTTTCGATGGTGCTATAATGGGTCTGGTGTCTGTTAAACTTTTTTGAAAAGTAGCAGACGGGATGATCTACACCGTGACCATCTTCCTGTAACAGAACAGCGCCCGCGCCACACGAGCTGGCGTCAACTTCTAATGTAAAAGGGCGCTCAAAATTCGGCGCCGCTAGCACTGGTGCACTGCACAACAATGCTTTGGCGGACTCGAATGCCACCTGACACACTGGAGACCAAATAAAAGGCTTTAAAGGGCTAACAAGATCAGTCAGGGGACTAACCACATCAGAAAAATTTCTGCAAAACCCTCGATAAAAACCGGCCATTCCTAAAAAACGACGCAGAGCTCTTTTTGTCTGCGGGACAGGAAAATCTACAATGGCCTGTACCTTCGCAGCCACAGGGCGCACTTGCCCCTGTCCGACCTGTTTCCCCAAATAAGTAATGGTGGCTTTACCAAACTCACACTTAGAGAGGTTTAATGTGAGAGAAGATTCACAAAAACGTCTGAACACCTCGGAAAGCGTTTCCAGATGTTCTGACCACGTTGGAGAATAAATGACAATGTCATCCAAGTATGCCTCACAGTTTTTCACTCCAAACAATACCTTCTGCATCAGACGTTGAAACGTTGCAGGTGCATTTCGCAACCCGAAGGGCATTACAGTGTATTGGAGGAAATGATCTGGAGTTACAAAAGCAGAGACTTCAGAAGCTCTGGGGGTTAACGGGACTTGCCAATACCCTTTTAACAGGTCTAATTTAGTGACGAATGTAGCTGAGCCGACACGATCAATGCAGTCCTCCATTCTGGGGAGAGGAAAAGAATCAGGTTTTGTGACTGCATTAACCTTTCTGAAATCGGTACAGAAACGTGGGGTGTTATCTGGTTTAGGCACCAAAATACAGGGTGAACTCCATGCACTGTTACTGGGCTCAGCTAACCCATGTTTAACCAGGTATTCAACTTCCTGTTGCATTAAAATCCGCTTGGTTGGATTTAGTCTATAAGCATGTTGTTTTATTGGCTTATCAACTTCCACAACGATATCATGAAACAGCACAGACGTCTGCCGCGGATGGTCAGAGAAGAGTAGCAAATTAGCTTCAATCAGATCAAGGATATCTTTGCGGGCGGAATCTGACAAATGCGACAGAAAGGAATCCACGTCCTCTAACGCTTCTGAGTTTCGCAAACGGGCCACAGGCATACAACTGCTCTTGTCAATCAAGTCATCATCTTGCAAAACATACAATGGTGGTGCCGAACACACAGAGACAGGCGCTATGGGAGAGGTTTTTTCAGCTGCCACGTCCTCTCTGGAAACATAGCGTTTAAGCATGTTAACGTGGCAAACCCTCAGTTTTCTCTTTCGATCAGGAGTTTTTACTATATAGCTAGTGTCACTTATCTTTCTGTCCACCTCATAGGGTCCGGAAAACCGAGCATGGAGGCTAGACCCAACTAAAGGAAGCAACACTAGAACTTTTTCACCAGGAGCAAAATGTCGGACCACCGTCTTTTTGTCATACCGGGCTTTCATGTTGCCTTGGGTATGTTCCAAGTTTTCACGGGCCAGCTGACATGCCCGGAAAAGACGCTCTCTAAACCTGCAAACATAATCTAACACATTGTGTTCGGCTTGATGCGACTCAGACAACCACTTTTCTTTAAGTAGTTGCAGGGGACCGCGCACAGTGTGTCCAAAAACTAAGTCAGCCGGACTAAATCCAAGGGATTCCTGAGTGGTTTCTCTAACAGCAAAAAGCAAAAGGGGAAGCCCCTCATCCCAGTCTTTACCTGACTCAAGGCAGTATTTGCGCAACATGGTTTTTAGGGTTTGATGAAATCGTTCCAGTGCACCTTGACTCTCTGGGTGATAAGGGCTGGACGTTTGATGTTTAACCTTTAACTCCTTCAAAACCTGGGCAAACACCTTTGACATAAAGTTTGTTCCCTGATCAGTTTGAACAACTCTGGGTAACCCAAAAGTTGAAAAGAACTTTGTGAGGGCTTTCACAACGGTCTTTGCCTTTAATGTACGTAACGGAATTGCCTCTGGAAAACGAGTGGCGGCACACATTACTGTTAACATGTACTGGTGGCCTGATTTTGTTTTTGGCAACGGGCCCACACAGTCCAACAGAACTCTCTCAAACGGCTCACCCAGCGCTGGAATCGGGTGAAGAGGCGCTGGCGGAATCGGTTTATTTGGCTTTCCCACTACCTGGCATGTATGACATGAGCGACAATATTTCACCACATCTGATTTTAGTCCAGGCCAAAAGAAGTTACGGAGTACCCGGTGATACGTCTTTTTGACCCCAAGATGTCCAGCTAAGCTGGCATCATGCGCCAGACTGAGAATCTGGCGTCTATATTCCTTTGGCACCAGAACCTGATTTACTCTATGTAAATCAGTTGAGTCAGGAGACCAAGATCGCAACAGCACACCGTTCTCAAGGAAATATTTTACTGGAGCTTTAGATCCCTCTCTGTCCACAACAGAGGTAAAACAAGGCACCAGTGAAGGATCACCCTGCTGTGCTTTGATCAACATTTCTCTGGTCATATTCAAGCTCTGATTAATGTCCTCAGGAATCATTTCAGGAACATCACATGTGGAGATTCTTACAGAATCAATGGGTGACACGAAAGAGTCGTTTTCATCAAGCGTAGCCATAAACGACCCCGACAAATCCACAATCTCACCCATTTTACGAGCCTGCGCGCGAGTAATTGCGCACGCAGGAAACACCTCTGAAGCAGGGGAGCCTGAGTCAGCAGCAAGGGCAGGAACATCAACAACTTCTGGCGGGGGAAAAACATGCCCACCAGCTAGGTCATTACCAAGAATGAAGGAAACTCCTTCGATGGGTAATCGCTGGCGCACAGCGACTTTAACGTAGCCCGACACCAACGGCGAATGCAGGTGTACCATATGCAGAGGGGCTTTGGTGACACTCATTTTTATTCCCCACACTAGTATGTCGGAACCACAGGCTGTTTTTTCAGACAAAGGCAGCACAGACTCTAGTAAGAATGAGTGGTACGCACCCGTATCTCTAAGAATCGCGACTGGCACTTTATCGTTTTCTTCACCCGTCAACGAAACAAAGCCGCGTGACACAAATGGTAGGAACTGCGGATCAATGTCAGTTTTCGGGTTTTGATCAGCGGTTTTAATCAAACCCACGCCTGCGGGGAATTTAGTGCCCCTCGCTTCTTTTCTTCTTAATACTGGACACGCAGCAATCAAATGTCCTGAGTCGTGACAATAAAAACATTCTCGACCGTTTGCTGATACGTTTTTACGCACTGCTTTTGGTGACTTTTTTCGTTCAGAGAAATTTTCCTGAAACGAATTCTGTGCACAGAACACACTTTTGTGCGTTAAAACAAACTCGTCAGCCAGGAGTGCCGCGTTAGTGAGAGACGACACCTTTTGTTCGTTTAAATAAGTCACAATGCGTTCCGGCAAACACTTTTTAAACTCCTCCAGCAAAATAAGAGTTTTCAACTCTTCCACAGTTTTAACTTTACATGAACAACACCACTTCTCAAACAACACATTCTTTTCTCGCGCAAACTCAACAAAAGTCTGGTTAGCAGTTTTATTAAGATTCCTAAATTTCTGCCGATATGCTTCAGGGACAAGTTCATACGCCTGCAGCACGGTTTTCTTCAGAGTTTCATAATCTAGACTCTGCTCAATAGACAGGCTTGAACACACTTCTTGGGCTTTTCCCACAAGCTTACACTGGAGTAAGAGGGACCAAAACTCTTTCGGCCACTTCAAAGCAGCGGCTATGCGCTCGAATGCACTAAAATAAGAGTCTACCTCAGACTCGCGAAACGGGGGAACCAACTTGATGTGCTTACTTATATCAAAACCAGCAGAAGAAGAAGCATTTGTGCTTGATGACGTTGGGGAAACATTAGCTGAGCCCTTTTCAAGCTCAAGAGCCCTGATACGGAGATGCATAGCTTGCACTTCCAGCTCCCTGTTGCGGGTCTCCACCTCTCTTATGCGGAGCGTGAGGCGCAGATCCTCAGTGGACGTACCTTCACTGGATTCAGAAATCCGATCAGCCTCGGTGCCAGCAGCAGACGCATCAACTGCGTTAGCATCCGCTTCAGATGCAGTGCCATCTGCCCCCTTCACTGGCTTGCTTTCCGCATCCCCTCGTGGTAGTAGCACACCTTTTCCCACTAGCTTTTCAGCCAGGGTTTCCTTCAACTCTGCCTTACGAGCACTGTAAGACACTTCCACATCATAAGAGTTAGCCACAATGAGCAGGTCCGCTTTCTTACATTTGTCAATTTTTTCCCATGAAGGTGCCGCCACAAAATCTTCAAGTGAAAAATCCATTCTCACACACACCCCCACACAAAAAAAACAAAACTGCCAACCAGAACAAGACACGCCAACCCCAACACACCAACAAGCGAGAAAAGAGACGGAACGAGCCCCCAATTATGTTATGGCCCGGCTAGGCGCGGCCAGGCCAAAACATAAAGGGTGATCCATCCCTGTCCAACCCCAAGCAGCACGTCCACACACTTGATATTTTAGTGACAGTGATTTATTTACAAAGTGTGTTAAACCAAGGAAGGGAGCACATCTTAACATCAGGGTGAACCCGAAGCCAAAACAACAAACAAAAGGGTAACCTATCTCAAAAATAAACAACTTACCTACCCAAAAGAACTAAACCAAATGACACTCACTTCCCTCCCTGCCTAACAAAAACAGGAGAAAACTGGTCAAAAGAAAAGGCGGTCCACCCCTACGTGCTCTTACATCAAGTAACATAACACGGTGACGCAGTGAATGGTCTGCCAGTCGGGTTGGGCCGAGGATGAATCACATAGAAGTCGCCGGCGGTCTCCTCTTATCTGCTGCCTCCCGGTCCGCAGCCAATCGGTGCCAGCCATCCACCCGGACGCACCAATCCCGGAGGAGCACCTGGACACTTAGATTTGCATGTGATTAGGAGCAGGCCGTAACACATGCTGTAACCCTTAGCTGACCAAACTTATTTTATCAACTAAAATTATTGTTTAAATTAATCTAATAGATTACATAATAAATTAATTCAAAATCACATATTACACATTAATTATAAATTATATCGTGTTTCTAAATTAATATCTTTTTTTTCAATAATACTTGAATTAAATTAATTAAAAAAGTTGAGGTGTCTATGAGGGAATTCTGTTTTTTCAAGAGAAGAGTAAAAATGAGAACAACATAGAGGAAGCCACCCAGGGCAGAATCAAACCTAGGCCCCTGCCGTAGCCTTTGGCATTGACAACCTGCTCAACCTGCTTCACTGACCTGTACCTGTACTGGCACAGAACCTATGAAACATTTTTAAGCTAAAAAAAATGTTACAATGGCACATAAAAATATACCTAATGTGTATATTCAATGTTATCACTCATTTCCCATTGCCAGTAGATAAGTTTGCGTTTTATGTTTTTGTTTTTTTCTCAGGTGTGCCACATTTGGTGTCACTGACGTGCTGGAAAATAAAGTTAGGAAAGAGTGAAAAGCAGCCTGGAGGCCAGTGTCACGGTGGTTTAGTTTTTATATATTTCAAACTCGACGGAACAATGTCTGAGTGCTGCTTGAAAGGAGACAGTCAGGGATTTTTGGCAGAAGTGATAAAGGATCACAGGTGGTACTGATGGAGGCGACAGCTTCATCACGCCTTATGGCATCATGTTAAAAGGCAGTCGAAGATTAGTCTGCCCATCTAGAATATAATTTTTCCATCACTGCTGATTGGAATTGGAGCGGAGAAATGTTTGTGAAAACTGGAGAGTCAAAGAAAAAGCCAGATATTAGCGGGTGTGGTGTGTGTGTTTCTTTTTTTCTATGTGTGTGTGTGTGAAAAGGGTGTTAGGAAGGACGTTAGGATGTTATCTGTCTGAATGTGTCAACAATTGTGACATACAGGAAACCTTTACTATATGCCATTCACACAGTTTATGATGACACTGACTCAAGCCAATTGAGTCACTGTATGATGTAAGCAGGGGTAATGATAACTTCAGTTGTCTTGGGGATGTTGTGGTTCAGCACTATATATATAAAATCTAATTAAAACGTAAAATTATGCCTATGTCATCATTTAAAGGCTGTGTTAGTCAGTTTTTGCATTGCCTTTATCATACAGCCAGTGTAGAAGGGTGGTACTAGTATATGAGGCTAAGCCCGCACTGTTAATCAATAATCTTCACTTCAGACAGGAAGGGATTCTTTTCAGTCCAACGGGCTGCCACGTAAGGCTGTCTGGCGGAAATGTGTGGGCAGTACAGTGTGTTGTAAAAATATTGGGATAACTCAATACATGTTAATAATTTAATAGTGCTGAAGCATTATTATGGGCTGATTTGATGTGACAAAGTGTTGAGTAATAGGTTAGAGTTGGTGCGTAACTGGGTCTGGCATGTTACTGCACAAAGTGACCTCTGTTAATCTCAAATAAAATAAACAGACCAGACTAAGAGGCCCAGTTAAAAACTGGTCAAAACCTTTTTTCGCATCACTATTTGTCCAAGCTTGTCAAAACAAACAGTTTTCTGTTTGCAAAAAGTGAATAATTGCCTCCAAGTCATGGAAAAGAGCAATTATTCACAGTAATGGCAGCAGTTTAGGGTGGAGAGAGTAAATCATCAGCCTGAGAGTGAATAGAATCTCTTCAAGTAGTGTGACTTCTCAACATTTCACACTCAAGTGGGCCAATTAAACTATCCGTCAAACTTCTGCAGGCTGCTAAGATGTATTTGTGGATGTTAAGACTAAAAACACCCCAGCATGAAAGCAAACAAACAAATAAATACACAAAAAAGGTTCTCATCAGTGCAGGACAAGAACAAGGCCTAAGCACCAGAGCCATATTGATAGAACTCTGCTCACTCTTTTCTACTAGTACCAACTTGGTTTAACCCGACTTGAGACGCTTCTCTACTCGGTTTTAGCCGTTTTCATTATAATTGAGTGCCACTTAAAATGTGCATTAAGTCAAGGTTATTACAGCAATACAGCTGAAAGTCCTGTGACGTCATTTGTATGCGACACAATAACACAGCACAACAATGTACAACATTGAGGAGATGATATACCTGCTGCTCTGTCACACTCAGGGACTTTGCTGTAATTGATGCCCATTCTGTTCTGTGCCCTAGCAGGTGGTCCAGTTGTTGCTTTTCCTGCCATAAACTTTACCATTTTCCAACTTGGAACAAATATTTATTTGTCTAAACTACTACTGACTCTTTGCGATTATGATTTATGTTTTTAGGGCTGTAAAACATTTTGAAATCATGTCATCCAAGCATATGGTCATTGAAGAAATTTTATTTTACAAGGAGATGTCGAGAAATCCAAACGTGCCACGGTTACTCCATTTCTTTACTGTTGGATAACGAACCTTTGCCCTTTTTATGCATTGTTGCAGCTAAATGCAATTTATTATCTCAAAACAACTCTGACTCTTTTATCCTTTATCACAACAACATCAAGATAAAAATATTCTGACTGTTTATCACTGTGACTTATCAGTGTGGGTGTGACTGAAGGTAAGACACTGCTAATTTGAAAAGTACTTTACTTTTGTGTTTGGAGAGGTTTGAGTACTACATTATAACAGTTACTGCACCCATACACAGAAATCATTTGCTCTCTGTTGTTAAGTAGTTAATAGTAAACTGGTAACATACTAAACTGAACGCTTGATAATGTTTTTATTTTTTTCAGTTTCCATGTTGTTGTTTCAGCTAAAAAACAACATGTTTATTATAGGATACTCTCAGAGTAAAGGTTCAAAATATTAGCTCAGAAAGTATTCAGACTTTTCACTTTGTTATATTGTAATAGGGTCTATAATGTATCCATAATCAGTAATCTATAATGGCAAAGTGGACTTTGACTTCATGGCTTCATCTGGTTCTGACATACAGGACACGTGAAAATATCGTTTTCTACCAGTGGAGTCCAATCAAGAAATAACAACATTGCAGTCATATTGAATAATAGTAAACTAAACTAACAACTAAAATTTAATCTACTATGCAATACTTTCTGGTGTAATTGACTATAATAGACTGTATGTTAATCTTGTGATAACAATAACTGAAATGTTCAATTTAACAATTCACAATAACAGTTACCTCAGTTGGCATTTTATACTCTAAAGACCCAACAATTTTAGAGCGAAACCCCAGCAATCGGGGAGTGCGGTGGCGTGGTGCATAAAGTAGCACTGTTGCCTCACAGCAAGAAGGTCCTGAGTTCACCTCCGCTGTCTGTCTGGGGCCTTTCTGTGTAGAGTTTGCATGTTCTCCCTGTGTTTGTGTGGGTTCCTCTGTCTTCCTCCCACAGTCCAAAGACATGCAGTTAGTGGGGTTAGGTGAATTAGTAATTCTAAATTCCCCATAGGTGTGAATGTGAATGAGAATTGTTGCCTGTCTCTCTGTGCTAGCACTGCGACAGATTGGCGACCTGTCCAGGGTGTACCCTTCTTCTCGTCCAATAGTAGCTAGGATACTGTAGGCTCCAGCCCTCCTGCAACCCTGATAAGGATAAGTGGAAGAGAATGGATGGTTGAATAAAAAACCCAGGCAAAACATACAGCCTCGTATATCTTGTACTTGGTGACAGGGGGAAGGAGGCAGTCTTCTGCAGCTTAAAAAGAAGAAGAAGAAGACTACAACAGAAAGGAAGCTAGCTGTTTACCTTTGTTTCCAGTCTACATACCGAGGTAAAGTGCCCATCAGCTGGCTGTGGTGTGACTGGATTCCAACAAACTAAATTTCAAAGACAATACATATTCAGAACAACATGGGATTTATTACTAATAAGGTTGGTAGGTGGTTAGATATCTAAGACAGGAATCAAACACACAAATACTGCAGGTTTGAGAAGATAAGATAAACCTTTATTAGTCCCACATGTGGGCAATGTTTTAAAAGTAGTAGTGTTTTGTTCCGAAAGTACAAGTTAAGAGCAGTAAAAATTAAGAACAAAAACAATAGAATAGAATAAGATAAAAGAAGAATAACATACTATACAAAATAGAATAAAATACTTGTTATATTGACAAGATTGCACTTGGTACTAATGCACGTTAGGAAGACAGGGCAAAAGATGTGTATTTGATATGTGTGTTTGTCTGTCTGCACGTGTGTGGTCATCTGCAGAGACTTATCCTTAAGCTGTGACATCAGTGCAATGCAAAAAATGAACTTTAATGGCCACATGGTAGTCTTTGCACACTTATTTGTTTTTTTATAGCAATAACTGTAAATGTACAATAACATATTTCAGTGTTTTGTTTTAGGTTTTAGGAAGTATACATCTCACACTACGGCATTTTACTTTGAGCCACATGTTTCTTTTGGAATTTAAAGTTTAACCTTTGTAAATCTAAACCAGCCAAAATGCAGGACATTGTCTCAATATGTGAGACAGAGGGGACAGAATCTAAAAATACTGGGCTCCTATGTGAAGGCGGATACCTACTTGGCCTGTCTGGCTGTAATTCAATATTTACTTCCCATTTATTGTGGAAAGAAAAGCGAAAAAAAACAACAACTAGATCTCTTCCTTTATTTAGACAATGTAAAGTTTTATAGACATTTCAGTCTTACCATTGAAAAAAACGGGTTTAATATATAAACTCAATGAACCTGGATACACATAATCAATCAAGATACAGGATATTATCTAGGAGTCATGATTCAGGTGAAAGCGGTCTTTCTGAGCCTTTGGGTTTTAAAAGTGGACTCTTTCTGACGCATCTAAAGTTGTAAATTGAATGAAGAATAACCATCAAACATTATTATGTCACAGCATAGCCAATAAAAAGATAACGAACTACACCCTGAAATGCCAAAACACTTGAAAAACCAATGGATCATATTTCATCTGGTGGCCTAATAATAGAAATGCAATTGTAGAAATGTCAAGTGAATACAAACAAAATGATTTTGTGACTGGCCTGACAGAAGCAGAGCCGGTCATATTACTGATCTGTAAAAAAAAAAAAATTCATTCTTGTTTTTAATGTTATACAGTTTGCAGCAGTGAAAGCGACTGTGTCTGACGAATGCTGCAGAGCTACATATTTAAATGTAATTCAAAGGGCTGCATCAGATTAATTTCAAAAACAGCTTGGATATACAATATTCACTATACACTTATTAGTTACACCTGTACTTAATACCTAGTACCTGGTTGGACCCCCTTTTCCTTTTATACCTGTCTTGAGTCTTTGTGGCATAGCTTCAACAAGGTCCTCAAACCATTCCTCAAAGATTTTGGCCCATATCAACATGATAGCATCACACAGTAGCTGCAGATTTGTCAGCTTCACAGTGCAATGTGAATTTCATGTTCCACCACATGTCATGTTCAAGAAACCAGTTTGAGATATTGTGAGCTTTGTGGCATGGCATGATATCCATGCCATTCAATTATTCATTGCACTAACATTAGCATTATGTCATTTGTCATAATTACTTGTACTGATAGTTGTGTTATTTTATTTTATCTGCACTCATTTTTTCCTCTTGCTGCATTGAGCATGTTTACGACAAAAGAGATTCCCTCAGGATAAATAAAGCTTTTCTTGTCTTATCTTATCCTGCTGGAAGCAGACATCAGTTGATGGGTGCAATGTGATCAGGAAACGATGGACAGCAATAACACTCCGGTAGGCTGTGGAATTTAAATGATGCTCAATAATAAGGGACTTAATGTGTGCAAAGAAAATACTGATCACAACAGTTCACTACAAAAAGCCTGAACTTACAAGGCAGGATGAATCACTGGTTGCGAACTGTACCATCTGAAAGCCATACCAGAAACCAAGATTCATTAGACCAGGAAACATTTGTCTAGTCGTCTGTTCTCCAATTTTGGTGAGCCAGTGCAAATTGCCTCAGTTTCCTGTTCTTAGTTGACAGGCGTGGCACCCTTTGTGGACTTCTGCTGCTGTAGCCCATCTGTTTCCTCAACATGGCATTTTTGTCCAGATAACTCTCGCTATTTTTTTTCTAATTAATTTTTTTGTTTTGGCATTATTTTTGACCTTACAGGCTTATAAGGTCAATAAGCCAGTGGGTTACATTTCAGTGCAACACCATCAGGAGTAGAATGACTCATAAAAAACAGTCTGAAAACCCAGACAGACTCTATTCATTAACTATGAGCTGAATCAGTCACACTCATTAAATTGAAACTCTTTTTATTACACAATGTGAAGCAGGTGCTGTGTAATTGTAATTAAACTGACAAAATCTCTCATTGTAGGGATTAGTACATTCAGTGCTACTGCAGATTTACTTTATTTTGTGCTTTTGCAATATTTTCTTGATATATATTAATCTGTCCACAACAATACAGCATTTTACAGGAGGAACTTGGATATTAGGAGAGTGTCAAGTAAGAAAAAGTAAGAAGTGCAAGGAAAAAATAAAGTTATAGCTGTATAAATAATCCTCAACAAATATAATAGATTTTGTTCCCAACCTGCCGCCTGTATCAACTTTGAAGGTCATGGCATAAAAGTTAATTCTATTCTGGTGACTCATTGCTAATGATAGGTCTCCTGCTTTAATTTATACCCCTCTAGAGTCAACAGTGACAGTTTTGCTGCAAAGCTATAAATGGACTCAACCGCTTCCTGCAGACTATCCTTGTGGAAATTCATCAGGAGTGTCAGATTTACGCATGACTCATTTAATTGTTTATGTTATTCTAGCTAGTACTGTGACTACTACCAAATTCTCTCCTCGTATAGCTCCTTCAAAAGGCTAACATTTCATAAGAGTGTTGAACAAATATTACTCAAAAGTCCTGTTCCTCTCTTTAATAGTAGAGCTTACATAGAACTATACCTGTCCAGAAGTTCTGTCAAATACAACATTTAGACAGATGATTAAAATAGTAGGTATGGTAGTAAATGCAATAGTGGCCACTAAATAAGGCAAGGTAGGAAATATTAAAACAAATCTACATTGGAAGAAAATCTCATTATTGTGAGTAAGCCAAACACAGTTACAATACATTACAATTTGTTTAACAAAGGCATTATCTTTTTACATGCTGATAAATATATTACTTGTACATTATATATTTCTACAAATCAGGCTAAGCACACACTCCTTATATTATTGTCTTTATTACTCCCGTTATTGTTTGTATTTTTCCAGCTATTGTCTATATTGCCTCTCCTGTAAGGTCAGGGTTCAGTGTAAAAGTCTGAGTCTGAGTGGCAACGCTTAAGAGTCAAAATTGTAGGGAGTAGCAGACTCCAGCCATTGTTTGATTAGCTTATACTGCCACAATCACATGCAAAGTGAAATCTCTAAAAAACAATAAATGTATAATAATTAATAAATTACATGTAGTGTGCGTGGCATAACATCACAGAAGATTTCTGGACTGAACCTCCTGGTTGACTGGGCACCCTTCTGTGTGGATTTTGCCTGCTGTGGTTCCTGCAGGTCCTTGGTCCTTGCCTTCATTGTTCAAAGGCAAGCACATTAGGTTAAATGGTGATTTTAAGTTAGCTTTAAGTGTGGATATAATAGTATGTGGTTGTCTGCCTCTGCAATGGACTGGGGATCTGTCCAGCATCTACCCCACTCTCACCCTGTCACATTTGGAATAAGTGCCTGCCTCTCAATGAACTTAAGTTGGATAAGCAGTTATACAAACTGATTATTGGATTCATACAATACAAATCAAGAAATGATTGTCAAAGCACAAAATAAAGTAAATCTGCAATAACACCGAACATACTAATACTTACAATGAGATGTTGTCACTATAATAAAAACTACACTGTGTGTACTTCACATTGTGTAATAAAGAGTTTGAATTTAATGAGTGTGTGACTTACAAAGTACATTGGTTTTTCATTTCAGGCTCAGGAAATGATAGGTAGGATACAAACCCTGCTAAATAGGTCAGTCTTACATAAAATGCTTTTTGTTTTCAGGCTTTTTATTCTGAATCACTGAATAATGGTACCCATTTTACCACAGTTGACCTTTGTGAGCCTGATTCAAATAAATACACAAATGGGAGGAAAAAAACAGAGACTACTGTCATTAAAGTTAGATAAAGGATAAAGGGTTTAAACTGGCTTTCATGTCTTAGCCCTGTGACTGATAAGCGCTGATCTAACCAGTTTCCAATAGAGAAAATACAATCACATGACCTAGTTTCACACACATCTAAGATTTACAAAGGAATAAATGAACTGAGTTGATTCGTCCAATAGAAAATGTATTTCTTTATTCATTTCTTATAATTGACCACTTGCACACATAGTTGCATTTGAATTCAGTGTTAATGTTATCTTATCTATAATTGGAATGAAAAAAAGAGACACACCCATATTTTGCACACAACAATCAGTCAATGGAGTGTTTATCTAAAAAGACACCACTGCAGCTGCACGTCCATCACGGTGACACTCATACTCGGACTGCAGTGTATTTTTCTTTTGGTATATTTTATTGATGTTTTGATACAAATATTTTACAAATCAGGGCCAAACATACCATACTGGTTTCTGATTCTGCTGTTTTCATAAACAGAACCACTCTTGAAGGAAGGTCCTCTTTTGTGGAATGAATTAGCCTGAGGGTGGAAAATATAGAATAGAGATACACAGAAAAGGTTTGCAAGTCTTTGCTGACATTTCAGTTACATATTGATTATCTTGAGGACTTTATTGGCCCTAATTATCATTCAGTACAACAGTTATGAGCTGATTAAATTCTGGTTCCCAAACAAGTAAGCAATAGTATAGCAGTTCAAACAAGAAACTGTAAAAAGGCAGTTTGCGTCAATGGACACCAATTGCAGTGGTTTCTGTTTGAAAAAGCAACGTCACTTGCTTCTGGAAGACAGAAGTGGCAGCAGTGGCAAAAATCACCCATTTTTGACCTTATAGACTACAGTTTGAATCCTGCTGTTTACACTTTTTTATATATAGTTTTATGAGCTTAAAGACATTTTCACAGTTCGGTCAGCTTTAGGAAATGTTCAAGGCCACACATTTCAAACCTCAATTTCATATGGACCATATATGCTGTCCCTGGAGTCTCAAATAAATAGTGGTTGCAGGTTGGAAACAGATTTTCAGTTACTACTCTCTTACTAAGGAACATTTTCTGTCAATATACATGTATAAATCAATCCCACCTTTTTTTTTGCTGTCACAGCAGCATGTTAATAACAAAACATTGAACACACCGTAGTTTGCTGTTCAGTATTTACAATACTCCAAAAGATAACAGAAATAGAGAAGGAAAACAAACAAACAAACCAAAGAAACCCCTACAAAACAACAAAATCAATCCCACTTTAAACTAATTTGACACTTTTCCACACGACTGTGATGGATCAGGCTAAAAATATCAAGACTTTAAATTGAGACCAAATAACTGCATAGCTAAGTCTTATCAGAATCAACTCTACTTGGTCCCAGTTAACACACATTTCTATGCTGACACTAAACTGTAGTAATATTGTACATGTGAACATCATAGTTACCAAAACATTAACATGTTCACAGCAGAAGTATATAATAAATTACGTTTGTTTCATGATTTAAATGCTATTTTTTAATTAGCATTTGTTTATTATTCTTTAATTTTAGTACAGTAGCTCTGACATAGTCTTTTTTTTTTGTTTTATTATCTGTCAGAATTACTGTCTTGTTCAAATGTGTCCAATAAGACTAAATAAAATCTGTTCGAGCAGCCATTGTAAGTTGGATAGCTCTTAAGCCATGTAGGTTGATCAAATTCTATGACTGTCATATTTTATGTGTTTAATGTGTCAAGTGCTGTCAGCTTAGAAGTGATTATGTTCTGTCATGTGTTACCACGGTTACTGCCATAAATGCACCAAAGGTATTCATTGGACACGGTGTCAGGTTTCATGGAGATGAGTGCGAGGACTCAAACGCTGATATGGAAAAGCAGATGGTAAACTGAAAGTGAGCCACCAAAACCAGGAACAAAATGACTGATAATAACACTAAGGCTGTCCTGTCCTGGGACATGCGACCTAGTGTTTTAAGGTTTCACTGTATTTTGTTATTCATTTATGTTTTAGCTTAGCTTATCCAGTTAATTTCTATTATGCCTAGGTCACTGTTATTGTTCATTGTTTAGTAGATTCCCCGTGTGTTCTCACCCTGTGTTTTGGTCTCCCTTACCCTTCATATTGTCATGTCTGTCTCATCATGTTTCCTGTTTTATTTTGAAAGAGTCTGGTGTTCTTTGGTCATCGTATTTAGTTTCACCTCCCCTGTCCCGTCATTAGGTTTGTGTGTCAACTGTGTCCTCATGTGTCTCCACTTCTCCTGATCACCTCATGTGTGTATTTAAGTCATATTGCCATTCATGTCATTGAATTCTTAGTTCTTCATGCCGCACGAAGAGGTTCTATGCTGGTCATGTTTATGTTGGTTTATTCATGCCATGTGGTTCATAGCTTTTCATGCACCTGCACAGAGTCCTGTTCACAGTAGTCATAGTTACTCCATTTAGTCATTTCTAGTGTTTTTCCAGTTTAGTTTTTAGTTTAGCTATAGCCTCTGTTCCTGTTATGCTTCGCCTTCACACTTATTATCAGCCCAAATAAAGGCTCGCCTTTAGTTAAAACTCAGTCCCGTCTCCTCGACTCTGTCTGCTCCTGGGTCCTCAACACACACCTCCACATGGTCTGCCCCTGCAGCTTGTGACAAAGGCTGGGAAACAGGAACTGGGAAAAAGGAGGAAGGGTGACTTGAGATGGAGACGTTAGATACACAAGAGGGTGATCAGGGAAGTGGAAACAGCTGGAAAAAGAGCAGGGAGAAATCAGGAGTAATAAGACAGGGGAAGCAAAACTAAACATAATGCACGTGAGACAAAGATTATTAAAATAAGACAGGAAACGCATCAGGGACAAAAACCCAGACTCAAGACACACAAACTTGATGCAGGAAGAGAATAATAAACACATATAATACATGAGAGGGCAGACAGAGAGAGAGAGAGACTGAGACACACATACACAAACACAGAGTGAGACAGCAAGAGAGTTACATGATGGGCTGGGGAGTCCAAAGGTA
This sequence comes from Neolamprologus brichardi, assembly GCF_056152115.1. Lineage (NCBI taxonomy): Eukaryota > Metazoa > Chordata > Actinopteri > Cichliformes > Cichlidae > Neolamprologus > Neolamprologus brichardi. Next base: position 26,007,200 of record NC_142108.1, on the reverse strand, counting down.
AACAAGCACAGAGACGTGCCATGACAGGCTTAACATATATAGATACCAAGGGAAGAACCACAGAGACAAGAGTGAGAGAAGAGGAAGTAAACTCATAACCCTAAAGTCATTTATGACTGACCTGGAGATCTCAAATAATATAGTAGGGAACTAACACTGAACAGAAAAACTCATAAACACAAGGGATCAAACACAATGAATAGAATTCAGGAACAAGTTCACTTCTCAAAATCAAAGCAACAATGAATTAATAAGATTCAAAAGGTCCAACAACACGAAACACTGGCCTTAAAAACCAAATGACATTCAAATTGTGTGATTAAGGTCTTATCTGAGGATAAAACAGCCACACATCTCTACTTAAAGTTTTCTCATGTGATGCAACTAATAGCAATGATTAAACATGTTTTTCACTAAAGATATGTGCCCTTTTTAGGCAGCCTGTGGTTTTTTGGGGTTTTTTGGTAAATCATGACTTCAAAGCCTCTTTGATTTACATCTGCAGTGCACTGTTAAGAGCAACTATGGAAAAAAAAAATTGTGCAGCAAAAGGCCAGTCATGTTTACATGACAACGCTAAGGGGAAGTGCTCTAAGAAAACATGTGAAAGCTACATCATGTAAGATGAATGGCCCTGCTGTATATTTACTGAATCATGTTGGATGAAGTTTTGTACATTTATTACTCTTTGTGGACATAAAGTCTGTGTTTAAACTTGATGTCACTTTACACCTTGTCTCATGTTGCCTACGCTTGTTAATCAATGACAGAATTTCTTTCTAAAAGAAAACTAGGCTACATCTTATTTTACTTGTTATGATTCTGTGTAGTTGTGTGAATGAATATAAGTCAAACAGTCTTAAAAGCAGCCACAGCAGACTGCATTCAAACACATACGTCAGATGTTTAACACAAAACAAACACTAGAGATTTTATGACATCAGTTATATTATCTCACTGTATTAAAACTGGTTGCATTTCCCTGCATTAGTTCCAAAAGTTATTTTTGGTCAAGCCATGAGAAACCATAAGCATGAGTGATGCTCAGTGGTGAAGACAAGATGTGGCTAAAGGGGACCATAACCTCTTGGCACCCCATACAATAACAGAGGAACCAATTGAATAGTTATGCACACAATCAGAATAATAGTTACATCTTTTTATTCAGATTTTATTTCTTTATTTTTCCAGAAACCTATCTCTATCATCAGTGTCCTCACACTGCATTTTCCCACCTCAACAAAGTGTTGAACTTTAACAACAATTAAATAATGAAAAACTTTAGCACCTCTTCCAAGCTTTGATTCATTTGAAAGTTATTTGACAAAGTATATATGAAACCTTATGGTTTATTCCACTTCTACATGGAATAAATCAGTTTCCATACTGCACAAATTTAAGTAATTGTCTCACTCTTACCACCTTCATAAAAGTGGGGTAGTTAACTCGAGAAGTTGAGTGATGAGATCTAGATCAGTCCACTCTAGCATACAATTGCAGTGATGATTGGAGGTTACAGCAGGCCAATCAAACTTATAAAGGGGAAATCAGTTCTTTCAAAATTAGGAAACCATTACTTTGTAGAGAAAATAGCAGAAAGGCTTAAATCAAGGGACACGATTATATCAATAATCTTGCATTAACTAACTGATTGATTGATTGAGTGTCAAAAATACAACTAGTGAACAGATGTGCCTATCTGCAAAAACATTTCATTTTCACAGTTTCATTTTGAGCTACCTTGCCAATAGACCTGCTCTATTTTGGTCTCCACATATGCCTGAGGGAAATTTCTAGCTCTTTAGCTTCTAAATGCACACAATTTAGTTGTGAATTTTCTCTGCCTTTGCCATGATGGATTTAATACTGGGCTCTGAATTATATTGCTGAGTAGAGGTACCTTGTGCAGCTGGAAACAGGGCTATTGGGAGGAGTATGAGAAAACCAAAAACAATAAAATTGCAAGCCAGAAAAACAACCTCCTGAAACACTGTGTGGAACTGAGGGGAAATGCAGAGTGAGTGTCGCCACAAGCAACTTAACTGTTTGTATAAAGATGCAAATTAGTGCAGAGTATTTTACAACTGCAATTCCAAAAAACACTGGAATGCAGTGTGAAACTGAAATAAAAACAGAATACAATTAATTATACTGTGTAACATCAATCTTCTTTTAACCACAGTCTATAAATGTCTGAAAAGCGAAGAGACCAGCTGCTAAACTACTGGGAAAGGAAGGTTTTCCCATTCTCATTGTCTCATATAAGATTATAGCTATGTTTTCAGTCGGTGAAAGGTCTGGATTGCACAGGCAGGAAGTTCACCAATGACTCTTCTACTACAGTGTTTCCCAACCACTATGGGACATAGGTGTGCCATGAGAAATGATCAGATGTGCCGTGGAAGATTATCTGGTTCCACCTGATTAGTACATTATGGCAGTACAACTACCTGCTCTAATTAAATGGGTTGCCAACAGCCAGTAAAACAGAAAAAGACAAGAAGAAATTACATGTTGTGAGCGAGACAAAGCAGCCGTAATAGCAATAGATAAATATTTGAAAAGAAAAAGTAGTCAATCTGACCTGGGTCCTGGAGGAAATTCCAACCCAGATGAAAGCCCTACCTAGCATGAGTAGTGGTCAGAAGAAGGCAAAAAGGGTATACTGGGGACAAACCCCTATATGTGGTGCAAGGGGAAAAATGATCAATATGCCTTTTTTAAACATTTTTGTTTGGTGGTGTGCCATGTGATTTTTCTAATGTGATATATGTGCCTTGGCTCCAAAAGGTTGGGAAATACTGTTCTACTACACTGTTACATTGTCTTGCTAAACTATGAAAGACATCATCTGGATGGGAGCATATGTTTGAAATCTGTATGGCTCTTTGGGCACTGACAGTGTGCTCCCACACTTGTCAGTTGAACAGGCACTAATGTGCCTGCACATCATCAGAGATCCAGTCTTTTAAACTAAGCGCCGATAGCAAGCTGGATGCTTGCTCTCCTCTAGTCTGGAGGATGGGACATCCATGTTTTCCAAAAAGAACTTGACCACAGAACAGTTTTCCACTTAGATGCGATGCTTTTTTTTGCTTGAACACATAGATTTGATGATATTATTGTACTGTAGATGACGAGGTATTTGGTCTCTTTATTAAAGGACATTATTCTGAAATAGTTTCACAATTATTTTTTGCTGATTGATAAAATTGCATCATTACTTCTGAGAAACTCAGCCTCTCTAAGATGCTCTCATTTTACCCAACCATGTTGTTAACCTGTCGCCAGTTACTTGGAAATTGTTCCTCCAGCCATTTCTTTTTATTACCATTTAATTTTTCAGCCTTTTTCAGTCGAAATCTGTCATGAAACTGTAAAATGTCTTTGTTTAAACATGCTATCTTTTCTATTATGGGTTTATGAGATTTGCAAATCATTGCCTTGTATTGTTAGTTACATTTAGCACAGTGTCCCAACGTTTGGGGAATTGTAGCTGCAAAAGAGCATGTAAGAGCACCCAGATTTCCAGAGTTTTTTGTTGGACACTTCGACACCACCTTGTTAACTGCTGTATGATAATAACTAATATATATTTAGTTATAGATATCACACAGCTGTCATGCTTTCCAAACAGTTGCTTTTGTGGAGGTGTATGCAGTTAATATTACAACCTGAACGTGCTGTGCCCTCTGTTGGCAACTTCAAGTGTCAAGGGCAACAATTGTTTTTCTCTCCAGCTGGGATATCATCTGAGAGACCACTCAAATCCTGTGAGACAATCGAAATAGGTGCACCTAGATTAGTGGATGAAAAGAAAAAAACAGGTTATTATCTCACATGGCACTGAAAATAATTGGAAATGATTGCAGTACGCATGAAAGAAAGATATTTTTTATTTGTTTCTTTTATTGTGGTGAAGTTTTTTTTTAGCGTAGCATCTTTTCAGCTAGAAATAATAGCAGTGATTCAGTGCTTTATCAAAGGCTATAGACGACATCATCTGGCTCTTGTTATGATGTGACTGTGTAGAAAAAACACTGTGCTTTGTGTAGAACATTGCCTTTTATGAAAATTATAATGAATTTTTTAAGGTTGAATTGAATACTTATTCGTGCTGTAATTGTTCATTCACATGTCATCTGTAGCTTCATCTTCTTTATTTTAAGTTGAGCCAAAACAAATATATTTTTTTAATAACTATTAGATTATAGCTGAATTACAAATACAGACTACAAGTGTTGGGTGAGGTTTCATAAAAGGATTTGGCTTGGTATTTCTGTGCTGCCATCTTTGATCAGCGATATTATTCAGGAAGGGCTTTTGGTGGAATTCTTTACTTACATTAAGGGTTGCACTTTTCCCCAGATGCCTCCATTTGTTGTACAAGTGATCCAGAAATATTACATTGCACTAAGTTGCAGTGTGGTATTTTAAAACCTTATATATTTAGGATTATGCTCGGTACAGAAGTGTAATAATGAAGCTAGATCTTCATGTTCTTCATCCCTGCAACTGGTGCAAATTACTTTTTTGCTATAACAATATGTCAGACGGATAATTTAAAGGTTGTCACCAAGAGATAATCACTGCAGCTCTCCAGGAGCTTTCCAGCTGAAACCACATGACTATTGTTGTTTTTTGGACTTTTTCTGATTGACCATCTCAGTGCTCTGAAGTGTGGCCACAGCAGGCAGCTGTTTTGAACAAAAAAGGTATAAAAGCACTCAACAGTGAATAGCAGACAGACAAAATTACCAACTGGCAAGTGAGCACATGTGGAGCATGGAGCTGCCAATAAGCCAAATGTTTCCCTCAGGAATTGGAGGAGAACACAAAACACATCTTAAGGTGGCCATAAACAGAATCTGAACCCTGTCAGGAACTGTCTAGTGACTTGGGTTTTGGAAAAAATGACCAATAATCTGGGACGTCCAGTGTAGCCAGCTAGAAACCTGAAAACCTAAACTGTTACTTCATTGTTTTTAGATTGCATTTGAGCAAATACAGTCTCTCTCTAACTCTCTAAAGAGGCTGTTTACCTGGATGCAAACAAAGCCTTTTCCCGCTCTCATAAAGCAAGAGCTGGTGTATTTAGAAGCCCATTAATTATAAATAACTATAAGTGTTTTCAAGTAGGTTTTAACAGAATACCTAAACTAAAAACAGCAGTGTTGGTGGTGTTATGGATTTAAAAATGGCATAGACAAGCAATTTTATTGTGTGTACTTTGAGCAAAGAGAGTGTGTCACCACATGGAATAATAGAGAAAGCCATACAGGGACTGAATAAGAATCACAATTTCCTGCATACGACTTAAAAGAATAATAGTCTTTAAGGATCGAATGAAATTGAAGTAAGAAGGTCATTCAGTTGATTACAGTGTCGCTGAAATATTTATACATAGCATTGCAGCATTTAGTCTATTTAAAATGGACACCAAAAAGTTGACAGAGCAGATTAGTGCACATTCTGTTTTGGTGATGGTGGTAATCCTTCGTTCCAAACTGAGAACAGAAAAGCCTGATGTATTATGTATGAATGGATGCTCCTGAATTGATTGAGCTTGTGCATATAACCTTGCTGTCAGAAAGAGCTGGAAGCAGACCCAAGCGTGCCTAAGTTAAGGGCGTGTAAAGTTTTGAACGAGGTGAGTGCAGGTTGTAGAGGTTCTTCATTTATTTAATGTTCATTGTTTTTATTTGTCTTCAGTTACACAGTTCGTCTCTTGTAAAATCACTTTATTTGATGATATTTGCATAATGACACACACACAAAAACAATGATGATCACGTGTAAGCTGGTTCCTTTATTTCTTTGGGAACATTGTCTGTGTAAGAAAAGGGTTTTCAAACAGCAGAATCAGTATGTGAAGAACCTGCTGAGAGCATTTAAGGTGGTGCCACAAGATGTCACAGTTGGGTTTGAATTTCCCAAAAGAGCAGATTGAATCTACCATTTCAAATTTTAAATGCTTACATTTATTCATGAAAACAACTTTGACTTTATTACACAGCATATATTCATACAAGCATCCAAGAGTATTTGCCAGAAGCCATTGGCATCACTGCGATACAGACAAGCTATCCTTTCATGCCTCAATGCAGCAGCAGTCATGGCATTATTGTAAACTGGGAGTTACTGTCTCAGTCCTGTATTAAAGTGTGTGTGTGTGTGTTTGTGTGTGTGTGGATGGCAGGCGATTTTCCCCAAGCAATCACTAGAGAACTAATATCCTGTATTATGGAATGTTAATTTTAAGTTAAGTGCAAGATGAGTGCACGAGTCCTTACTCTACAAGTTTACAAGTGTAATAATTTGTTAAACTTACATTATTTTTGCTGCCTGATAATGTAAATTATCAGCCACCGACCTATGAATCATTCAAGAATAAAAAAGGCGCTGAACTTCAGGGATGCACCAGTGTTGTGCCCTCACATAAGAGGGAATTTAGCAAAGAACCAATTTGACATTTTATCTGTAGGCACTTTGTTACTAGCAGCCAGTCACAAAAAACTAATTTTCCCTCATAATGTGTTGAAACTGCAAAAAATGCAAAAAAATATGATACAATTTGACACGGCATAATAGTATTTTTGCATGAACATGATGGTTCCCAAAGAGCTATTAGCCAAAAAGAAGAAGTGACAGACCTAAAAAAGCTTTTAATAGCAGGTGTCTGAAAGTCATGTCCTTAAGAAAAAGGATGAGGTGCATCTGGCCCTTAAACTGATTTAGTTTAACTAAAGATTAATCAGAAATAATCTCAGCCAGGGGCTGGCTGTCAACAAGCCATTCTTATAAAAGGAAACGGGGAGAAAAAGCTGAGTTATGCTGAATTTGCAAGAACTGGTATGAAAATCTGTGGCAAAAGGCCTTTTGGAGTAAAATTGAAAAAATGAGAAGGTTTTGTTTTGTTTCAACCCATCATCAGTAGCTACAGGAGAGATGCAACAGTGAGTGTCTACAGTTATCTACAGGGTGGGGGAGGCTCTGCTGTATTTTGGCTCTGCATTTCAGCTAGTGGTGTTGGGATCTTGTCAAAATTGATGAATAGCATCAGATTCTGATCCACTTTGCAGTACCACCTGGAAAGCATCTGACTGAAAGTGGCTTCATTTTTCAGCATGATCTCAAACACTCTGCCAATGCAAGTGGATAGAAGAAACACACAATGGAACACTATCAGTCATTGACTGGCCTCCCCAGAGTCCAGACCTCAACATTGTTGAAGCATTGTTGTCTGCTCTCCTCTGTAGTTTGCGTTTTGTCTTGCTTATTTTCAGCTTTGGTCTGTTGGTGATTACTGTGTGATGGGTCCTTGGGTTCGTGTTAGCATTACCACCTGCCTCACGTTACTCATCATCATAAAAACAGGAAGTCTCCACAAAATTTTAGTTGTACACAAAACTCAACCAGACAGATGGGTTTAGTAATAACTTATAAATCACTAAACATCACACATACCAGCTTTAATTATGTCAGGAGTGTGAGAATGAAAATTAGCTACTGCAAAGCACACAGTATCTTCCAGACACTATTTGAAACCTAATTTTCAGATGCACTTCTGTTAGATGCGCTGAGGAAAGTATTTTACCCACAGGCACTTAAAATTCTGCCCGACATGCTTTTAAACATTTTGTACTTCCACACAGTTTGACCACAGGACAAACAACTCAGTCTTCACCGAGGTATAAACATAGGCCTAGGCATTGTGAAACAGTTGTTTTGGACGGCCTTAATAAGACAGCGGGTGTTCTATAATAATAACAATAATGGATTGCATTTATATAGCGCTTTTCGGGACCTCAAAGCGCTTTACAATACCACTATTCATTCACTCTCACATTCATTCATTGGTGCATTCTATAATAATGACATTTTACTATAATTATTTAGTCAAAATGTCACTTAACGCATCAGGAGGCTGTTTACAACATTAAAGCTAACAGGGCAGGATTGCTTGCTGGACAAGTTCAAAACTCAAAAAGTCCTTACAACTTTTCTATGCAACCTTCACACTTAAGGCTGGGTCATGGCGTCTGAGAGCTGTTACCTAAGACATGCTGTTGAACCATGTCACAAATCAGTTGTTGTTGTTTTTTCCCAGCTGAATAGGAAGGTGGACTTTGAAAAGCAGGCTCTCATAGCATGGGAGAAGAAGAAAAAGTGACAGAAAAAGCCATCACTGGCTTTCAAGAGGAATCACTGCAGCAAGCAAAAATGGTTTAAATGCCCATTTAAGCACTTCATTCAGCAACATAAAAACAGTAGAGTGGCAAGAGTGACATGTCCCCATGAAAATTAAGCCAGGTCAGTTGTTATTTTTATAGGTGATTTTCATGACCACAAAAAAAATAATAATTAGTTGGTCTAAGTGTTTATTTTAGAAAAGCAAAGCTGTTCACGGGGTGCTAACAAACTAATAAATATGTGTAACAAAACAAAGGAGTAAAGGAGCTGCAAAGATTTATACCTTTACACATGATTAAATTCTATTTTCACAGTAAGAGTTAAAGAAAAAATGTTAGAAATAAGATTTAAAAACGTTACAGTAAGTTATGTAGGCTTCTATTTAAATCTAGCTTTGATATAAGCACACAGACCCTCTCTTTGTTTCAATTTAAGTTAATCTCACAGGAAAATGTCATCTCCCTGGATCACAGATGTTATGTATAAAGCTTTGGGGTCTGAAGATTGAAACCAGTGCAAAAAGTGCTTTAAACCTCTATTTTTTCTAATGGAAACTCTTTGGGTTATGAAAAAACGTATGTCTGAATAGAAATCTACAGAGAAAATCACACTTTTCCACGCTTGTCTATGACCTCAATTTTGTGTATTACTTTAAGGTCTCAACTGGTAGTTTCAGGTGCTATTAAATACAACATCTTGCTGTGCATTAAAATGAAAATGATGATCGCCACTAGAGTCAAAAATAAGGATAAAGACGGGAATGCTCCACAGCAGACAAGTCACTACCATATAAGCATGTTCTCTGCCTCTGTTTTTGGGTTGCTTTAGCTTCCTCCTCCTGTCCAAATATATGTATGCTGATTACACATTGGCTGTAGGTGTAGTTGTGAGCATGAATGGTTGACTATCTTTCCATGTTAGCTCTGTAATGGCCTGACTTTTACCCAATGTCAGACAGTGTTCTGTCCCCATTGACTGACGGAGGCTAACAAGTTTTATAGCATGTGAATACGAGACTGGATCCAAATCTAGTTCTACTTTGATTTGCTTCTTCAACTCACACCTGTGCTTCAGTAAAAATAAGCTGCACATTCCATGAAGGATGGCTCGTGTAATAGTAAATTAGGTGAGCTATAAGAAGAATGTGCCTCGGGTTTACATTACAGCTGGTGAGCATAGAGGAACACTGAGAGAAAAGAAAAAGACGTGACTGCACTTCTGAATGAGGAACTCCAAACTGAGCTTGCCAGCTGAAACCCCTCACATAGTTCTAAACCATGGAAAATAAATCAAGGCCAGAACACATGTACAGATGCACTAACACAGCTTGGATAAGCCCCAGTGAGATATTTATTGGCTCTTGCATCCACATTAATTCAAGTTTTTACCTAACAAAGACAACAAATCAAATGATTTTCTTAGTTTCATGAGACAAAGTTGAACAGACTCCCTGTGTTGAATCATATCTGTTATTAACTTCTGTCTCTCTTCCACAGCATGTCTTTAATCCTGTCTTCCTTCTCTCACCCCAACCGGTCGCAGCAGATGGCCGCCCCTCCCTGAGCCTGGTTCTGCCTGAGGTTTCTTCCTGTTAAAAGGGAGTTTTTCCTTCCCACTGTCGCCAAAGTGCTTGCTCATAGGGGGTCATATGATTGTTGGGTTTTTCTCTGTATCTATGAAGCGCCTTGAGGCGACTTTTGTTGTGATTTGGCGCTATATAAATAAAATTGAATTGAATTGAATTGAATTGAACAACCTGATTTCTTTAGTATTTTTACATTTTAACTATGATTTTTATTACTATTATTGTTATCATTTCTAGCCTCATGTACTGGCTTTCCTTAAAGTGGGCAGAGTTGAATGACAATAAGGAAACATGAACTATTATCATTTTCACTGGCTCTCACTTTTTTGTTCCTTATTTATGCAGCCCTCTATGAAAGAAGGAATCATTTGTATCTGCTTGGAGCTTTATGCTAACTCATCTCTTTACAGTGGACCATTATGCAGAAATTTCAATTATATGCAATCCATAGACTCAGTGACGCAATCCTGAAACATAATTGTTCCTGCTGAAACAACCCCCTCTGCTGTCTCAAAAAAAATACACCGTTAACCCTTAAGTGCAAAAACAGAAGCAACCTTTAACAGTTATATTTCTTAATTCTAATGCCATAGAGTGCTACAGTAGATTATTACTGGATTATTAAGTGTAAAATTATAGATCCCCCCTTTCTTGGCGTTTTTTTTTATGAATGAAAGCTTACGCACGCCCTTCATGATTCAACCCTAATAGGCTAACCTAAATAAATAAATTAAGCAGATGTATGATCCCAGGAACGCCCCCCCCCCCCTCTCTCTTTCTCTCTCCCTCCCTCCCTCTCTCTCTCTGTGATGGGAACGTGGCTGCAGCGCATTTACAGTCCCTCCCCTCCCCTGTGGATCCTCCAAGTATCTCCTTTCCCCTCAACCACCGACCAGAAGCGTGTCAAACAACTTTTCATTCAGCATTAGGCTGATATATATATATATATATATATATATCGATATTTCAATTTGCTTCGTTTTTGCGCTATTTGATTCGTCATTCTCAATCATGAACGCACAGAGAGCGGATAGTCAGAAACGACTTGCAGATGAGCAGAATCAAGGTGAGAATTTATTTCTACTTTTACATTGAACTGTTGTTTTAGTTTTTGGGAAACTGTTTAGTTGGTTGTCTGCATCTAGTCTGCTTTTGATTTTTTTTTTTCCACTAGTGCTTGTAAGTATTTTAAAATGCACAATTAAGTCCGTTCAACTTAAATATCCAATTATTAATAAACGATTTTGCAATACGATTTAAAAACATTAAACACAATGTCACTGGAATCTTTTGTTAACTGCAGGCTGGTTATATTTCCTAATGGACATGTCAGATAAATATAATGTTCAACTCTATTTAACGTTAATTCTCATAATGCTGTCGATATCATATTAGTCCAATAACCTTGGAGTTGCCGAGTAACACATGAGATTTGGCCACATAATTAACCTTTGAGATGAAGTCATTAGCATCTCTCAGTGCAGTATGTGTAGTGGTAATTATCCCAAGCAGTCATCAGCTGATGAGAAAGAGTTTAGTAATATTATTTTGCCACTAAAAGCAATGATCTCCTGCAGAGGGAATCTGCAATCTGTAAAAAATTTATGATTTTTTTCTACCTATGCAGAAATGACAGAAAATTTTCTTTTTCTATAAGTCTGTGGGATTTCAATTCTTTATTGCTACTGCTATTTAAAATAGAAACAACAAAGTCTCTTTTAGCAAAATGATGCAAATACAAACAAGGATGTGTCATACCTACTTAACAAGCTTAAAGCTTCCTTTATTTGTTTGGAATTATACGCCACTGACATCATCACACTAATTAGTTTATTCACTGAAAAATCTTGGTTCACACACTGCCTGATGCATCTTAAGAAACATCTGTTGTTTGTTTTAGACATAAACGATGCCAAAAACCGAGCGATACAGGGAAAATAAGAGAATAATAGAAAATGCATGAGCGAAACAGAAACTGCATTAGGTTAATAGTTTTCCCACCCAGAATGAAAAAAAATGCTGCTGTTGTCATCTAATTGACTTTATTCTGATGAAGTTTTGATTCAAACTGATGGTCCCTTGAGGTTCTCTGAGGCGAAATGGAAATGTTTGCTTTTTCAGAAATATTATGGACAAAATCACTCAGAAATCCCCCAAAATGGCAACAATAATAACTGCCAAGCTTTTAGGTTAGATAAAATTAGGTCTCATGTTGTGTGAATTTATGCATTCGTCGAGAAGTTCTTCATTAAACAAGATGAAGAAATATTAAGCTTAAGTTTGACCCCAATAAGCAGCATCAAAGAGATGCTAAACAGAAAAAAAACCCTCTTCTGATCATGGCACTGTCTGTTTTATCTTCTTAATTTTCTTTTAATAGCAACACTCCAGCACTGAATACCCCAAGAAACCAGCAGAGGATGTTTTGACACCTTCATTTGTTCCTCCAGCCTTCCTCTCAACAATGGACCTCTTTTTGCAGGGATCCTCTTTAAACTTATCCTTATCAAAACTGCTCCACAATATCAGCATTCCTGTCAACGCCTCTGGGAATTATACTAACAACCAGTTCACAGAGGTCAACCTCTTGGAAATCCTAGGTCCGAAACGCTCTCCCTTTTTCTTCCCAGTGACCAGTGTTTACCTTCTCATCTTTCTCATTGGCTTGTCTGGAAATCTGCTCACATGTGCAGTGATTGCAAAGCATAAAAAAATGCGTAATCCTACAAACTTTTACCTTGTGAGCCTGGCTGTATCGGATCTTCTCGTGCTTTTGTTTGGCATGCCTCTGGAGATTTATGACCTGTGGCAGAACTATCCATTCCCCTTTGGTGAGGGTGGCTGCTACTTCAAAACGTTCCTGTTTGAAACTGTGTGCTTTGCCTCCATCCTTAACGTCACAGCTCTGAGTGTGGAGAGGTACATAGCTGTGGTATATCCACTCAAAACACGATACCTGTCGACTAACCAGCACGCTAAACGGGTCATCACCATTGTGTGGGTGGTTTCGATGATCTGTGCCATCCCCAACACCTCACTGCACGGCATCTTCTACCTGCCAGAGAGAATGGAGGAGTCAGCTATTTGCACTGTGCTGAAACCTTTGTGGATCTATAACCTGGTCATGCAAATCACAACTGTCTGCTTCTATTTTATACCCATGATGGTTATTAGCATGCTGTACTTAGTCATGGGCCTTCATTTGGGGAGAGAAAGGCGGCAGTCCAGTGGGAACCTGGGAAAGAACTGTTGCAGCACTCGAAGGAAGATGAGAGTGGAGAATGGCCGAAGGAGACAGGTCATCAAAATGCTCTGTGAGTTTTTTTTCCCTCTCTCTTCAAAAGGCAAGCATTGCTCTGTCATGCTGCTCTGACTTGAAAGCATATCTCCTCTAATCTGTATTGTCACTGCCAAGGCATGATCCCATAGACAAAACATGACGAAAACAGAGAGTAAATAATGACACAGGATTATCAGCAGTTTGGATGGATCATTAAGATTCCGAAGGGCTTCCTTTTCAGTTGCATCTCCTAATTCTGCAACTTGACAACAAATAGCTACAGCAAAAGCAAGACCCTTTTGCTGTAGCTATTTGTTTTTTGACATTGAGGAATTTCCCATTACATCCACCATCTACAGCAGGGGTGTCAAACTCAAATACACAGTGGGCCAAAATTCAAAACTGGAACAAAGTCGCGGGCTAACGTTAATATTTATTGAAATATATTTATTCCTCCAGATATAAGGATGAATCTTTTCTTATGGACTCAAACACGTTTCGCTGAAAAACTGAATATGGAACAAGCAAAGCTTAATACTAAACAATATATATATTAGCTGTATAATACCAGTAGGCCAGCTCTAATAGTAATTTGGTATGGCTTCGCGGGCCAAATGTAATTAGGCTGCGGGCCAAATTTGGCCCGCGGGCCAGAGTTTGACACCTATGATCTAAAGATTCTCACACTACGAATGGCAAAAATAATAACTGGCAAAAAATAGCATCAGGAGTCAATCTGAAAACCTATTTTCTGAACCAACTGGCAATTATTGCAAAGAGTAAATTATCCGAATATCCATTATGAACATAATTATCAGAGTGATAGTGGTAATGTCACAGGAAATGTCTGCATTTAAGCTTTTGTCATAGCTCCTCTCAGGAGTTTAGAGTGGATGTTGGTGATGCTATTCTCATTGTATTTGTACAGCCAGTCATAATTTCACAGTATAGAAATTAGTCGTTACTTTTTTGTTATGTTTTTATTTAAAAACCTGCAACAAGCAAACAAGCACCCCCACCCCCACCCCCCCATATATCATTAATTTCTAACTGATATTGCACCCTGAATCACAAATATCTAATATTTCAAGGCCTAAAGGTGAATTTTAAACTGCTTCTTTAGCTAACACACCGGTGATTTATTTAATGAAACGCTGAAAAATGAACTTATACCCTGACCTTTTCTGTACTTTTTGATATCCGTGCTGATATTTGCGAGTTAAATAAAAGCATATAACCAAATTTATAGCCATCATAACAACAAAAAAACATCTAACTGCCCCAGCTGCATACAAAATACCAGCAACACTTAAAAATAAAGACATTTCTTTATTCTTATCTTTGCATCTGTAGAGCAGCATATTACAAGAAGATATTTACCTCATATGTAGCACATTCCGTCTGAGAGTTATTTTTCCCAGACCTCTAAAAGCCAAATAAATTGCAGGAAACTTGTGGAGTTTTCTTCAAAACGAATAAAAGTTGTGTTTATGTTCAATGTTACAGTCCAAGGTGTGAAATGTAAATTCATGAGGCTTAATGGAAGTGCTGAACGCATGGCTTTTTCTTCTAAAGCATAACAGCTAGCTTCCTCTGCCTTTGTTGGCTCCGTGCAACACATCTCTCTGTGCAGTTTCTGTGCAACTGCATGAGAGATACAGAAAACAGGTGCAAAAACAAATAAATCCATAGCTGTCTAAAACATCACAGGGGACCTTTAAATTATGTTTTTCTTAAAAGAATCCCAACTGAAGATCTTTTAGAAATATTGATAAATTCACAAGAGGTTTGGGGGATGCTTTCTGGTTTCACTGCAGGTGGATTCCTTTATCAGGAATGTCATCTGTTCTGGAGAATGGGTGATAAAATTCAAATTAAAAAGAATAAATATGAAATGTATGATAAAAAAGATTGTGATTGTTTTGATTTGCACAGTTGATCAGACTGCTTCTGTCATCATCCTCCTTATCTTGTTCTTCTAGTCAAATAGTAATTTATAGTAAAATAACATTGGTTTTGTTTTTAACGTGTGTTTCCCATGTAAAGTAGCTGCAATACAATGACTTTCAGGAAAAATGACATGCATATTTTAGTTTTTAAAAAGGTTTAACATTTGCATCTATGAGCAGCTAACTCGATAAAAGCTCTTTAATTGATTTCCACTCACTATCAACAACTAAAAGCGCAGCAAGCTGAAAGCTACTTATTGGTCATCAAGCTGTATTTTCATACTGAACATCTTCACACATATACCCTGTGTTCTTGACAACAATTCCTGTTGTCAATTCATGCTGTTCAGCCAAACTTTGTTACCAAAGTTTCTCTTATATTACAGTAAAGATAAAGTTTCTAAACACATCAAACACATCAGCCTTGACTTAGTAAAACACACACGTAACAATTATGCAAAAACTGCACAGAGAAAAATATGGTTTCGCGGTCCAAGTATTTCACCCAGGATAAATATATCTTTAATGAAGAGCTGGAACAAGATGATAAAGAATATAAATATGATTCTTTAAAAAAAAAACTGTAAAATGCAGCATTTTATCCTAACCATGAAGCTTTAGACAAATGAAAAAGTTAAAATGCACTATGCGAATCACTGTAGTCTGGGAAAGAAAGAACAAAACCAAGTGCTAAATGCCATATTTATAAATGTAAATATCTTGGCAGTGTGTTGAGTGCCCCCAAACAAAGCTTGATGCCATATGCCCACGATCATAAAAAGCCAAACGCTGCCTGTGCCTGCTGGACCTCCTGCAGGGAGAGCCCCTGAGAGCATTATGCCTAGATTATTTGGCGAGGAATGTATTTGTGCTCCATCATCAAAAAATGCTGAACATTGTTTCTTGCACAGAATGAAGCATTTACATTGAGCTAAGAACAGTCATTAAACCCTAAAATTGATAAGACTTATAATACCTGTTTGAATTGGTTTCTAGTCTTATCTGTAAGCCAAGATGGTAGACTCTGTTAGGAGTCTACAATCTATGTCTTTGATATATTGTGGTTGCTGAAGTGCAGCATTTGCTAAACAAGAACTTCAGTTAAAGGATAATGATATGCTGAATTTCCATTTTTAAGAATCTCTTGACTCATTTGCCTTAAGGGCATCAATAAGCAATCTAACTTAACTAAATTACTTCACAATTACCACAAAGGTCATGAATACAGCTGTTTATCCGTCCTTCTTACGACCTCATTCTCATTCCTGGAGCATTAAACGCTGTCATTTTTTCAAAGCTGTTGACACAAGCTGTCTTTTGTCATTTATGGATGTTTAAAACAAACATGGTAAGAAAATATGAGCATATAGGTCCATTGCATAAGCATAGTAAGACTGATGTGGTCAGAAAGGAACATTTTAACATCAAAACATAATATGTTCCTAAACCTTATTTTCACCGTGCGGCCATTTTGGCTCACAAACTGGACCAAACAGGAGCCTACAAGCTGACAAATTCATAATGTCAGCAGCAATGACAGAATAAGAGTAATTTAAACCCTAGGGCAAGAACATGCTATTCTTTCAAGTTTCGCTAATGCAATGTGTGCAATAGCATGACACTGACTGAACACACCAGAACACCTAACTCTAGTCCATCCATATACAGCTGTTTTAAATGAAAATGAGAAGAAGAAGAAGAAATTCTCCACAAACCTGTGTACTCCTTTTAGAAACGTTTGTCTCAGTTTGTTTAAACAGGCTTTCAAATAAAGTTGAGGAGATAAATCATTTTATGGCTGGATCACTAACTATTGATAAGAACTCATAAACCGTAGAGTGGATTTTTATAAAGGACCACAAGCCAAAAAGTTTAATTTTAACATTCAAATCTGTTCTGCAAAAATAAATGTATTCATCATCTTTCTCTCCAGCAATCGTGGTGGCAGTGTTTGGAGTCTGCTGGGCACCCTTTCACATCGAGCGTCTCCTGTGGAGCTCTATCAGCCAGTGGACCGACTTGATGCACAACATTTATCAATATGTCCACATCCTGTCGGGCGTCTTCTTCTACCTCAGCTCTGCAGTCAACCCTATCATCTACAGCCTGCTCTCCACGCGGTTCAGAGAGTGTTTTCGAGAACTTGTTTGTTCCCAGGGGGAGGACAATAACTCTGTCAGAGACTCCCCTCCTTTTCCTAAAATTTTGCTGGATCCCTCCGTTGCAAGTTCAAGGGGTCAGGCCGAGGGGAAGGACTCTAATGCTTTCATCCCTTTGCTGTCTCCTAACATGACACTGAGTATGGACACTGAAATCCTCACATGTGCTTGTACAGACACAACATGCAAGACCTCTGTATTCTGACATTTTATTTGAACAAGCTAGAAAGCATCTGGTGCAGAAATATTGTAACCTGACAGGTTAACATTTTGGACCTTAGGTTTATTTGTTTCCAGAATTTGCTGACATGATGCTGTATGATGAATACTACCAGAAGAAAATGAGCTTAGCTTAGAACTGAGACTTGAAACAAATGAGGACAAGTAGGCTGTGTCATAATGTAATAAAACTGTCTTGTCTGCTTGTCTCTGACCCTTTTATTAACATTGGCTCATCTCAAAAGTAAAAAAGGTTCTAGTTGATGAGCCATGTAAACCCAAACGTTGCTTTCGTGTTGTATTTTAGTGCAAAGAGAAGAAAATAACAAAATCTACTGCAAAGTCATGACACTGGAAATGTAGGAATTTTTGGCAGTTAGGCTGATGAGACTATGGAGCATGATGTTATTGGGGACTGGACCCCCTGATGTTTAGTGATGGTGGAGGAAAAATATGGTTGATGAACACCATGAAGATGAGATTCACTGAAGAACCAGTCTGAGATTGAGATAGGGAGAAGCAATGCCTAAAGGGCACAGTGCCAGTGAGGATAGATAATAGGAACTACTGGCTGATTGGCTTGGAGAGCACAGATTTCACTGGAGAAGAGTAGTGTAGAGTAGTTTTTTAGAAGACCCCCCTTTCTTAAAATATCAAGATACCCTTAAAAATACATTGTAAGGGTAAAGGGCATATATTTGTTTTTTTAAATCTTTGAGAGCCAAGCTAACCGTCCCTCTATATTTACAGTCTTTAGTTGCTTAGCTTTCCTGTAGCTCCAGTATCATATTTAGCAGTAGTATTGTGGATATTCTCATATACTCCTAGCAAAGGATGTGGATAAGCATATTTTCCAGTATGTTTTGCTATTTTCTTAAACTTATTACATGTCACTAAAAAGCTTGGAAGTAAAATGATTATTTATCCTTTGTTTGAAGCTTTGAATAATTTTTGACAACAGTGCCTGCACATTTTACCTGCCGTCTTATTTTTTAACTGCTGTATGCCTTATGTCGGAAAGTGGAACATCAGATCGATCTGAACCAAATGATTACATGTTGTAATTGATATGTTGTACCTGAAAATTAACGTGATGCTAATTTGCAAAAAGAAGTAGTATATGTCTCTGTGTTTCAGTGGGACAAAGAATGTGATAATTTATTGTGAGCTGTTGCTAATGTTTTTGGGGGTTTTTTTTTCTCTTGTTGCATGGCCAGCCGGTAAGCTGTTATTCGCTGTGATTGCAAAAATGAAAACTGATTATGGCTATTGTGCAATGGCTAATTCAAAAGCAAAATAAATATTAAGCAGTCTATACATAGCTGTCACATGTTTGAACTATGTAAATGCTGGCAACACATTATTAGAGTGCTGTTATTTTGATTACGGAACCATGAAATTGAAGAGTTTATTCATCACCGTGATTGCATTATGAAATTTCTTTTTCCACAAAAGTTTATAGACCTAGTGTGGTTTGAACCAAAATAATAAGCTAGGACAGATTGACTGGTTGAATGTCTTGTGTCTTTAGAGTCACTAGTAAGTTGTCCTACTGCCCTTGTGTTGCTGGCCTAAATATATGGTAGTCTTTACCAATCCCACCACATATTACAGGCTGTATACCCACCTCACTTAGCAATAGAATATGTTATTCTTACCTTTTTGCTTATTATTTAGGTATTCTTGAATCAGTTCTCTCTTTTAGGCCCATTGGCCTCGCCGTTGGCTTTCCAGCAGGTGGTTTTCTGCGCTTTTTTGTTGTTTTGAGTGATTACTGTTGAAGCAGGGGCCCTCCATACATGCACGCACACACACACACACACACACCTCTAAATATACTGACAGCTGTTATTATAGTTGAGAATTTTTAGCATATTGGCCAAACCTTTCAGCAATGGTTGAGAATTGATGCATGGTATAATAGGTGTTTTGTTTTTTTGTTTTTTGTTTTAATTTTCCACTACACTGCACGAGTCAAATTATATTTTATGCGTTCCACTATTGATCAGAATAAGCTTTAATCCATCAGCTGTGACAACATTGAATTGAATAGCAGAATGGCAGTTCTGCAAGCCACAGCAGGATGAAATGGATACAGTAGGGAGATTTGCATTCACATTCACTCACTTTCACTCATTGGACTGGATGCTTGAACACTAAACAACATTTTCAGTACAGATTTCATTTCCATAAAATTCTCAGACATGCTGTCTAATACAAAACAAAATATCGGCCTTTGCATAATACGTTACTTTTGTCCTCTTGAATGTGTTATCTTCTCGCAGCATTTGGAGTGGAGTATTCATATTCATATTGGTGTTAGAGGTCGGTATGAATGAGTCCATTTTCAGGGATTATACAGAAAAGAGTCACACAGGCACCCAGAAGTGTTCCTGTCCTTAATCGCCTCTTATTGTGGAGCAAAAACAATTTGTACCTTAGTGACATGTCGGTGCTTGTTTGTTGCTTTTAACCCAGCAGTTTCAAATCTGTGGCAATATACCTATTTAATAGGTGACATTCCAGTTTGCCATTTAAATGTTCTACTTCTACTTGCCATGAGTAAAGTAACACAAACACTCTGTTTTCCAGAGAAAGATGAATATGTATGAGTGACATATTTCTTAAAATCACAGTTTAAGAGTTGAATATAGAATGAATGTAACTATTCATGTAAATGGCCACAATAAGAGCTGTTCTCCAGTTCTGTCTAATGAAAACTCAAGAAAAGAAAGAAAAAAAATTCAAATGAAGCACAGGAAAAAAAAACACAAGCACTCTCACCACAGTGTGAATTGTTTAGTTCTCAAGTGTAATGAAGGGCCAGCGTGAGAAGGATATTCATATGCATCGTTCAGAAGTGAATTTAATACATTTTCTCTGAAGGACATTATACAGCTGGATGAACATGATGCCATGCTTATCTGTGCTCTCTGTACATCAAAAGCAATATCATGTCTTTGACCTCTAGAATAATCGCAACATCTCACTTCAGTCTTTTGATATTTTATAATGTCTATTTAATCCCCTTACACATCCCAAGGACACAACGTTTGTCTTTAGGCCACAACACGGTTGCAATTCAGCTGGAGAAGGTTGGCCTACGGGGTATTCTGACCACGTTATATGTGTTCAGCCCTGGTGCATCAAAACCTGGAGATAAACCCTGCTTATTAAACACGTAGAAGTTAAATAATTGGCCATCTTGGGCTTCCAGGGACACTGAAGCGGTGCCGACTCGCAAAACACAAGGGTACTCTTTTTCAAACACCACTTTAAACACACGATCAACCAGGTAGTTAAGTTTTATTGTCCTGTACTTCTCTGGTATGAGCTCTTCAATCTGAGGACCAAACTGCTGCATGATAAGGACTCCGTCTGGCCCTACTTTGATCTCATAGAAAGTGATGTTGCTGTAAGTGAAAAATCCAATGTAATGATCAGGGTTTGGAGGAGCAACAAGGACCTTTTTGGCCTCCCTGAAGGCTCTCTCTATGGCTGGGACAATGTGGTTGTAGGCCTTTGTGACCACATCCTGTTTCTGAGATCGGCTGCCTGCCATTAGCACCACTAGGCCAAGCTTCAGTCTGGGAACCAGGGAAAAAGTGGCAGAGTAGCCATCCAAATCCCCATCTTTACGCAACAATTCATAGCCCATCAGTTCATTCACCTCCCATGGCGTTCCAGTACGGTTAGCAAAATAATCCTTATCGCACCTAAAGAGTGGGGTCAGCATAATCTTCAAAGAGTCTGGCTCCAGCAGCTTGCGATGATACGCACCCAGCAGCATCATTGCAAGCTTGGCCAAATCTGCAGCTGTTGAGAACATCTGACCAGAAGGCCGATACCAGCCGAGGTCATAGAGTGGGGCTGGTTTTCCATTTGAGTACACTCCAACAGCCAATTGGCTCTGCATCCCTGGGGTGAGGTCAAAGCTGGTGTCTTCCATCCCCAGCCGGTCCAGGATGTTCTCTGTGATCCATCGCTGGTAGTCAACTCCGGCCACTCGCTCTGCCATCACATGAGCGAGTAGTGAGAAGGCAAGGTTACTGTAGTGACATCTGCAAGAACAAATATAAAAAGCATTGGGAGAATGAAGAAGAATACATGATAATTCACGTTTAAATATCACCATACTTGAAATATTCCATGTAATTTAAGTGAGCGAGCTCTTTGGACAGAAAATGCAGGAAGCCTAGCACATAAAAATCCCATTCACTAGCAGAGAACGCAATATAGACTGCTCCCTTGGGGGTGCAGTACAACATCACAGAGACTTTGCAATATGGAGCTAGCAGGTTAAAGACCGATTCACTCAAATATTAATTCTTGTTTGTTTCATCGGGACGAATATTAAAGAATAAAAATGACACGTTGTTTCCAAATCATATTTGATGGACTATTTCTTAGTTGAGCTCAGGTCCCTGCAGGTTTAATACAAACACAATGTGGTGCTGGAGATATTAAAATATCACTTGAAAACACTCGCTTACTCAAAGGTCAAATATTTTACTAATCAGTGTAATATGTAGAGACAGGGACAGTATGTGGAAAGACCTGAGCCAATTAAACTTGACATATAATCATACATCCTCCCCAGGTAAAATCTAAGTAGCATCAAGAGGGATTATTGTAATTACAGTTTTTGTCATTACGAAGCAGAATGTAGTTCTAATGTAAGAAATAAGTAACAGAATAATATTTGTACACTGCAGGAACACTTATTTGCTTGGTCAGAATTTCCCCATGAAAACACTGATGTCACCGCAATGAAAGAAATCATACTTGGTGCCTGGATCCGCGACGAGGACATCATCTTGTAGAAGATTGATTGCAGATTGAGTTTTTCCTTTCCAAAGCAAATTTGTAGCTCGGAGCCTTCTGGGCAGGCCTGGATTAAACAACAGCAAAACAGTGTTAAATTTAAAAAAATAAATAAAATGAAAAGTAAAATTAGTAAATAAAAAAAACCAAAAAACAAAGGGTGAATTGCATTGGTATACTTTAGCCTTCTCAAACACGTATCTTCACTTTATATTTCACTCTAATATGATTTCATTTACCTTATAACAGCACTTTCTTTGTACATGACATATTTGACCAGTTTTCTATAAAGGTTTATGATGTTCCGCCACTCTGGCTTGTTGACAAATTGTGAGACATGGTTGGATATTTAAAGACCTATTATCCATCCTTGCAATAGATGTGCGTCTCATATTTAAATTCTTTACACAGACAGAAGTGTTACTTATTGAAAAATTCTTCAGATAAACCGTTTCCTGCTTAGGCATGTTCATCGCAACTCTTATCTGAAGTCTTATCTGAATAGATGTTACAAGTCTAAACAGCACCTGAGGGTTGGATATTTTTTACTGCAAGTAGTGCAAGCGCCTTTAAATGTCTGCTTTACTTATGCATATCAATGAAAGTGAAAAGATCATAGATGTTTAAGATTAAATTAGAACAGTAGGAAGCGATTTTAAATGGCTTTAAATGACAAAATGGTAAATGGCCTGTATTTGTATAGCGCTTTACTAGTCCCTAAGGACCCTAAAGCGCTTTACACATTCAGTCATCCACCCATTCACACACACATTCACACATGGGTGATAGCAAGCTACTTTGTAGCCACAGCCACCCTGGGGCGCACTGACAGAGGCGAGGCTGCCGGACACTGGCGCCACCGGGCCCTCTGACCACCACCAGTAGGCAACGGGTGAAGTGTCTTGCCCAAGGACACAACGATCAAGACTGTCGGAGCTGGGGCTCAAACCGGCAACCTCCCAATTACAAGGCGAACTCCCAACTCTTGAGCCACGATCGCCAGCTACATTGTTTTTGTCCTTCATTCATTAATTGTTTGTCAGAATATGTCAGAAAATTGGCAACTTTCTATAAAAAAAAAATGGCAACTTTCTAAAGACACCTTCATATTACTGAGGGGTCTGAACCACTCTTCAAAATCCAGACGGACTGAATTTATTGTGCTGTGGAAAAGCACCAAATTCTTCATCGTGACACAGTAATAGTAGCTTTACTGCCACTTGGCTCATCAGTTCATGAATCATTTGCTTCCGCTCAAAATCGATCCATAAAGCATCATTAGTCTCCAGAAATATTGTTGCTAAATAAATAAATAAATATTGTTGCAGGAATCAAGCATGTAGCAAGAGCTTTCCTAGAAACCTCTTCCGTCCCTTTGTTCCCTTCTATTGTTCCAGCTTGATTATAAATTCAACCTTGAAGTGGCAACAGTTAATTTTCTTTGCTTTAGCTTTTGATGTTAAGTGCAACCTAATGGCTCTTGGGATTCTTTCTTCCTCTGAAAGGAAATAATCTCAAGAGGTTTTTAATCAAAAATTTGTTTCTTGAGGCACATACTCTCAAAGTTGGTCTCATTTTGTTTTTCTGACATTTTTGATAGACTGTTGAATGGTTCCCGAGAAGCTTCACTTTCACTGTGCAATTTTGTCTGCCACCAAATCTCCTGGGATAATAAAAGGTCAACTGCACGAACAACACTGGAAGAGTGTTTGTAGCTATTAGTAGCTTGAGTGATATTGGAACAATAACTGGAAACTGGAAGAGGCGGAAGAGAGATAGAAAAAGAATAGCAGACCTTTGATAAACATTCTCTCAAAGGAGAGGGTGAGACAATATTTCTGCAAGTTGGACCACTGGCAAAATCAGTCTCCTTATTAGGCCGGTACAAATTGGTGTTTTAAAATGGAAAACCATACAGTCATGTATATGCTAATCAGGCATAACATTATGACCACAGACAGGCGAAGTGAATAACACTAATTATATCTTCATCACCTGTTAGTGGGTGGAAGATATTAGGGAGTATGTAACTGAAAGGATAGCGAGTGAAATTGTGATGGCTGGTTCAGAGCATCTATAAAACGGCCCCTCCTGTGGGTGTTCCCAGTTTGCAGTGGTCAGCATCTATCAAAATTGATCCAAGGAAGGAACAGTGGTGAACCAGCGACAGGTTCATGAGGGGCCAAGGTCCATTAACACACATCGGGAACAAAAGCTGCCACCTGTTGCCTGATCCAACAGACGAGCTACTTTAGCTTAAATTGCTGAAAAGTTCATGCTAGTTCTAATAGAAAGGTGTGGTATCTAGCTGTGGCTGCTTTGACTAGGATAATGTGCCCCTGCCATGAAGCAAAAATGGTTTAGGAAAGGTTTGAGAAGCACAACAATGAGTTTGAGGTGTTGACTTGGTCTCCAAATTCCCCAGGTGTCAGTCCAATGGAGCATCTGTACGATGTGCTGGACAAACAAGTCCAGCCCACAGAGGCCCCACTCAGAGCTTGCAGCACCTTCAATGATCTGTTGCTAACATTTTGGTGCCAAATACCACATCACATTTTCAGGGGTCTAGAAGAGTCCATGCCGTGACAGGTCAGGGCTGTTTTGGTGTCACAATAGTAGCTGGTTGAAATTATTTAAAGTTCAATCAGATATTTAACACATGAATTATGCATAAAGATAAATTTGTGATTTATAAATTTCTGTTTATTGGCTGACAAAAAGCTGTTTCATGCAAACCCAAAAGTCAACTGCCGCTTTGCTGAAGCATTTTGTTTTCTTTTAACAAGAAAAGGCTAAAATTCAGTGTTATTTTAAGGTCATAGGGATATAGTATAAATATGTACCCGAGAGCTGGCTAGCCATCCTCCGCAGAGTGACTGAAGATGAGCGGATCTGAACTTCTCCACTGTCGAGAAATATCAGGCCATCTGTCACATATTTCAACTCGGAGTCTCGCATCTTCCCCAAAGGGTTTTTGATGGTGAAGTTCTCCACATATTTCTCCAGAGGGTCATCAAGGGAGCCAATCTTCCCGTCCTCCCACAGCTTGTACAGCATCAGCGTTGGAAAAAGTTTTGATAAACTTGCAATTCTAAAAGAGAGATAACAAAGCAATATGATATGATTTTGTTGTAGCAAAAGATAGCTAAGGTTGAAAAGGTTTTTTAAATCACACACTGAGGCATATATTTTGTCTTCCCCTTGGTTTCCTTTTCCCTTTCACCACATAAAAATGTGCTTTACCCTCTGTCATATATAAAAAAACTATGGCTTACATTGGCTTATATTCATTATATTCATTTTTTTTAAGATAGCGACACTAAACATTCCCCCAGGATGAACATGCAATAACTGCTATATTCTGCATTTGCTGCAGTATCATCCATCCATCCATTTTCTTCTGCTTATCCAATTCAGGGCTGTGGAGGAGCTGGTGCCAATCCCAGTTATCAAATTCAGTTTATTACTGAGTGAAATTTATATGGATTGTTACTGTTAAAGCAGCTATTCAGGTGAGGATTTAGCTTATTATTCTTTGTTCTTTTTTGCTGAAATTGCCTGTGTAGAAGGCTTTTCTAAGCTTTGAGGCGAATAACTAAAGCAAATACTAACGAGAGTGCAGGATGTACTTTATTGACAGGGTAGGGTAAACAGGGTAACGTAGAGGGTTATCTAGGCAATCGGAGACTGGAATTTCTGCAAGCAACCAACCATCAACCACAAAGTGATGTGCCATGAGCAAATCACTCCTTGTGTGGATAAGGAGTGACTAAACATATTTTTCCAAAATGTTGAGCTATCCTTTCAAAAACCGACTGATCAGTCCAAGCTGTGTGCACAGAAGTTTGAATTTTGAATTCATTTACACTCATATGTGGGTTTGGGATTTTATTTAAGAAATTCCTGAAATGAATTTGCAATTTAAAGTATATTCTGACTGAGATGTTTTAATGACTTTGGTCATACTGACAATAATATAATAAAATAGTTGGTTTAAATAGTTAATAGTTTAAGAAAATCTAATCGTTAATTAAACAAACTATACTTCAAAATACAAATTTCTCCAGTCAGTGAAGTGGTGTTAAAGCCAAAACAGCTTGTTGAAAATTTTTTAATTCTCCATATTTGGGGCTTATTTCCTTGAACCTCATACCTAAAAACAAAACAAACAAACAAACAAACAAAAACAAAAAAAGATAAAGTGCCAAAATACATAAAGTGCTAAACAGAATTGGAGAAAACAGGGGCTCAAAGAAAAAGGAAATCAGTCCCTTCAGGCAGATGCTGCCAAAGGTGCAAAATCTTCTTCAGCACCATGATCATAGCCAAATAATGGTGATGGACACAGTGTGCAAGAGCAGCAGAGGGAGAAAGCAAGATGACAGCGAGTTATGAAGGAGAGAAAAGTGATAAAGCACCCATTTATCTACTGGAAATCTACACTATTTATTATAGATTTTTTATTATTAATGTATAAGGAAGATTTGATGTTGTAATTGAGGTTGACCTCTTATGTAGAGTCCTTGAAACCTTTTTGAAATTCTTGGCATTCTTTTTAGTGTGAGTGAGCGAGCTCTTTGGACAGAAAATGCAGGAAGCCTAGCACATAAAAATCCCATTCACTAGCAGAGAACGCAATATAGACTGCTCCCTTGGGGGTGCAGTACAACATCACAGAGACTTTGCAATATGCAGCTAGCAGGTTAAAGACCGATTCACTCAAATATTAATTCTTGTTTGTTTCATCGGGACAAATATTAAATAAAAATGAAACGTTGTTTCCAAATCATATTTGAAATTTATATGGATTGTTACTAATAAAGCAGCTATTCAGGTGTGGATTTAGCTTATTATTCTTTGTTCTTTTTTGCTGAAATTGCCTGTGTAGAAGGCTTTTCTAAGCTTTGAGGCGAATAACTAAAGCAAATACTAACGAGAGTGCAGGATGCACTTTGACAGGGTAGGGTAAACAGGGTAACCTAGAGGGTTATCTAGGCAATCGGAGACTGGAATTTCTGCAAGAAGCCAACCATCAACCACAAAGTGATGTGCCATGAGCAAATCACTCCTTGTGTGGATAAGGAGTGACTAAACATATTTTTCCAAAATGTTGAGCTATCCTTTCAAAAACCGACTGATCAGTACAAGCTGTGTGCACAGAAGTTTGAATTCATTTACACTCATATGTGGGTTTGGGATTTTATTTAAGAAATTCCTGAAATGAATTTGCAATTTAAAGTATATTCTGACTGAGATGTTTTAATGACTTTGGTCATACTGACAATAATATAATAAAATAGTTGGTTTAAATAGTTAATAGTTTAAGAAAATCTAACTGTTAATTAAACAAACTATACTTCAAAGTACACTAATACAAATTTCTCCAGTCAGTGAAGTGGTGTTAAAGCCAAAACAGCTTGTTGAAAAAAATTTTTAATTCTCCATATTTGGGGCTTATTTCCTTGAACCTCATACCTAAAAACAAAACAAAAAAAGATAAAGTGCCAAAATACATAAAGTGCTAAACAGAATTGGAGAAAACAGGGGCTCAAAGAAAAAGGAAATCAGTCCCTTCAGGCAGATGCTGCCAAAGGTGCAAAATCTTCTTCAGCACCATGATCATAGCCAAATAATGGTGATGGACACAGTGTGCAAGAGAAGCAGAGGGAGAAAGCAAGATGACAGCGAGTTATGAAGGAGAGAAAAGTGATAAAGCACCCATTTATCTACTGGAAATCTACACTATTTATTATAGATTTTTTATTATTAATGTATAAGGAAGATTTGATGTTGTAATTGAGGTTGACCTCTTATGTAGAGTCCTTGAAACCTTTTTGAAATTCTTGGCATTCTTTTTAAGGATTCATTCAAGGAATTTGCAGCATTCTTTCAGACTTACCCTTTGTTATCTCTCTGGAGTACACGGAGGTAAGGTAATTATTTTAGGAATAGAGTATAACATTTTCTAATGCTGTATTCTGAAATTATTTACTATGTGTCCTCTGTTGTAATCTCCTTTGATTCATGAAGTAGTCCAGTAATTCCACTGGTAGTAGGATATTCAGTGCAGTATTATGTTGGTGAGACAACAACATTTTCAGTGGCATTATTTTAGTTATTTTTTCTCATATCCATCCCCAACTATCACTATTTGTTTAGACCAAACTCAAACTCCTCAAATCTGAACAACTAAAAAAAGGTCAATTTTTTTTAACCATCTTTTATTTTTCTTTCCAGTTTTTCTTTTTTCATTTTAGTTTGCCTTTGTGCTTTATCATGTATCTTTTTTTCTTGGGTTTCTTCAGTAAACCAGTGCATCTGTCATTTTGAGTTCAGTTTGTATTGTTGACTTATGTTATTGAAGATATGTTAAATTCTGGTTGTTGCTATTAGGATCTGATTTTCCTTGTATTTTGCTATTCATTGTTTATGTTAAGTTAATTTAGATATTACCTCCTAAATTGCTCAGTTTTAGTTCTTTGCTTTTTAGAGCCATTTGTGTGTTCGCCCTCTGTGGTTAGGCGTTTCTTGTTGGTTCGTGTCTTAAGCTGTCATATTTCATGTCTGTTGTCAACCATGTTTCTTGTCTGCGTCCCGTCATGTTTCCTATTTATTTTTAAAGTCTCGTTTCCATGTTCTATGTGCTTAGTTTACACTTTCCCTATGGTGTCATTATGATTTATTGTGTCAGCTGCTCATGTGTTTCCATTTCCCATGATTACCCCTTGTGTGTACTTAGTCTGTGTGTTTCCCTTCAGTCTTTGTCGGATCGTGCTATTTTCCCATGTCAAGTCATAGTTCAAAGATCATAGTTAATGTCATAGTTCACAGTCATAGTAGTCACAGTCGTCATAGCTTCCTAGTTAGTTCATAGTCGTCTTAGTACCATAGTTGATTCATAGTTTTCGTTGTGAAGTCAGAGTTCCTCAGTCTTTTTGGG
Organism: Neolamprologus brichardi; assembly: GCF_056152115.1. Classification (NCBI taxonomy): domain Eukaryota; kingdom Metazoa; phylum Chordata; class Actinopteri; order Cichliformes; family Cichlidae; genus Neolamprologus; species Neolamprologus brichardi. The sequence continues at coordinate 25,978,051 of NC_142108.1, read as the reverse complement.
CTCTAGTTTGTTTTCACTTTCTTTTATGTTCCACGTATATCAGCCTGAAATAAAGGCTCGCCTTTTGTTGGAACTGAGTCTGTCTCCTTGCCTGCGTCTGCTCCTGGGTCCTCCTCACACACTCCGCAGCGGTGCAATCTATATACGTCTTTTCCTCAGTAACTTTTGCATTGCTCTATATGATCACACTCCTACCTCCATTCTACACTGTCCGGGCTACGCAGTCACTGAGGTAGTTCACAGTGTGAGCCCCATTTTTTCTTGGTGTCACCCATGAAAACAAAGAAACAAAAAAATAATTTTTATGTTATTAAATTAAATATGATTAACTTATCAAACTTCTTTAGAAAACGCATGAAGTTGTGTGCAAAAGACCAACCGAGATTTATTACATGCAGGTCGGAGTTACGCAACTTTCTTCACACTATCCAAGCTGTCACAGAAACTCTGATTTCCACTGGTGACTGCTGCGCCAAATCTAAAGCACTGCCTGTCGAGCTACAGATTGCACTGTCTGTGGTGTCATTTTAGGAAGACGGCGTCTTCAGCTTTGATTAGTCGCACTGTGGCTTATTTTGTACCACCTGATTACCGTTGCATCTGTGTTTTCACTAATTTCTACTTGATCAGTGATCTTTTTGTACACTCTCAACTTTAAGACATCTTGCAATTAGAGTTTTTTCACATCTTTCGGTATTTTGTTTCAATGTGGGTTAATTTTTTGAAACTGTGGATAGAAGAAGTCCATCAGCACAAAACTGAAGAGCAATTTGGCTCAGTGGAAAGCATGGGTGTACACTGATTTTAAATACATTTTTGGTAATTCATCAGAAAATAAACTGTACTTGTGTATTCGACTAGCTCTTAGTATTTTTCTAATAGAGTGATAACTCAAAATTGGGCTTTGTTATGTAAATGAAGAGAAAACTTCTTAAGTGTGAGACAATAACCTTTTATCATGTAATGATTTTTCTAGCACTGGGTTTGAAAAATGAATGTTTTTAAGAGAAAGACTGCTTTACAAACTTGAACACTGGCGTTTCAGATTACAGCATGTATTGGGCAAAGAGGGTCTGATGAAAGACCTTTGACATTTCTATAGTTAAAACGAAGGACGCCAGCTTAGCAACTTCAAGTCCGATTTGGAGGCTTTGATTTCAACTCATCTGTCTTTCTCAAATCCTCCAGCTTTATACCTCTTTAAAGCAATAAGTGAGGTAACATTTCTAAGATCTTTTTCATGGTTCGACTATTTCTTTTTGAGGTAAGTGTTAGAGTCTAATTTTAGACACACTGGCATTTTGGATAATGGTCAGTTACTTTAGTTTAACCTGACAAATTGTGACCACCTTTGGATGAAATCCCAAGAGGATAAATTGTGATAGCTTTGGAAGTAGATCTTCGCATCATCCTTAGCTGTTAATGCCAATTTTGAAGGTTCTCCCTTTGTGGGTTCTCTCAGGGTACTCCAGCATCATAGTCCAAAGACATGCTTATCAAATTAATTGGTTACTCTGTGTGTTAGCGCTGTGATAAACTGACAGCCTATCCAGGATTCACCCTGTGTCTCCACCTATGACAGTTGGGGATACGCCCCATCTGCCCCTCATAATCCTGAATTGCATAAGTGGTTAAGAAAATGGGTGAATGGAAGTTAGCTAATTATCTCATCTGATTAGCTGCTTTCCCACTAAGTACAGCTGAATTAAGTATTTTAGAAGTGCCCCAGTGGTGTACGCATAATAGTCAAAATGTTGAGATTAAAAGTTCAGTGTTGTAAAACTTTAACTTCGCACCCTCAGCACTGGCATAGATATTAAACAGGTCTGATGAAAAATGTTCAAGTAAAATAAATAAATAAGTACGATTAATGCCCCACAACACAAAGTAATGGTCTAGAAACAGAAATGAATGAGTCGCATGTGTATTGCATGATCCCTTGAGTATTTCACAAACTGCTTGTGTTTGCATGGATAACAAGAGGAGATGTTTCCACTGAAATAGAAAATTATTTGATTAAAAACAAAAGAAAGAAAAAAATCATGAAAATCTGATCTGCTGCATTTTTTTTTTGACTTTGAACATTGTTAGAAGTTATAAATTTTGATCTCATTTCACTTAACCTCTTGAGCTAGTGTGGACTGTCATGACACTGATACTATCCAGATGTGTGCTGGCTGAATTGTTTCGTAACATGATCTAGCCCTCCACCTGTTACCCAGGTAGCAGCAGTGGGTGCAAAGGCTTACACGATGGTTATGTGATCAAGGGTCAGCACCACAGAAGGCATCCACAACAGGTAAACTAAATCAGACATTTACAGGCAGCAGCCAGTTCCAGTAAATAGGCATGCAGCAATCAGCAACTGGAGCTAACAGGCTGCAAGAAACCAATCGAGCAAACTCCTAAAAGGGTTAACGAGCACAAAAGAACGATGTGGTTGTGTGTGTGTGTGGGGGGGGAATCTTGGAGCTACTGACAACTGGGAACTAGTGTTTTGAAGAGTGATGTAGTCAGGTTAAGAGAACAGGAGGGAAAGCCCGAGGACATCTGGCAAACACCTGCAAGGCAGGTCTGCGGAAACATGAGCAGCGGGCCTGTTGCCAGCAGAGCTGCAAACTGTGACATTAATAGTGGAAGCAGTAGCACTTAACACTTTTAATAACAAAAGATGGCCTCAGCTGTTTGGCAATAGATCAGACAGAGGTCATGCCTTCTTAATTATAAATGTGAGACTTTCACTGAGCTTGAAGGAAGTTCACATTTGAAAACACATACATTTGTTATCTCTGATTCCAAGACTCTTGGGCTCATTGTATGCAAGTATGACTAGTTTAGAGCTAAATAAACAAGCTATAATGATTTTAAATGATTTACATTATTCTTTGCAGGAGCAGATATGCAAAATCTATGAAAAATGTATTTAAAGATGCTTTCACACTTGACCTTCAGACACTTTTTGATGATTCATGTGGGAGTGGAAATACTGCTTATATATTGTGTGCAGCAGGCACATGATGCACACACTGGACTGCTATATCGGTTGCTGTATTCACACATTTGACATGGACTTTGTATAGGGGAGCTGGTTAGGGTAAAGAGTGGCTAATGCCTGATCTGACATCTCTGTCGGGTAAGTCCCAGAAAAGGTCGGGCTGCAGTGCCTGTGTGAAAACAGCTTAATTTAGTTTTGGTTTTAAGAGGATTTCTATAAAGGACCTGCTCCAGCTGCTGCTCCAAGAATATATAATTGAACAGGTAATGTACACCTCATTATCAATATGTCATTATTTTTTGTGGACCAGGGAAAACTATTCTATTCACAAGCTGTTATGAATATTTTCTTATATTTTCAATATTTTCTTCTTTAATCAAGCAGTTTAATGAAGTTTGGACTTTTATAGACAGGATCATAAGACCTATGAATGAGCTTTAAGGCACTCACCTGTAAATTGTGTACTCGTTTGTTGGTCCTGAGTGAGGGTCGCTGGCATTCCGCTTTCCAAAGTTGCCTGTCCACAAAATAGTGTCATTTAGGATTACGATGGCCGACAAGGCAGGAAGGCTGATAGGGTTGATGGTCTGCCGAAGCAAAACGTCCACCTGGGTGAGACGCAGCAAGCAGTGAGTAGTTAGTTCCAAAATATTTCCAGTTAATGAACTTCTTATTCTTTGCTTCATGTTAGAGCTTTATTTTAAAGATACAAAGGTGGCATCTATCTATCTATCAGGGGTGCAACAATACTCATATCGATATTGAACCGTTCGATACAGTGCTTTCGGTTCGGTAGGCATTTGTATCGAACAATACATTTTTCTTTTATTTTTATCTTATCAACTTTTCTTCTGAAGATGCTGTCTGTGTTGAGCGCTCAGTGGATCTGCGTTCGACTACTCCGCCTAGGCTGCACTGTCCAGTGCAGATCCACTGAGCGCAGTGCAAGCTAGCAAGACAGAAGCTAAGCTCGTTGCAACATGGCAAATTGAACCTCCCCCACCCTCATTCAGATCTGGCGTTTGGAACTATCTTGGTATCATCATCCTAGTGCAAAGACAAGTGGAAGCAGACAAAAACAACAAGCACGCATGCTACAAACTTGACCCGAGTCATTTAGACAGCTGTTAGCACATGATTCTCTTTATGGGGACCTGATATGTTTAATATGCTGCTGAGAATATAGCCCAGAAGAAGCGTATAGTATAGCTTTTATTTTGGAAAGAGCCATTTCTCTGTAATAAACTCTTTTCCAAAGATGAGTAATTTCTTGATCAGATAGATTTTTTATTATTTTGTTGTTTCAGCAACATTAACTTTAAAAACTATACTTTTGAGTTAAAATATATTTAGAATTTTAATAAATGACAAATTAAAAAGGCATGAACATTTTTTTGTATCGAAACAATATCGAACCGTGACACCAAAGTGTCGAAACTGTCACGACCGGGCGGCCAGACACAGGTAAGTGGACTCAAATGCAGACACACCACACGGAGGCTCGGAGGTATAGTGCAAACGAACAATTTATTTGGCACTCAAAAAAATGGCACACCATGAAGGAGGTAAAAGAAACAAAAATGCTATACGTGAACTAAGGGCGAGAGGGAAAACATAGACCTCTGAACATTGGCTACCTACTAACATAAAGTTTCAGATTATGGTACCAAGGATCTGTAGCTACAAACACACTGTGATTAGCAAGGGCTAACAGATAAGCTGTTACCAGGAATGCTGAGAAAGTAAACAAGTCTTGGCTAGACCATCTCCAAAATAATTGTTAAACCAATAAATAAGAATCACACTGCGTGTGCAGCAGCAAAGCCAAAAGGAAATAGTCTCTTTATCGGGCTGGGCACGTTATTTGGGATTTTTTGGAGCAGGCATACAGGGTCACAGGGTTTCTCTGAGTCATTGTCTGGGTTGACGGCGAGGCTAGGAGGGGATTAGTGGTCCGAGTGAGGCTAAACCAGTTCGTGTACACTCACTGTGAAGTGTAGGGCAGGGAGGCAGGCGAATAGCGCCGAGAATAGTAGCAGGCCAGCAACGGGGAGTTGAGTGGTTACAGGCAGCAAGATCCAATCCACTGTGAAGGTGGGTTAGTTGACGTTCCGGCGAGGAATGTTTGAGAACGCTGGTCTTAAGAGCCTCCCAGCAAATTACACACAGGTGCCACAAACGAGGGGTGTGGTGACTCTGCCCAGTGATGGATTTACTGGCACGCAGGAAAACCCAGCACTCACCCGGACCATGACATAATGGAACCGAACCGTGAATTTTGTGTATCGTTGCACCCCTACTATCTATCTATCTATCTATCTATCTATCTATCTATCTATCTATCTATCTATCTATCTATCTTCCTACATTAATTAGGAGAAATGACTGAATTTGATTACTACACTACATTAGTATGTACAGGTGAGAGGGTGGCAATGTTAGCACAAGAACATTTTCAGTGTAATCAGATCAAATGTTCACATGTCTTTTATCCATTTTCTGTTTGGCTTTGGTGGCTGCTGAGATTACAGTAAAAGAAGCTTTTCTCATATGATAGAAAATACAAACTAAAGTGTAAATGGCAATCATCTGCTCCGCCTTAGATTTACCAGACTTTATGCTCATTTCAGTTTATTTCTGTGGTTACTGCAGTTATGTGCATCCACTACATTGCATTCCCAAATTCTCTAGTGGGTGCTACAGTGCAACCTCCTGGCTACAGTAACACAACCTTTTGCTGAGACAGACTCTCAGATTTTTCATCCACTATGTCTTTAATCTCCCTCTGTCAACTGAACCGACATTTGGTGTTAAGGATTACCGGCCAGCCTGTAAATTTACTCCGACTTAAATGGACATGCTGGAAAAGCGCCTGCAGATTTAAGTCTGTGGTCTGTGCATGACAAACCCGTCTCACCTTTTCCAGTGCTTCTTTTAGACTGGGGATAGGATGCTCCAGAGGTAGAGGCTCTGGGAAACGGGGACACATCATCTCTGATTTGGCACTGCGACCCATTCCTTCATCTGGGTGGTATAGACAGTACAAGGGGAAAAGAGAAATAAAGAGCAGAGGGAGAGGGTAGACTACTGGAATCACCACTTGATACTGTCAGTCAAGGCAAGTATAATGTAGTCTAAGTGAGCTGGAGGTTCAATAATTCTCTGTTTTTTTTTAATGAACCTCACTGTTCTTATAGGATCCAATCTCACAAAATGTGCGATACATAACTCTTTCATCAAAAAGCATGTGACCGCGTCATGCATTAACGTAATATTTTAATGGATTTATTATTTCCCTTTTAATTCTAAAGAGCTGATTTCTTTCAAAAGACCTTTCCCATTAATATCCTCTTTAATCATGTAGAATCACATTACATATCTTGTGCTGGGTTTGCTTTAATGCATTAAAGTTCTTAGCTTACCTTACTTGAAGCTGCTTTCTGAGATTTTGAACTTGCAATGATGCTACAAATGCTCCCACTAAGAAAGCTACTGGTACATCTCATAATTACAAGATAAAGATCATACAATTATGAGATTGTTTCATCTCATAATTAAGAGATTTGTATATCTTGAGTGTCTCATTTTTGCATTCACATCAGATAAGAAAGAGGCATTTAGTGGATGTACATAAGGAACTGACTGTAACTGGATAGCACATTGAGGATCTGCTTGACAAATGATTAATTTGGCTGTAACCAAGTGCATATTAATCATTTGTCCAGAAAGAAAGCACAGTGAAGATAAAACAAAAAGCTTCTCCAGCTGCTTTTTAGACAGTTTTAAGGCAAACTGTCTAAGGCAAGACTTGAGTGACACAAAAGTATAATACTTTTGTGCAATTTGTTAGAGACAGTAGTAGACAGTAGAGTAGACAGTTTATTTTATTTCAAGTCTCAAGAGAGTGCCTGAAATCTCAAATAATCCACAGCTCACAGTCTGGAGGCTAATTGCAATATTTAGCCTGACCTAAATAACTATTAAAAAAAAAGCCTGTATAAAATCCCTAAATTGTGACTTTTTTTAAAATTTGCATCTGTGTTATAATTAATACAATGTTAATCAATATAAATGTGCTTTGTTTGAGGTTTTTATTCACCTGACACCAATCATGTGCTCTCACCTGGCTGGACTTTTGGCATCTGATATTGCCAGAAGAAGCATCCTGTCATCACCAGTGACAATATGAGGAAGAACACCAAACCCAGCTGGGTCCATTTCACCTTCATCCTGCTGGTTTTAGTTTGTCCTTCGAATTTAACAGCAGCAGCAGCAGCAGCAGGAGGAGCAACAGCAGGGGTTGGCTTATGCACAGACAGACAGGCACACATGAACACAGTAAGTTGGCACTGAATGTGTCAGTTTGTTATCTTACACGGTCAGATTTACACAGCTTCTCATGTTTTGGATTCTCACACATAGAGACAAGATATTCTCTTTAACAGTGACTTCAGTTGTACAACAAGTGAGAAATCCTTTGGTTAATATGTAAGTGTTTCCTGTTGCAGTTCACAGTACTCACCACCTGATGCTTCACAGGTCAGAGCAGGATTACCAGTGACACAGAAATCTTCTTAGCACACAATCAACATCCTAAACATCTACTCAGATTGATTCTGCTATGTAAGCAATCCCTACACTCCTAAGGCAGTAAATGGTGTCCAGCGGAGGTTTTCCTGAGCAGGAGAAAGGCACAGACATGGACTCCCATCTCTGACTCTGACTCACTGCGCTGTAATTCTGGGCCATCGGTGTTCCGTCCGTCACAATTCAATTTCCTCTCCTGCAGCCACAGGCTGTCGACATCATAATCCCCAGATTTACTCAACCAAAGCAGCCAGGGAAATCTTAATCCCTAATCCCAGTGAAGCAATGCACTTCAGTCTAGCTTCGTCTTGTGGAGCCCACCACTGAGTCACAAGAGCTTACAATGATGGCACCCAGTCAGCAAGAACAAGTAGAGATTGGGTGTTAGGGTATGACTTTTAGCCACAGCATAAGTTGAAAAGTACACTCACTTGGCACAGGAAATTTGGGTCAGCTAGGTTAAGGAATGAAAGAAAATTTGGGGCACTGAGGGGAAAGTACAGTAGATGACCAAGGATATTACGGACTGGAATAATAGTAATAATAATAATAATAATAATAATAATAATAATAATAATAATAATAATAATAACATTTTAAAACACACAGTTTTAAAGTGCTTCACAGTTTGGATAAAAAACAACAACAACATTACACATTAAAAAGTAGTGTACATATTTAGACATGTGAACACAGTCTTTCATGCATACACAGTCCTTTACACACATATTAGGAGAACAAAAGGCTACAACAACGGGCAGCAGCCTTTAAAACAAACCACAGATTCATTTGATCTGACAAACTGAGGACGCCTGTTTCAAAGTTTAGGTGCTAGAAATTCAAAAGCCTCTTTTAAAATATGAGCGTGAAACACTGAAGACAAGCAAAGACAAGGACACAACTGAACCACTTTAAGTGAGTCTGGAGAAAAGGAGTCTCTTTTACAATTGTTTTTTTTTTTTTTTTTGCGGCTTTTTGAGATTTAGGTATTTTTCTTTTTTACAGTATTATTTGATAGTTTATGCACTTTTTAATTAGTTGAAGATTGGAAACTTTGGGTTTTAGGGCCATTGTGTGGTCAGCTTAGACTCTTAGGCTCTTATAGTTTCAGTGATTATTGTTTTGTTAATATAAGTTTATACACTGAATCTTGAACGTGGCCTCCTCTTTATGTGGTCTTAAACAACAGCTGTCTCTAACTTCTGTATCTATTTAAAATGATGCTGAGATTTCCAAAAAATGCCACATGTCTATTTCATTCAAGATCCAGTATATTAAGGTACCCTTTAAACATGTTTTAAGCTCTATAAATAATTTAGCACTTTTATGATTATCTATCTCCGCATTTTACCTAATTAAATAATTTAAAAAGTTAATATCAAAATATTATTTGTTTCAAATGTTTTCCTACTGATTACAATGTGTCCTATTTCACTGAACTAAGCTTTCCTTCTTATTGTACTGGACCATCATTGGATGCGAACAAGTTGTAATGTCACAAACTCCTGCTGGTACATGCCCTTGTTCAGGGTGAACTTGCATTTAATATGATGGTAAAGCTGAGCTTTAAGTGAAGAAAGCACATTTCTGCGTGCAGCAGGAAAACATTAGAAACATTTTGAAATATTAATTTAATTCTGTGCATCCTGCTCCAGGAAGCGTAACACTATCCAGATCCATTAGACAGGGCATGAAAGGACCAGCAAAGAAAAAGCACAATTTACCCTAATGTGAAACTCACTGAACTCATTGAAGAAGTGTAGAAAAGGAAATGCTTTTAATTCAGATGTCTCACTTTTGAACTCTCACAAAGCACAAAGACTTCTGAGTTGGAAAAGTAACAGAGGCCTTTGATTCAAAGTAAAGTCTCTGGCAGAGTTAAAAAAGGAGCCACTGTCTGACTAGAAAACGCTTCAGCAAGGTCCAACAACAACAACAGCAGAGAGCCATTTATTCACAAAGCCATTACACAAGTGCATCTATTTTTAGTATAAATAATTAAATGAATACTAACTCTGAGGCCTCATCAAATTTAGTAAAACCTCAGTTACTTAGAATCCAGTTTGTAAATGGTCCGTTTTTCATACTAATAGTTGTTTCTAAACAGAGTAAATTATGGTGATAAGAAATTCAAGCTCTGTGAAATTAGCAGTTACTTTTTTGTTAAATTTGTTCTCTTCTTCTTTTTCATTCCATCATATCTGGCTTCACTGTTTGCATTTTTTAAAAAAAGACCTAAAGTGATGATGGTGCCAAAAGATTTTTTAAAATTTATTTATTTATGGCCGTTAATTAAAACATGTCCCATGGCATTTGGAGAGATTTGCTGTGTATAGGGAAAAGTGCAAGAAAAAGTTCTTAATTTACTTAAAAAGTTACAGTACAAAGATCACACTGGAAATTTGATCTAGCTACGTCGGTTATTGTGAGAAGTTTACATAAAGATTTAAAGGCTTTTTTTTTTGTTTTTTGAAGAGAAAATAACTGTTTTTCTATCCATCACTCAGAGCAACTCTTTAGTCCTGTTATTAATGGCTAAAATGGATTTTCCAAAGCACAGTAATGTATTTTGATGATTATAGGTATGATGGAGGGATGTGAAAAAAAATGAAGTGTGAAAGGAAGCTGTGTCTGATCTGGTTGCATAACCTGTCATAGCCAGTACAGCAGCTGGCCCATTTTACCAGGAAACACATATTTTTCTAACCACCAGAGCATTAACACTCACAGTAGGGTAATGGGTTTTTACTGAACACACAGATATTATATGTGTGTTTGCCAGTTAGATTCTGGATGTGTTTGTGTGTGAAGGTTGTGTGTTGTGTTCAAGGTGGCTGCTTTTACCTGTGCTTGAACCCCATCCACAGAGGTTTCTATGAGAACTTTACTCCCTGACTTGCCCATGGTTTTACTGCACCAGCTGTTATATAAAGAAAAATAAACAGAAAAAAATCAATTAGTACTTCTGCACAGAGCCTGCGTTCTTTGCTGTATTACTGTAAAGTGAAATATTTTTGTAGTTTTCAGTATAGATGAGGAAGGGGAAGTGACGCAACATTAAGGGTATCAATAGCCTTTGTGCTATGGATGAGCCACAGATTAAAAAAAACCAACTTCACCAATAACAGCAGTAAAATGTAAGTGTGGAGCAAAGCTTGAGTGCAAGACAGTAAATTTATTACAATAGCTCAGAGCTGGAGAAGGAAACTAAGACCTGCAACATCATGAATAAACATTTGAGAATCAGATGACTTTTTGCTGCAAAAGCTCAAAAAGCCGATGAATTTACCAATGAACAAAGCATCAGTCAAAGGGAACACAAATTTACGAAATAGACAAGAGTCAAAAAAGGAAGTGTTAATCACTGATGACCTGGATTGACCTACTTTGTTCCAAGTGTTACTTGAAAAGTGTTATATCCATGATATATATATATATATAGTGTATATCTCACAAATGTCAACACTAAAAGGTGAGGTAATCTGTCATCACAGAGAGGGGTGAAACAAGATCAGACTCTCATTGAATGAAGTCATATATTGCACCTGGTTGTGCTATCTATAAAATAAAGTGACTTGAGAGCGGTCCTGTAATAACCTGTCCAGAGTGTGTCTGGTTTAAGAGAACTGGGATTGGCTGGATTCAGAATTGAGACAGAAGTTTAAAGTCTACTTGTTTCTACTTGTCAGCCACAATAACCATGTGCTGTGTTTGCTGTTATGAGAAAAAATAACAGGCAAACTCCAAGTTCTGACATCAGTAAGACATAAGGTTACAAGGATTGAGACCCTAGGATTGAGGAGCGTGTGTCTATAATAACACTGACTGAATGCACACTTACCAATACAATCCAGCCCAATTTGTGAATTTATTCCATCAAAATATTGAATTTAAATGTTGCTTATATTTTTCCCCAGACAATGTCGATAGCTACTTGGTTTAAGAAAACAGCAGCAAAAGGTGCAGCTTTGAATCCACCTTTGATAGTACAAATCGCTGCTGGCTTACAAGTAAAGGTAAATGTCAGTGTAGGGTACTGCATTCAATCGAATCATGGAGTAAAGTTCAAACTGCTCTTCCCCACTCTCAAGTGGGGAGCATGTTATCTAAAGGTTCAGTGTATGTTGCTGCTGAGAGAAAGGAGAGAGGCTGATTACTCTGAAGTGCTTTGAGTAACTTACCACTTCCAATTTCAGTAAGCGTATACTATGTCTTTATTGTAAGGGCCTATATATATATATATATATATATATATATATATATATATATATATATATATATATATATATATATATATATATATATATATGTATATATATATATATGTATATATATGTATATGTATATATATGTATATGTATATATATATATATATATATATGTGTGTATATATATATATATATATATATGTGTGTATATATATATATATATATATATGTGTATATATATATATATATATATATATGTGTATATATATATATATATATATATATATATATGTGTATATATATATATATATATGTATATATATATATGTGTATATATATATATATATATATATATATATATATGTGTGTATATATATATGTGTATATATATATATGTATATATATATATATATATATATATATATATATATATATATCAAATACTACAAGGAGCATGTTTTATAGAATCAATATTTCATGTTTTGTAGAGTTTGGCCCCAAAAATGACCATATTAAAATATTCATTTATGATTGATGTGCTTACTGGAGATTCCTGTGTTTTTCTTTATGTTATACGCTTGCCATTCGACTAAATGTCTTCAGGTCAGTCAAGGATTTTCTGCCTTTGTTCAAAAACAAGAAGAAGAAACAAAAAAGAAAAAAAGCACATCAGTACCAGAAAACACAAGAGCTGATCATAACAAGGCAGGATATACAATAACATTGTTGTTTCTTGTTGAGCCCTGAGTTTAGTGCTAAAATAAAATTCAAACATCTGCTGATTAATAAACTAGGGTGACACGTGAGGGGGAGGACTTCTGCATCTCAGTCATCAACTTGGATTACTGAATATTTATTGCATGGATGTTGTTTTCTGGCAAAAATGATTTACTGATATTGAATGTGACTGCAAGGTCACTCGGTCAGTCTAGAGAATTACACTGGATTATGCATGTTTACCTTTAATCCTGTTGCAAAGAAGCACACAAAAAAAGATTGTAAGTAAAGTAAAGTTTATTTATTAAGCGCTTTTCATAGACAGGTAGTCACAAAGCGCTGCACACAGAGAATAAAATAAACAGTACGATAAATAGCAAAATGCACAATATACACAATATAGAGTTTAAATGTAAATTAAAAATATAAGAATGTAAAAAGCATTAGTAGTTTGCCCTTCGTCTGTTGGTCTCCAAACCAAATAAGTAATAAAACTAAATCAGATATTCAGTGCAGGGCTAAAACATGACCTGGCAGTTGGGTACTTACTCGGTGTACCAGGGGTAATAAGCTGAAATTACTCACTGCTTACAGAGCAGCTATATGTGTTGGTGAGGCTGCATCGTTTCAGCAGTGTCATTAGTCTGATATCAGAATTGATGGTTCGGTTGTTAAAAAAAAAAAAATGCTTCTCCTGATGCAATAAAAAAAAAAAAATAGAGACATAGCTTGTTTCAGAATTGCAAAGCTGTTTCGAAGTGCTGCTGTGCCTTGGTAATGCTAACATGCCAATATGGTATATATTTACATAGTCTGTACCATTACCATTGCTGTGTATGGACTGTCATCTTCTCCACAATGACTTTGTAAGGTTTGCTACATGGACTTATCAGGAAATAAAGACAGACAGGTGCTGATGAATTACAGACACTGCTTTAATGTAATATAATTATTGCAACATAATTACTGTATGTGTAGTTATCTCTGCACATACAGAGATAACTGCATGGACACTGCAGCAGTGCTATTTATGAATACGCTATGATAATGTGATATAATTCACATATTGCTGCACTGAAAAAAAACAATAACTGGATTTGGAAAATTTCAATTTTCTCTAATCCACATAGGGCCGAAAGTATACATACAAGGTCAAAAGCATATATTACCTCCCGCTTGTATTTGGTTAAATGTCTCTTAGCAAGTCGCACCTTGGCCAGGTGCTTTTGGTTGCCATTAACAAGCTTCTGGCATAATTCTGACTGGATATTTCATCAGTCTTCTTTGCAGTGGAATTCATTTAAATTACTCATTGCACAAAGTGATTAGATAATGAAGAAGGAAGACTACCTCCAAATTCTTCAACTTCACCTCAGCTCAATAACTAGACAGTTGAAACCTGGACAGTCTACATTTAATTAAACATATCTAAGACAAAAAGTGTGATGTACAGTTTCTGAAAATACTCTAGAGGTCACATTCATGCTAATATGGTAGAACATATATAATCGTAAAAGTTTCTTTACTTAAAAGTTTCTGTGTGCTGCACCAGAAACCCCCTTGTGATTGCTTTAGCAGATTACAGTTACCTGTAGTTGGAATGGGAGACATTGACTAGTCTTTAAATATAGTATTTCTTCACTATGTTATGAAAAGTGTTGGTCAAGTTACTTGAAAATAGCAATTAGTTACTACTTACTGATTACCTCTCATAGAAATTAATCCTGTTACTTTATTGATTACTTAGTTTCAAAAGTAATTAATTACTATTACTTAGTTACTTAGGTAAGATTCTATTTTTTCTGCATAGTCTATCATATAAATGTGAATCAAATTAAAAAGTCTATTTTTAAAACTTGTTTTATTAGCTTTAAACTTTTAACTTTATGCACATTGCATCAAGCAAACAAAATCACGCTGTAGTAATGCAGTAACGCAGCGTGCTTACGAGAAAGTAACAGTAATCTAATTACTTTTTTGCAATGTTAATCCTTTACTCAATACTTGAAAAACTAATCGGATTACTGTAACACAGTGGTTCCCAAATTTTTTTTGCTAGACCCCCCTTTGTTTTACAAGAAAAAGGGAAGATACGCTTCACCATATTTTCTAGTCTTTGGCTTGGAAGGAAGTTGGTTTGGAAACATATTTGGCAATGTTTCATCTCATGCTTTGCGTTTGTGTGTCAAAAACCTGTCCACTATGCTAGCAATGTCCAAGCATTCTTTTTTTTATTTTTTCTTTTGGGCGGGCCCCACACTTTGGGAACCTCTGCTGTAACACGTTACTTTTAACATATTACTGCCCATCTCTGTTTATAAATGTTATGAAACCTTTATCGTTTTGGGCTCTTTTGGGGTGTTTTTTGGACAAATGTTGCTGAGGATAGATAATTCATTTGCTGCAGACCCAATTTACCCATGATAACAAAAAGTAGCTTTAGGTGAGGTAAAGTCATGAGAACATACTATCGTATGTAATCTGACATTTTTTATTCATTAATTTATCTTCAAATATGACTGGCCCACCAAGAGTGTGACCTTAAAAAATAATTAGCCTATCGCTTATGTGTCGCTGAATGTGGTATTTTACAAGTAATTAATACAGTTATTCCCTTATTTAATGGAACCTTTTGCCAGCAATGTCTCAATGATTAATACATCATATTGATTTTTCTAGGACACATTGCATCTTGAGAATCATTTTCTTTAATGCTGTAATAATGTCATCGTTAATTGCCTCACTTACTTTGCCTTCAACATCTGTTCTGTTTTCCTTCTGTGCTGTATGCTGCTGCAATGACCCAATTTCTGTCAAGGATCATTAAAATTTCATTTCATCAGTCAATCTAAAATCGTCATGTCCATTGGCGTGCTCACATTCCCCCCCCCCCCCCCCCCCTCATTTTTATACAAGGCAACATGTCATGCTGTGAATGTGGGCTGCGTGTGCAGTTATTTTACGCTCTTTGCACGCTGCAGGCAGTGAGGGTATGATCCTGAATTAAAAGTGCTTTTGCAAAGTATAAAAGAAAATTCAAATGTCAAATAACAGAACTTGACCACATTTTCAGATAATTTGAATATCGAATGCAGAGGTTTATTAAACTTTATAAAGTTAAGAGTGCCTTCTACATTACACTGACACTGCAGCACTTCACATACAATAAACCACTTCTGAACACTTCAAACTATCTGCATTTAAGTGTGCAGTTGCAAATTTCAGATGATATATGCATTTATTATCTTCAGCTAATTGTAAAAGATGATAGCATGAATGTCATATTGAAATCAAATGCATCCATGATGGGAGCAAAACAACGCTTGAGTCAACTTATAAAGTATAGCCTTCAAGCCAAGTTGACTAATTAAAACACAACCCCATATAGCCTCTTTTCATTAAAAAAACAAAACAAATCAGAATACAATTTTACATTATCTTTGAAACAGTTAGCACTGGTTCACCTACTGAGTAATGCAGTGATAATAACAGTAACATTTCTATCCAGTCTATTAAATAAACTATTAATTCAGTGTTATTTTAACTACACACACACACACACACACACACACACACACACACACACACACACACACACACACATATATACATATATACTGTCTTTGAACTTCTAACCAGGCAAAATAGGTTTCTAAATGTCTCCACCTTGTCCAGTATACTTGTAACTGCATTGTCATACCTGCTTTTATCAGTATATGTATTAAATGCAGTTGTATTTACTGTCGCCTGAATAATATTTGTTGAAAACATAAAGAACATTTATCAATTTGAATGTATCACAAATACAAAGCATGTAGAATCCGAATTGTGGAAAACATATTACATAAGCGGTAGTGAATCAGGCACCTCTTTTTCTAGGCCATGGAACATCCTACATTGATTAATTCCTTGTGCACTTACCTCAGGTTCCAAAACTATTAACTGCCTTTCCTCTTCTTCATCAAAATGGTAAGAGAAAAAATATTCCGCTTTTGTACTGCCTGGGTTAGAGAGCTCGAAAGGGGAGCCTGACAGATGTTCGTATCATGGTTATGGCTAAATCTCCTTGTATCAAACCCAGTATTCTGGATTAACCATCACAGCCAATGGCCACATCTGCCATAGCTCAAAAATAGGTGCCCTCTCAGTGTGTGCGGCATGTACTTTATGTGTGTGTGGGTTTCTTTTTTTTTTCTGCTTTTTTTTTTTCTGCATTTTTATTTGTATTTGCATTTGCATGGCACTTGGTTTTTGGAGTAAAAGCTTACTCAACAAAATAAAAAAGCCAACTGGAGCTATTTGCTTGACTCGACATAGTTTTAGTGACAGGAAAAGATTACAGCCCATTAATGAGGTTATGGATTTTGAGGTTGTTTGTGGATCCACCAGGACATGAAAGATCTTCAAAAGATTCATTAGATGCTAAAAAAAAAAAAGAAGAAAAAAGTCTGGTGGCTCAATCATGCAGTCTTACCTAACAGTCGAGAGCTGCAAAATGTTCAGATCTTTTTTTTTTTAACTTTCTGCCATATTTAACAAGCATATTCCTTTGCTTCACTGATTCACAAAAGAATCTGGCAAAAAAAAAAAAAAAAGAAGAATCTAAAGGCACCCAAACTCGTCCCCCTGACTGTGGATCTAATTTGGATTTATAGAAGACATCTGACCTAATTCTGTGCGATGTTCTCATTTCATGTTAAACAGAAACATGTAAAACATCTTGTGGGTCAGCTACACTTTAATGCAAACATTAGATGAACACAGATAAGCGCTCAGTCTTGCCCGTTGTCAGTGACAACCAGAATGTAAAAAGTGGACATGTTGTAGTTCTGTAAATCCTTTCATGCCTGCAAGCAGGAAGGAGCATGGATGGATTTATACATTTTAAAAACAGGGAAATGCTCTTTGGGCACTTGCTGCAAGAATTGTGAGGGATAAATATGTAGATAGCTCTCTATAGTGTACATGGCTGTGCCCACTGTCTCTTTGTTTATGTGCAAGATCATGACATGATATGACATGAGATAGTCTGCCATAGGGTCACTATAGCATCTGTGTTATGCAATCCTGACACTAAACCCTTATCTGGATGATGGATGTGTAGTTACACAGGAACGGATTATCTCAGATGCTGTGGACAAAGAGGAACATGCTTAGGCTGTTTTCTGTGGTATATTTTAATGAAATAAAAAAACAAAACAACTATTTGCGTGCAGCCACAAAAGTACATAAATATATAATATGATCTTTAAATAAAAGCCTGCAAAATAAAACTATGCCCTAGGCCACAAATAAATATTCACAGTGTAGTTAGTGTGCCTTTTCCTTCCATCTTGTTCTTATTGGTTAACCATAACATTAGATCTACCTCTAAACTCTAATCTAGGTATACAATCCTGTGGTCTTTAAATGCTACATAATGTAAGATTACTATGCACTCTCCATCATTAATCTTTAGAATTTAGCATTAACAGTCTAAAGCTACTGGAAACAGAAAATGTAATCCTTTGTTTTCCATCAACAATTTCAGATAATGGTCGCATACATTACAGAAATGTACTTATGACCTCTATACATATGGTATACACAAAGACACCCTCATGATTCAAATAGTGTAAACAATTTTAACGAAAAGGCACCATGATCTCACATAATGTTAGTGCATAAACTATTGTTGACATCATATTAAATCACTTAGGGTATAAAAAAATGTATCCATGATTTAAAGGCTCTTTTAGTGAAAATCTGAAGGGTTAACAAATTAGTTACTCTCTAATATGGCAGATTCTTGAGTGAACAAATATCCAGCTATTACACACGCTGTAAGAACAATTGCTGGATCATTACTGCATCTGTACTCTATAATCTAATTCTAAGAGGATCTTTGTGCTTATTTTCCATAACATAAGATGTAAGAGCGCTTTTCTGTGAATTTTGAGCTAATCAGACTACCCATTGTAATCGTTATAAAAGGTCACTATTCATTTTCTGTACTTTCCGCTACTTCTGTTAATGTTGTGCATTTCTATTACAGTTGTTCCATGTTAATTATTATATTGCAAATCTACATGTTCTGTCCACATCTTCTTGTTGTGAGATTAAGACTCCAGCAGTCTGTACTTTTGCAGTAAATGGAAAATGGGCTATATAAATGCAGACGATTTACCACTCACCTTTGCAAATCGAATTCAGACACTGGATTTATTAAGTATTTCAAATCTTTTTGTCTTAGCTGTCAGCTTTCTAATCACTATCATTACATTTCATTTGTTTTTTAAAAAGCTGTTTTTATTGTTTTACTTCAAACTTTACAAGCCAAGACTTCCTTAATCTTCACTTAAATTTGTGGGGAACAAATGTAACTGAAGGGTGTTCATCTTACATGGTGTGATGGCAGAGGGATAATGGTTTAGAGTAGGGGTGTCAAACTCCAGTCCTCGAGCGCTGGTGTCCTGAAACTTTAATGTGTCCTTGCTGCAAGAGACTTGTATAAAATTAGTAGGTCATTAGCAAGACTCTATAGAACTTGACTGCACCTCTAACGAGGTGACAACCCCTAACCCTACTCAGGTAATTAAAAAAAAATACTGAAGTAAATGTAAGTGTTTGGAAAAATGTACTTTTAAAAGTACTTTTATTGCCCCATGTTCACTCACTCATAAGCTGCTGTAATATGAGTCAAAGCCCCCGAGGACTGGAGTTTGAGACCCATGGTAGAGGCACTGGAGTTCGATTTGTCAGCACTGACAAACTCTCTGTTCTGTTTTCACCTGGTTATACTGGCATCTTGTGGACAAAGTGCATATTACAAACATGTCTGTAAGAAAATCCTACATTAAGAGATTTTAATTAAGATTGTATTCTAGCCCTGTTAAATCTTTAACATATAACTTTATTTTAATGAGAAATGTAGATGGCATTATGGTGTTAGAACTCTGAATATATTTTAAATTCTAGTCCTTTAAATGGATGATGGATGATTTAATGATCCTGTTTCCTGTCGTAACTTTGATGAGCTTCAAAGCAAATGTCAGGGCTAGTGAAGAATTATCCTTTTTAAATTCACCAAGCTTTGCAAGACTGATTGATCTGGGTTCTCTTTATGTGCCACTGCCAATGTCTCGTCTTTATGAGTTCAGCAGACAGATAAATGCCATCAAAGGTTTTATATGAAGCAAATAAATTACAGCTTTCATTCTCACCTTGAACTCACAAAGTCAAATATGTAATCCGTGGACAAGTTAAATTACTACAATGTCTTAAAAGAGAGTTTCATTTAAACACCAAATGTAACCGTTTAAACATTTGAGAAATATTAATATAAGCGATTACTGATATTATTCAAAAGCTCCACGTCTTTGCCTCCTTTTCACTGTAAGACATACAGTTATTCAAGTAGACCCTAAAATAAAACTACGAGTCTTTAAAGAAGAAGAATTTTGAACTTTTTAATTCATAATTTGACATTTGGATTCTCTGTTAGGAAATCTGAGAAAATTCATATCAGTATTTTCTTTCTACATTTGCAAAAATAACCATTAGTGCCAGGGGTCAGTGATGAGAGGAACCATAGCAGGATGGCAAAGTGACTCTGGCTGTTGCAAAAATCTAAAAATGTACAAAAACCAAAATAGGAAACAAAAGTGGAAATCACCAAAGGATCCAAGAGAGGGGAGTGGAAGACACCTGAAGCACAATCTGACAATCTGACAGAACGACAAAGGGAAGACAAGACTATTCACAGAGGGTGGAGAACAAGACACAGGTGGAAATAAGGCACAGGTTGACAAAAACCAGGGATAAAAGGGACAAAATCAAACCTTAGGAGACACAAGAAAAAGCAAAGAATGAAAAAAAAAAAAACAGGAAGTAGAAAAACAAAATGCCACACATACAAAACAGAGGGAGACAAAGCCAAGAAACACTTGAGGTATTAGAAATATATGAATACAAGGAGAAATACAAATATAATTATAAAAGGTAACAAAATAACAAATTTATCACTAGGGATGGGTACCAGTATCCGGTGCCATGTTGGCACCAGTTCTGACATAAACGGTAGTAACCAGACCGAAAAGCAGCGCACATTTTGGTGCTTTATTTCGGTGCGTTTTTTTTCCTGAGCTGTGATACACTTTAGATTCTAGCCAATCATTTTACGTTTCCGAGGATAGTAGGCGGGTCCAGGTACGTACGTTCTTTTAGAGCAGAGCTACAGATTAGTGATGGGATTTCCGGCTCTTTTTAGAGAGCCGGCTCTTTCGGCTCGGCTCACTAAAAAGAGCCGGCTCTTTCGGCTCCGAACCGGCTCTTCAGGTTGTTTTGTTGCTTTAATTATTTAATCATTAACAATAATATAAAATTATGCAGAAAAGGAATTACTAATGTTAAAAAAAGTGGTTTTATTTATATATGTTTATATATGGCCCCTAGAGACAAAACACGTACAAACTCTAAAACATATACAAACTCCAAAAAGCACGTACAAACTCCAAAACACATTTCTAGCGTTTACTGAACTTCCAAAACAGAGCTACCCAGATCACTTAAATTACACAATTGAAAGCATGTGTGTATTGTTTGTGTATTTATAGACAAGCACTCATATTTATTCAAATAATTTTTAAAAAAAAAGTTCATTTACCTGTTACTACCACACACCAAATCCAGTTGTTGATACTTCCTGGCTTGTGTAGCCACTAGGAAACAAAAGCTCAACACTGCGCCCTAGCATCCTGGAGCACTTCTGTTGTCTTTTGTACGTGATTCTGAGTTTTTACGTGTTTTGGAGTTTGTACATGCTTCTGAGTTTTTACGTGTTTTGGAGTTTTTACGCGTTTTGGAGTTTGTACATGCTTAGGAGTTTGTACGTGTTTTGGAGTTTTTACGTGCTTTGTCTCTAAGGGCCACCATAAATATACTTTATTTATTCACTCCACATAAAATGTAATAAATAAATTATATAATACAAAAAACAACTATTTACATTTAAAATTTTTAACTATTTAAATTTTCAGCTTTTTCCTTTTAAACAAATTTAACGTGAAACAACACAAAACACTGCAAACCACAACACAATTAAATATAAATTAAAATATTAAAACAAAAAGAAGATGCACATTCTCTGTCATATGGGCCTGCATGATATCTGAATCCTTTATCATCTGCAACTGAAAATAGTGGATGATTACTATACCTTTCTAATGTGACGTTGTTGTCCCTCGCTCTCTTTCTCTCTGGCTCTGTTCCTATGCTACTGCAAGTGTAACTAACGCCCCTCCCCCCTCTGCCCAACGCAAAGTACAGGCCGTGCGTGCGAGTTTAGCGGAAAAAAGGGCGAGAGAGAGGGTGAGAGAAAGAAAAAAAAAAAACCACCGGCTCGCGTCGTTCACTTCAAAGAGTCGGCTCTAAGAGCCATTTCGTTCGCGAACGACCCATCACTACTACAGATTAAAAATGCCCAAGGCGAAGCGGTTAAAAGTCTGGCTGTACTTCACAGCAAAAGATGCAAACTCAGCAGCCTGCAACAAGTGCTTTAAGCAGATACTGTGATACTGTCAAAGGAGGTAACACCTCAAATCCGATGAAACACCTGGCGACGCATAGCGTTTTTTTAAAAGCCGAAAAATGCGCTGTATTTGATAGCTTGCTGCGAGACCTCACACCGTGCTCATCTACTGCGGGTGTGGTGCCTGTTATCGGACCCGGAGTTAGCAACACCCCCCAAGAACCCGAAGAGGAGAGTCCTGGCCCCTAGCCCTGCCAGTGTAGCAGAAATGATGACGGATGATGATGGCAGCAGCAGCCGTTCTTTTCTGCGTGAGTAGCTTAATGTTGTTCGTGTGTAATTTACGTTACGAGTAGGCTAACCACGTTATTAAATTAATGCATGTAAGGTGAACTAGCAAACATCATCATAGCTATGTGCGGCTGTCTTCTTGTTTGATGGCAGATACTCCCTTCACCCTGGCCAAAAAGGCTAAAATGACCAAAAAAAAGTGGAAAACAGTTAAACATGAGAGGTTTTTGGACAAAGTTTGTTTTTTCCATTGTTTAAGCACTGCTTCCAGCCAAGAATGATACCATATATGCCTCATAGCTGCAGAAAAGGCTAACATTGTTATCTTTTTACAAAGAAACAGCTGAACATGAGAGGTTTTTGGACCAATTTTGTGTTCTCCATTCTTTAAGCACTGGTTTGAGCACCGTTTAAGCACCGGCACCATTTCAAAAGTACCGGTTTGGCACCGGTATCGGATAAAACCTAAACGATACCCATCCCTATTTATCACACAATCCCAGAACCATGAGAATTAGACCATTAACTGTGTTTATTCTATAAAGTGTAAACAAACAGGAAACAGCTTCTTCAAAAGCGGACCACCTCAGCACCACTTGAGCTCACTGACAGGATCGGTATTGTTCATAAACTATTTCAGT
Source organism: Neolamprologus brichardi (assembly GCF_056152115.1). Classification (NCBI taxonomy): domain Eukaryota; kingdom Metazoa; phylum Chordata; class Actinopteri; order Cichliformes; family Cichlidae; genus Neolamprologus; species Neolamprologus brichardi. The sequence continues at coordinate 25,955,104 of NC_142108.1, read as the reverse complement.
TAACACAGTGTGACATTTCCAGAGCTCATTAAATGCATTTATTTTTATAACTTTAATCATATCAGTCTGGCCGAGGTCATCACCATATCATTCTGACAAATAAGTGATGCTACTGATGGCTGACATGTTTTGACAGATGAAGGTGTTGTTATGCATAATCAAAGCTGACATTAAAAGGCCATGTTATAAAGACATCACTGACAGGACAACAGCAGCCTGGGCATTCCAGCACACTTGTTTTGAACAATAACAGAAAAATGTCTGCCCTTGTTTATTACGGTGCTTTTAAAAAGCAAGCATCAAAAAAGATCAGCTCAAGGCAAAGAAACCTAGAAGAATAAAGAGTGTTGATAGGTGAACTTTGGTTGGCAGATTCAGCTTCAGGTTCTTATTCAGCATTAATGTCAGAGTCGACTTACATTATAATTCAGGCTGGAAATTGGTCCCCATCCCTCCTGCCGTCTATGTTCACGCAAACCAAGAGTAAACTAATCTACATTTTGATTAGGGGTACCAAATACCACAATTTCTCTATGGACTTACTGGGGAATTCCCATATTGTTTTGAAGTCTTGGGAATATAGGGCTAAAAAACAGTAATGTTTTAGTCCAATCAGTCTTTAACTTTATGTTTTGTTTTCTGTTTTCTTAAAATTAACTAATAAAACATAATAATGAACTTGTTTCCACAAGTGCAAAAAAACAAAAAATATATAAAATATGAGTGTGTTTTCATAAATACTTATCAAATAACACAGTTATCATCAAATGCAGCAGGCTGATATGTTACCTACCCTTAATGTAACAGGAAAACGACTTTGTGTACAGTGCTCATCTGAGAGGAAACCTTTATGAAAAATAAAATGATAAAAAGGGACTTATAAATAAGTCAGTATGAATACTGAGTGTTTGTGGTGTATTATAGCTGTGGTTGAATGAGCAAACATAGCTAGACAAACAAAGCAATTAAGCTACACTCGTTTCAGAACTAGAATGACACAACGTTTTTACAATTCCTAAATAATTATATATATCACATTTAGAAAGCGTCACATACGCCGCAATGCACGGCGGCTTATTTGTGTGCCAAGTCTCCACAGTCTTGACCTGCTCCTCGAGGTTCCAGTGTCTTTTAGCCTTTTCTCTTTTCAGTCTCTTCCTCTCTCCTCCACCTTTCCTTTTCTTTTGTCAATCAATCAACTGAAAAAATACTGTTGGCTTGCCAGTTCGGTGTGGTTCAGAGAGACCGCAGGCGCGCATTGTTATGTGTGCGTTTGGTGCGTATTCAGGAGAGGAGAGCATGCTGTCTTTGAGCATGAGAGTCGGGACGAATGCGTGAGTTCTGAGTTTTCCGTCCACTTACTGTAGCTTATTATCACTTGGCATGAGTTATTTTTTTACTGCAACATGCTTTTCCTGTTATTACATATCTAAGTAGTTGTTAATGAATGAATACGGGCTTACATTAGCATGAAATGATACTATATTCCTGCTTAGCAGACATTTCTTCTAAGTCTTTGTGGTAATATGCTCTTGACACTAGATGGCACTAATGCTCCACTCCACTAACTACCTTGGACTAGTTTACAGCATCTTTTGATAAATACAGAAGAATGAAACAGCGCACTGTGTAAAAGAAAAGTTGCGTGATGAATTATCCTAAGACTGTTTTATCAATTTGCTGGTAATCCCCTTCTGTTTATTGTCATCTGTTTTCCACCAGCGGGGAAAACACTATTAAAGTAAATAACACTGTTGGCTTGTGTTGCATCTTGGCTGTGTTTCTTTTAAAATATTTGTGTGCCAAGTCAGCAGAGTCTTGCCAACAGTTGCCACCAACACAAAACCCACAAGACTTTCCATTGCTGATACAAAATTGCAATCAAGTTACGTCCCTGGGGAAAAGTCAGGATGCAGGCATCTCAGATTGTGATGTTCTGTGGATGGATATATATGAAAAAAAGAAGAAGGTTGTGCTGCCTGCCAGGATGTGAAGCCAGGAGCATAAAAGAGGGAAAAGTGGAAAATTAAGTGGTGCCGATTGCCAGAATGCTCACATGACTGTAACATATGGGAGCAATGGTGAGGACGGTTTCTCGAGGCACGATCCAGCAATGCACCGACATGTGACACCCAATTACAGTATCACACAGATCTTTGGTGCTTTTCTTCTTTACTTTTCTGGCAACCTCAAAACCATGTAAACAACCCAGTCAGCACACTGAAGGTCAAATATGATAATCAAACAATTACAGTGCGCTTCAGGGCTGTGATTAAAACGAGGGAAATATCTGCCTTGGACCATCTGAAAACTTACTTTGAAAAAAAAAAAGTCCTCACTTACAAAGAAGAAGATTTTGTGAGTAAAAAAAAAAGATCAGTAATCAGACAGAAAGGTTTCATGACAGGAGTCAGAGATAACCAATGTTTCTAACAGCTCAAAAATCCAGTGCAGCTTTGTGAAGTTTCCTTCTTTGTTCCATGTTTTAATGCTTTAAATAAACCATCTCTTTAAAAAAAAAAAAACCCTTTAAAAGCAATGTTATAAACGACCAAAGACCAGCTAGGACTTGTAATTTAAGATTATTGCTTTCTTATTTAAAGAAAAGAACAAGCAAATGCAGTAAAAGGTCGAGGCCACGTTAAGCAGTATCAAAGATGACTAAACCAGGTGAGCACAATCTACATATAAAGATTCATAATTATGGTAAATGGAGCAGAGAGAACTCAAAGAGTAACTTTACAACAAAACTTTGCTGGAAAGCCTATTATGGCTAACTAATTAAAGATCATTAGGGGCCTATATATAGCAGTGCAGCGATGTCTTCAAAGCACACAATTCTTTTCCTAAACACGATACACAATTAAATGACTTCATCTGTGCACACTGTGTGCAATGCTGAAAAAGTTATGCGCTGCATGTTTTTTCAGCAGTCAACAATTTGATGTTTGAAAACAGAGCTCCTGGAGCACTTAGATTGGCTAAGACTGGTGCGATTTTGGGCTACTCAACATGACAGATCAAACAGATTAAAGAATTATTACGATATCTCTGGTTCTGGCTTCAACATGGTGAAACTACATCCAGCGAGGGAGGTTAAATGTAGAGTTGTCACGGCTGGGGCGGCAGTCGTGTGGAGGGTGAGAAAGGAGGATCCAATAGCAGACAATGGCGGAGGTGCAAGTGGGTTTTATTTACAGTGCACAAAACCAAGGGTGTGGGCAGAACCGAACATAAACCTAAACTGGGAAAACTAATACAAAACGGAGGACATGGAGCGAGGAGCAGAGAGACACGAAGAAACATGGAATAAAGTAGACTACACGGGAGGTTCACAGAGAAACACAGAATACCTAGAAACACAGACGACGCGACGAGAAGCACAGGCAGACACCAACTATAAATACACACACCAGGTAATCAGGAAATGGCACACAGGAGGGGACACAGCTGGAACTAATGGGCATAACGAGACAGACCTACAAAGTAAAACAGGAAACACACAGACTGTTTTACAACCCAAAACTCGGGGACCTGTACAGAGCACAGAGGGAGACACAGGTAGGGAAAATAAACACTACAACCAAACCCCAACAACCAATACAAAATCAGAATAAACTAGAAAATAATAATCACAAACTCAAAGCGCTGGGTCACCGACCCAGGACCATGACAAGAGTATTCACTATAGTGAAAGATATCCTCTGACAATAATCAGACAGTATCTGAAATTTGGGATAAACAAGTGGAACTGCTGCTATGAGTGTGTTTGTGTGAACATTTTACTAATACTGAAATTTCTCTGCTGAATTCACTTCACTTACAAAGAGATAGTAACTCTCAGCTGCCTCAACAGATTTTCTATAGGATTGGTGTCTGGAGAGTGTGCACTCCATGATCTTAGTTTGCTTCTTCTTTGGCTACTTCTTAATTGCCCTCGCAATATGTTTTGGATCATTGTCATGGGAATACCTATGTATCACTTATCTTCAATGTCCTGGCTAAAGGAAGGAGGTTCTCATCCAGGATTTTACGGTGCATTTGCCCTGCAATGTGGTGAAGTTATCCAATACCCCTAGCAGAGAAACAGCCCCAAAGCATAATGTTTCCACTTCCGTGCTTAACTGTGGGGTTGGTGTTCTTTGGGTCATCCTCAGCATTCCTCTTTCTCCAAACATTGAGGGTCAAGTTGATGCCAAAGAGCTCAATTTAGTTTAATCTGACTACAGCGCGTTATCCCAAGCCTTCTCTGAGTTTATTCAGTATTTCTAGTTTTGGTTGTCTTGGTGCCGTTTATGACTTGGTCTCATCTCTGTGTCCTGTTTTTCTGGGTCTTGCCCCCGTGTGTCATTGGCAAGATATGACAGGTTGCCCTCCATTTGACCCAGGTTAACCATATTCCCTGCTTCATTCATAGCTAAAAAAAAAAAAAAAAGAGGAAAAATCTGACTTAAAATATTTGTTTTAAAGTGCTGACCTTTTTTTTTCAATTTGTGTTAGGAGCAAGGAACAAAAATGCTGTACAGTCTCATATAGAGTTAAACACCTGGTGACACTAAATGCAGTATGAAAACATTTAATTTGGCATATTGACCAAAACAGACATACTGCCTTCATATTTTTGTGCTGGTTATACAGTTAGCATACCATCAGTTATATAGTTCTCTGTGCTGTTCAGATAGGAAAAGATATAACAGGTGTACCATTTGAAATGGTTTCTTTGATATCACACGTTTGGTTTTATGTTTCCCATAATTGTAGCTTGTTTCTGATATGTTGTAATAAATTTCTTGTTGACACAATTTCTATTTTGCAGAGAATCAACAACGGCATGTTGAGAGCACATGACTTTATCAAATTTCTTTTGTAAACACAAAATATTTGAGTGACTAAAATCACTCGATTGTTCACTGCTTCCTTCAGCTTACGACATACACTCAGTGGTTGACTCTGTAACGAACAATGAATTTATATTTCAAACTCAGACACTCTTATGTTTATGCATTTCCTGACAGAGTCTGTACCACTCTTACCCAAGCCGAGCCTGCAGCAAACATAGCATAAGGACACAGCTCAGACTTTTTGTTCTCTTCCATGATGCTCGTTGCTGATTGTGTGAATCCCATTCTTTCATTGGTTTTCTCCCGACCTCTGACCTATTTTCATTCCCGAGCAAACAGAGGGGCATCTGGACGTAGCGTTCCCGTCACGAGCTACTCAAACGCTGCTGTCTATATAGGTCAGCAAATGGCCTTCAGTGTCACGAACAAACCATAAGCAGATCAAGAATGCATGAAAGTGTTGGTGTGCTTGTGTGTGTACGTGTCTGCCTGTGTGTGTGTGTGTGTGTGAAGCAGAGAAGTACAACTAACTGTAATTGCAGGGTTGTGCATTTTCATGGGATGTCTCTGCGCTGGGGAAAAGTTCCATCTGTTTCCAGTGCCTTTTCATGCTTCATGCTTGTTTAGCCATTTATCTGGTTGTATAATTATTTATTTTTGACATGCATTACATTATGTTTAGGTTAATAAAGTCTTTTATATTAATGGATACCCCTGGAAGACATTGAGTTTATCCACCGTGAGACACCAACATGAAATACAACATGAAAAATCTCTTAAAAGAAAAAGAACTTGTGTTTGATTAAAACTGTATTTAGATATTTTGGCCTCTTGGGGGCAGACAACCTTAAAAAAACTCGACAATTTTGAAAGACATTCTTAATTATCTATATTATACATTTCAAGCTTTAATAAATTTTCATGTAATAATAATAATGGATTGGATTTACATCTCATTATTTTTTCAGAACAGTTAACTGATAATCCAGTCAAATTTGTATGTGGCTCTTGGTTTCTGTTCTCCATCCACAGTTTGAATCTTGCAGTGTGCAGCCATCTTGTGAGACCTCGAGCAGTTTCCAAGCTCTTTGGCTTGTATCCTATTTAAATACATCCTAATATTCCAAAAAGAAAAAAGGAAAGAAGGAAAAAAAGTGAGACAAAGGGAAGAAGGGAAAAATGGAGTGCAAGAGGTAAGGAACGAATCTAGAGAAACAAGTAGTAGAAAGTAACACACTTTTTAAATATAATTTCCTAAGTACATGGTTTGATCTTCTCTCATGAACATAACTATATTGTGTAACTGGGAGTAATAGGAACTCTCACATTACAAATATAATTAAATTCTGGGGTAATATCAATGTTTTGGGTTCACAGTGCTTCATATCACTGTGATGCTGTACAAGCAAAAAAAAAAAAAGCTGAAGCAAAGCATTGCAAAGAGGTCATTGACTGTGTATATTTGTGTCTGTTCTTACCTAATTCCACCCTGCGGTTTTACACTTAGTAGATTCTGTCGAATGTCATTTACGCAGCTTAATAAGTTTGGTTGGCCCATTGATCGGCCTGTAGAGGCGAGCAACTGATGTCTCTCATGATTTTGCACTGCAGAGGAGATGCATTGGGTTTACGTAGTTTGACACAGATTTAGCGGGCAGCAGTGCCTCGAGGGGTGCAAGCATTGATGCTTGCATGCTTCAGTTAACATCAGCGAGTTCAGACTACCAAACTCTTCATGACCCCTGTGTAACACTCCAGATCCAGCCAGCCATGGCTTATGGTGAAGCTCGAAGCTGGGTAAGCACAAGCACTTTACCATCCAGTGTTGGCTGTTAACACATCACATAACCACAAGTGACACAGAGCCTAAACTCAGTCTCACAGGTTTTGTAGTTGATATTTTCTGTGGATTGTACGTGTGTACAAACACAGTTAAATCAATAGAATTAATCATGAATATAATATTTGCTGTTTTTTTTTCTCTCAGTAAAAAGCCACTAATAGTCTGAAACATACAATACATTTGCTGTTGCTGTTTATCTGTCTGTCAGCAGGACTATGTAAAAACTAAAAGGGCAGTTGTCATTAAACCTAGTGGTAAAGTGAAGCACGATAAAGGAAGAATATTTTACATTTTTTTCCTTTAGCAGATCCAGATTGATGGGATGGTGCGTGCGCGCTCTCAGAGTGGGTTTACAGGTTTACTTTACATTTCTACCATGCTGAACATTTGGCCCACTGCACATTGAAAAGACACTGGTGTACTGGTCATACACTGTATGAGAATAAAAATATTTTCAACACATGCACAAAAAAATAAAAATAAATGTAAAAAAACATAAAATCATAGTTTTTCAGCCTTAAAAAGGATTTAGCTGCATCAAAATAAAATATATTGTATAGTTTTAATGTCCAGTTTGAATGTTTTAATTGTATTTTAACTCTAACTCAAGTCCATCCATGAAATCATATAAAGAAGCACCTGGGACTGTCAAGTGGTAAATTCTTTCATACTCTTTTCCCTTCTGGTCTCTATCAGAGACATTTGTCCTTATCTGCAGGTCTTCTCACCGGCCCCAGTTGTCAATGTCCTTTGTGGTATCAGGACTGACAGTGTGTTGACACCGATCGATTTTAATGTCAGCAGCTTCACAGTATCGTGGAGAGTAACCTACTGAAGAGCCACTTGGTGGAGAGAGAATAGCTCTAATCTTGGAAATCACTGTGACACAGGTCGTGTTGCAGCCGCAGACCTTATTAACAACTGAATTTTGACTTGTTTGAGCATGTGCATAGCTGCTGCTAATGAGATCTTTGTAAGCTTATAACAACAATGCACAAGACCAGGTCCCTGCATGCCTAAAATAACTTCAGTCAGTCACAACTCATGCTATTTTTTTTTATCTGTGCTTTACTTGCTGGAACAAGTTAGAAAGTCTGCTGTGATAAACAAGCATAAGCTCTAGGTTTTTAGTCAGTAAGCTGATAAATGTTTTTAGATGTTTTAGATAGAAAAAACTGTGGGAAGTGCCACTTTTTAAGAAAGATTAGTGGACAGAATATTGATTATCTTGTTGTTACCCATTTAAAGACATAATTATATTGCCATAAATAAAAAACAAACAAACATGAGACGTTCAGTTTCAATGGCATTACCTGTATGATTAAAGGTTAAAAAAAATTAAAAAATTCCAACATTTCTATGAATGTAACACAAACTGTGGTATTACAGTGGTAGTCTATATAAAAGCAACAGTACAATAAAAATTGTGATTCACTAAATTCTTCATCCTCCTGATGTTAAACCTCAGTGAGATCTAAAAAAAAAAAAAAAAACAAAAAAAACACTGTGTAGATACCTTTATAATGTTTTCAGCAACCTGATCTTTTTTTTTTTTTTTTTAATTAGAGGTTTGCTAAATTAATAGCACAAAAATAGAACTAAACGTTCCTGGCAAAAATTCAGCAGGACACAAATGACAAGGGACAGACAGGAAGGTATTTTAACCAACTTAACTATAACCTCACAAAAACTTTTGCTGTTTTATTTTTAGGTTAGTAAAAAGCAGGCTCTCCAGTCATAGCCGGGGGGAGGAGGAGGGTGTTCACTTTAGAAACCTCAGAATAACATCCCTGCTTTTTGCAGATGATGCGGTTCTTTTGGCTTCAACGTAGCATGACCGTCAGCGTGCACATGGAGCGGTTTGCAGCCTAGTGTAAAATGGCTGGGGATGAGAGTCAGCACCTCCCAGTCTGAGGCCATGATTCTCTGATGCCCCAAGCAAGGGAGTTCAAGTGCCTTTACATCTTATTCATGTGATGTGATGTAGAGTGTGAGCTGGACCTGCAGATTGGCGTGGCACCAGCAGTACTGCAGGCATTGTACCAGAATACATAGCATCCTGTTGTGAGCCAACTTTATATAAGTATAAGATAATGGATGTGTGGATGGTTGTTCTTCAGTGAAAGAGCTGCCATGATTAGCCAGAAGAGTTAATTCAATCTATGATGAACCTTCAAAGATATAAATAACCTATTTAGAAAAATATCATCAAGAGCAGCTTTTAATATTTTTTTTTAAGTAGTAAAGCATAGGCTTTTTATCCAAAGGGCTCTGGTTGGTTTGATGTTTAATGATATAAAATGATCATGACCATGAATACTAAATATTTTGTAGATGATAGAAGATCTGTATACTGATAATCACCCAACTTTAATGATAGCTAGAGGATGGTGAAATGAAGAGATGTTAACTTTTGACGTGAGTGTCAAGAATTAATTATATGCAAAGAATTTTTTGAACAATCAGCAATACGCCCATTGAAGCAGCTTGAAGTCGTGGTTTAGTTATGTCCTCCAAAGATGATATTAACACTGATAAAAACAATTCTTTCTCCAAGTTATTGTTGCGAAGCAGTGACTGGATTGTAGAAACATGACCTGTGAAAATATTTTATGAATTGCATTCCTTTTATACAACAAGGCCATCAAAATACAACAGTGCTGCAGAACTGTGTTTCCCTTAAGTAACATCATTTTTTTGTATGCTGTAAATCATCATCAAAATAAAAATATTTGAATAAAATATACAATATATGTGCAATAAAATATGAATGCTACTATGCAGGAATATAGCCTTAAAACGGCATTTTTCCAAATTTTGTCAAATAGATTTTCTCATTCACATGACATTGTGATGTGGTGTTATACACAGCTGAATAACTAGTACTGTTAGGATACATGTATCTGTAGTTTCCTTGTCCTGGGAATTGTTTTAAGTTCTATGCAAATACATGGATCTGACTTTGTGAGTGTGTGTGTGTGTGTGTGTGTGTGTGTGCCAGTAGGATGATGCCATATGCAGTTGAAAAAACATAACTACACTAGATATAGCAGGGCTGTATCTGACACTACCCTTTTTCTCATGAATATTATTTTGCATAATTAATGGTAAAAAATGGTAAATGGTCTGTATTTGTATAGCGCTTTACTAGTCCCTAAGGACCCCAAAGTGCTTTACACCACCAGTCATTCACTCATTCACACACTGGTGATGGCAAGCTACATTGTAGCCACAGCCACCCTGGGGCGCACTGACAGAGGCGAGGCTGCCGGACACTGGCGCTACCGGGCCCTCTGACCACCACCAGTAGGCAACGGGTGAAGTGTCTTGCCCAAGGACACAACGACAGAGACTGTCCAAAGCCACTTTAATTAATCATTAAACTCTACTGAAAAGCTAAAATTTACAACATCTAAAATAAGTCTTTACGTTTCTCAGGTAAAACAATATCATGTGACAACAATAAAGACCAAATTATCCTTTATATACTCACGGAATAATTTTGAAGAAAATCTGTAAGAAAAAGTGCTTTTTGACAAGGTGCCAAATTGTGATGCTAGATGAGTGGATTCAGAGTATCTTTAAAACTGAGTGGTATTTCTAGTCGGCAGTGGTCAGTATATATCAAAAGTAGTCCAAAGAAGGAAGAGTGATGAACCACTAACAAGGTCATGGGTGGCCAAGGCTCACATGGGGCGTCAAGGCTGGCCCGTGTCTGATCCGACATACGAGCCACTCGAGTTTAGATTGCTGAAAAAAATAATGGTGGTGCACTGTGTACTCTGGCAAAAAGGTGACAGAGTACATATGCAGTTTGGTGCATATGGGACTGCACAGCCACAAGCTACTCAGAGTACTGGTGCTAACCCCCGTCCACCGCAGAAAACGCCAACATTGGCACATGAGCATGTTATTATTATGTGTGTTTCAGCTAAATAAAACAGTTTAGGCAACATTTTCAAGAGGTATTGACTTGTAATTTACAGCGGCACTCACTGAGAAAATCACACTTTTTATGCAGTATATTTGTGCAGCACCTTTAAGTGTTTTACATGTAAAGTACATGCACAATTTTGGTGAGAAAAGCCCCAAATCAGATGATCCCCTTTGCACAAGCACTTGGCAACAGTGGGAATGAAGACCTTACCTTTAGCAGGAAGAGACCTCCTGCTACGCTCAGGGAGGCGCAGTCACTTGAAGTGAGGGGAAAGAGAAAACTGAAGAGACAAGAACAAAACAAAACTATAAGAGAGAGAAGACAAAGGAAGATTTTAACCCTTAATCTTAAATATAGAGATGTTGTCTGTCTCCTAAATCCAACATTTGAGCTGGTTCCACAGGAAAGGAGTCTGATAACCGAAAGCACTGTTTCTTAGCCTACTTGTGGAAGATTTTGGAACCCCAAATAAGCAACTGAGAGGAAAATGCACTGTTGGGTTGACACAATATTAAAAGGTCTACAAAAGATGATGGGGCCATTCATCTCAGATTTGTTTGGGGGAAGGTTTTTAAATTCAATTCTGGATTTAACATGGGCCCAGTAAAGGGAACTGAAGAGCTTTTATTACTCAAATCAGTAAATACATGAATTTATTTTTCAGCTTCACTCTGAAACAAGATGTTTCTGAAATGAGCCCAACTGGATTGATAAAAGAAGAGACTGCATGACTGATTTTTGTCTGTGAGGAAGACTTCTCTCCCACACGCCATTCTCGCTTCCAGACTTCCAGTGGGAAGGAGTAAGGAGTTCATGATGATCTGAAGCCACATGTGACTGCTGGTGGTCCAGTCTGCATAAGTTTATGTGTGCCTTTCCCCACCCACAGATTTAATTCCAGGATTATAACATAACCCTCAAAATTTCATCCACAAAAATCCTAGACTGACAGTGGTTTGTTCAACTCTGGTTTCTGTTTTCTCCACTATTTCTGCCCAAAGGTCATAGGGCTAAACAAGGATTGTTGTTGAGCAGGAGGCAGTGTAAGGACTGAAGAAGAACTGGACCATAGACTGGGTTACTCAGCAGCAGAAGCTTTGTACCAAGTCATAATTGCTGTGGCCCATGCTACAGACCTAGCAGCAGACTTCACTATTGGTGTTGCAACATTTTGCTGACAACACAACTCCCCAGTTTTTCAATCCTTTTACACATCTGATGATTTAGTAGGAGTTAGTGGTTACGTTAGAAGGCTCGACTTGCAAATTCTGAATAATATTTAAGAGTAACACATTATGTGAACTAACACTTGTGTTGCATGGTGCTAATGAACCGAAACCCAATTTTGGATCATTTTTAAGAACTGAGAGAATTCACATTTAAACAAAATGAAGAATGATTCCCCAAAACTGGTCTCCCAGAAGCATTTCCTGGTAAAGACATGTTTTGAGGTTGGTGGCAATGCATCATTCCTAAGCACCCTTGGATGAAAGTTGATGTACAGTCTTGGTTACTCATTGGTTTTCCCTTTTGACTTTCTCCCCCTCCTCCTTGACAGATCACTGTCCGTATCCGGGCCAGGATTCTGAGTGGAGCACGCTCTCATGTTCCAGATATTAAATTACTCATGAAAAATTTGCTCGGCCTTCAGGCTCCACTGCAGCTTGCTCTGAAACTTCCACTTAGCCCCCGAAACATCTCGGAGTGCAGGCTTGTGTCACCTCTCAAAGGAAGGTCAATTTTTTCAATTTATAAACACCGCATTACAGGCCACTTCAGATTGCATTAGTGTCAGAGTTCTGCTCTTGTCACCTTTTGCTCCTCCATCCTGTCTTACTTCTCTTCCATGCATTCAGACGGGTTTCCTAAAACAAGCAGTCTGAGAGGTTGAACATTGCATGATTCAGTAACAAGAAAAGGTCGGATAACTCACTCTGTGTGCACTTTGCTGTACCAGAAAGTACCATCAAGCCATGTTCCATCAAATTCACCTTGAAGACATTTTAAAGACACAGATGCAGGGTTTGGAATTGTCTGGACAACAGTACAGCTAGAAACAGTTCATACAGACTTGGTATGAGTCAGCCTTACACTCACAACATTAGTCATAGGATTAGCACACTGCCACAATATTTTCTCTTTTTATTTATGCAGAACAATCACAATGAACAATATAATTATAGGCTGTCAATCAGCATTGTAACATAGCAATATAATTTAGAATATAGTGCAACAATAAAGCTACTCATCCTCTGCAGGCAGACATCACTGTACAGCTTTTTCTATAATATAAATCTAACTTTCACTTATGCACAGTGTATTATAGCATAGTATGGCAAATACACTGTGCAATATGTACTTATAGGTATGGTTCTGCCTTTGGTTTTCACTAAGCTCTTATGTTTTCCATTTATTTTATTTTATTTTATTTTGTTTAGATTTATTTTGGTGATTAATGTGAAATGACTGTGATAACACTGATGTATTGATTTCCCTTATTTAATATCTACTCTTGCAGTGTCTCTCACCCTCTCTCTCTCATCCAGTCATGTCTCAGTGTTCTGTCCCCCTTACCTGTTTATTCCCATGTTCTTCTTCATGTTTTGTCCTTGTCTCCCCAGTCTCTCTTGTGTTCCCATGTTTGTTTATCCCCGTCCTGGTGTCAAGCTTGTGTGTCCTTGTCTGAATCTTGGTGTGAGTGCTTCTTACTGTTTTATTTTGTCAATCCCTCGTCTCGTGTACATTGTGTTCAGTTTTACTTCCCTGTTTTGCTATGTGCTAATTTGTCCCTGCTGTGTTCCCATGTGTTTCCACTTCCCTGATCATCCCTCGGTGTATATATTGTCTCTGTTTTCCCTGGTCCTTTTATAGAGAGTCTGTTTACCCACTCCTGTGTCTCCATGCTCCTGTTCAGGTTACCCAGTGTTTTCCCAGTTTTGGTTTTAATGATTAATTCCTCATTCAGTTTGGTTTTCTTATCTTTGTACTGTTTGCCGATCAGCCTGTCTGTTGTGTTTCTTAAGAAGATGAAATAATTCATCAGATCAACCTAAAGGAGTAATATTTGTTAAGATATATTTAACTTAGTGTATCAGCCAAATTGAAATGACTGAAGGACAGAAGCAATGTAGGAAGTCAAGGAGGGAAAAGAGATAAGACAGTTGACTCTGACAAGATGCAGTCATGAGTCATAATTGTGCAGGCAGACATCAAGACCAGTGACCAGTTTCCACTAAAAGAAACACTGAGCCCAAATAATAAGAGTAACATTCACAAGTAATTCTCTCAATATGTTCAACTGAAATCAGAATGTACAATAATTTCATTGCTGAAATTATTGTGAATTTTCTGAATATTTACTGAATGTTTTCTGTTATTCATAACATACTCCCTGCAGTTCAATGCATTCAGGTTTATTTATATAGTGCCAAATCACAACTGTTGCCTCAAGGTCTGTTATCCACCAAGGTAAAGGACCCTGTAATAATGTTGGGGGAAAACCTACAAGCAATGAGTAAGCACTACGTGACAGTGGGAAAGAAAAACTCAGTTTTACGAGGAAGAAGCCTCAGGCGGGGGCATCTGTTTGCTGCGACTGGTTGAAGGCTGAAGAGAACGAGAAAAGAAATAAAGAAAAGTAGAGCACAGAGAGACGAGGCAGAACAGAGTTAGGGCGAAAAAGCCAAGAGAACAAAACAAAAAATAAATAAGTCATGCTTCATTCTAGACCGCTGAACTGGTATAATTTTATTAACACCTGCAGGTGCTTTTCTTGAATATGTTGAGATGTCTAAAATTACATTCAATTTCCATTTATTTCTAACACTGTAACAGATCCATCACCAAAAAGAACATATAAACACTCTTCATACTGCAATAATTTGTCATATTTGGCTTTTTAAAAATAATTACAGCAATTCTGCTAAATATACACTGGTTTCCTTTACTTGGGTGCATATAAGATGCAGATAAGGCAATGAGAAGCAGATGTAAAGACTTGTCTGACTTCAGAATTCAGGCATTCCCATATGGCAGCTCAAGGTCTCACAGTGGAGCTGCGCCTTCATGTATAGATCTCAGCAAAAAGGTGAAAATCCAGTCACCCGTGATTATTACCAGCTCACTCATGAAATCACAAACCACGGGGCAGTGAGTGAGTAGAGATGGTTCGAGATCAGGAGCAGTTTTCTATCAGACTGAGTTTGACCTGAATGCATAAAGTGTAATCAGATAGAAATGCTATTTATGTTGCACATTTCATTTCGTTTATCTTAAAATGATTTAAACTGAAAAACAGAAAAAGATATGCATAAACATGGGGAAACATACATTAGACACAATAAATATAAGCAAAATATAGAACCTGAGGCAACAAAAAAGCATCCATTAAATATGCAGCAAAGATACCACACATAACATGTGCTTTATTAATGCATAAGTGAGTGCTAAGAAAATTCAGATGATCCAGACCATGAAACAACCCCAACTTAAGCTAGGATTTAAAAGCTTAGTTCACAATGATGTATCTGTGGGTGTGGGTGTTTTTTCTTGTGTCTGGAAACTCTTTGCAAAGGCACATATAACTACAAGGCCCATTTGATGATGGCCAGGTGCCCTATCCCAATATTCCAGGAACATGGTGTATGAATCATTCATATCATATCTGTGTTTCTGCTGCATGACCACCGGCATCTAACATCCACATCCAGAAATAAAGCTTCCCTCAGAGTTTCTCACACTGGTCATATTGAGGTCATCATGAATTACATATGTGTGCAGATGATACAAGAACTTTGGTAGGGGCATTATAATTCATTTAAACATTGTGAAATACCAACACGCAATTCCTGTGCAATCGGGCATTTCTCATTTCCCTTTGTGGGGTTTCCACATCCCAGATTAGTAATGTTACATGTCCTAAATTTATGAGAACAATCATACTTAAATAGAATTTTGCCAACACATTGCTTCTTATTGAATTTTCAGATATCACAAGTGTTAAAAAAATGCTTTTTATCCACATTTGGTGTTGACTACTTTAAATCAGAATCAGAAAGGGTTTTATTGCCAAATGTTGAGCAGGTTTACAAGATTAGGAAATTGCTGCATTACAAACATACTGTCAGACAACGCTTAAATAAACATAAAAATTAAAATTAAAAGTGCTAAGTAGATAAGCTAAGAAATGGCACTAGCTCTCACAAATACCAAATAACTGTTAACTCCGCTGTTGTACAAAAAAAAAAAAAAGCGTGTACTTTGGCTTGAAAATTAAAAAAAAAAAAGTTATATATTTCAAAGTAACCTTTTACCAGCGTTATATCTTTTAAATACTTAAAAAAAAACTTATTTTTAATACAATATTGCAGAAAAGACAATTTAACATTACTGACATGACCTAGAAACTGACATTCACATTTATATTTTAATGTGAAAATACTGTGCATGTGATCATTTCTGTAATGTTGGACATATTACATTTTCGGTACATGTGTATATTGTTTAATAGACGTAATCAGCATGTGTAACAATGCAAAGCCATTCTTTTGCTGAATTGCCCTATTTATTGTATTGCATTTAGCCAACCCAACAGATCAATACGACGGTGCTTTTTATGCTTTGCTTATGCTCTCGATCTGTATGTGTTCCATAATGATGGACGAAATGTACATTTGTTTACATGCCTACTTAACGGGTCAGTTCATCAACTTGTCTTTTAAAGCAACCATTGTTAGACAGCTAAGCTGACTGAAGCCTGAATATATACCAGCTTGCCAGTATAATTTATGACCTAAAAGTCAAGCCAGATTAGACCTGATTGGATCACTGGTGCCATATGTGACCTACAATCTGTGCCCCCACTTGCACTGCAGGGCGGGAGGGTCAGTGATCTCCCTGGGCAAAGGTTGCCATGGGAACAACCTCTGGATGTTGCGATCTGCTCTTTGTAGCCCTCACACATCTTAGGGCAGAATTATCCAGGATTTCTTTACGTCAGGCCTGTATTCTTCTGCTCTATTTCCTCACTCTGCTCTGTACTTCAGCCCTCTCTGTTCCCTCTCCAAATACAGACGTTTGCATGCAGTGGCATTTGGACACTTGCATACATGCTTATACAATGCATAAATGTGTATGCCTAGACACTAATACACAGTGCAGCGCCACCACCCACATTTGAATATGTCACTGTTTGTGCTTATTCTTCATATAACCAGGACATGTTTGTGTATTGGCTTGTTAAATCAAGTACACGTCCAATTTGTTGTAATCACATACATTTTAAATTGTATGTTGCTTTTTATAGACTTCATAAGCATTAAATATAATTCCTATATATTTGGCAAGTTAACTCTGTTGAACATCTGAGGATCCTTGAAGCCTCCAGACAAATTCTGGTCTGTGGTCAGCGATTTGAGCTAGACTGCAAAGAAAAATCTAGCCACAAGCTATTGGGTTTGGAAACCTACCACGTCTGTTCAAGCTGAAACGTTATGACTAACTGCATGAAAAGTTATGGCTGAATTCAGCATGATGATGATCTGCAGGGGAACTGTTCACCACTGAATTTGGAGTTGCTCCGGGCCAACCTTAAAAGACAGCGATCATTGTTTATAGCATGAATTGAATAACAGTTTGTGAAATAGAATAATTTACCTCGAGCACTGACCTGCTACCACAGGCAGCAGGACAGTCCCTCATAGCCTGTTATAGTGGTCGTTAGGTAAAAACTATAAAATGAAACAGGATAAGGGGACCAGAGAAAATGATCCTTGAGTAAAATAAGCTTAATTTCTTATGTCTACTGAGATAAAATCAG